>NW_012267228.1:14562474-14592576 GCF_000151885.1 Dipodomys ordii
TCAAGCCCCATGACCGACAAAAAAAAAGAAAAGAAAGAAAGAAATTGCAAGGTGCATCTTAGCAGAGATAGGCCCAGGTTAGTGTGGGGGTGTGGGGGCGTCACGCCCCCTCCCTTCCCCGGCTGCCCTGGGTTGCCCTCCTCTCCCCCTCCCCCAGAGCTTCACCTGCACTGTGCCTTACTGAACCTTCTGGTTTAACCTGTGCTTTGCTTCGCTCCCACAGAGGTCAGCAGAACTGGCTCCAGCTAGATCACCGCGTTCTTGACCATGATTTGCCCAAGAAGCCTGGCCCAGCCACATTGTCCTTCGAAGTCAGGTGTGTACCAGTACTGGCATTCCCATCGTTTTCTTTGGTTTTAGTTTGGGTGGCATTTTCTTTTTTATAAGTCTAACGATCAGAAAGAGAGGGGAAAGAGAGAGAGAGAGAGAGAAGTATGGAGAGAGAAGGAGAATTAAGAAAGAGGAGAAACAAGGTGCCAGTGGTAGAGTACTAGCCTTGAGCACAAAGAGGCTCAGGGACAGCACCTAGGTCCTGAGTTCAAGCCCCAGGAATGGAGGAGGAGGAGGAGAGAGGAAGGAGATCTGTCTAAACATTATCATGTGAAAGACTCTACTGTCTAGATCCCAGTTACCATAGATACGGTATGGAGCTATTTTCTTTGAAGATGAAGGATTGAAACTTTAATTTCTTAACGCCTCGTATATCAATTTAAGGCTGAAATATCTGAGCAGTACATTTTAGTATATAAGCCTGTTCCTTATTCAGCATACTCGGAGGATGCTTACTGTTTGAAATTTAATAAACATTTGTTATGACATTTTACATTGGAAGAATGCTTTGTTAGAGACTTGGGATAATGGAGTTTTGCACATTTTCTTCATTGGAAGGGAAGAGACAGTGTAAACAAATGCTTGCGAAAAGTGTTATCCTAACAGCTCAGAGATCTTAGCACAATGCAAGCATTCCCTGAAATGCAAGCATTCCCTGACTTAGGCTCTGAGCTCTGATGGGGAGTCAGTTAGCTCTGCCCTGAAGTGAATATGTGTGACTCAATCAGTGATTTCTCAGTCTGCCCAGCATGGAATCTTACTATTAGTTATTAGTAATCTGGGATAAATAGAATGCTAGAAGAAGTAACTCACATACAAAATATTAACAATTGTGCTAAGAACTCCTCATGTGAGAGTTCTCTTCCCCTCGTCTAAAACCAAAGGATTGTTAACATCGGCGAACACAAATACTGGTAGCTCATACCTGTAATCCTAGCTTCTCAGGAGGCTAAGAACTGAGGGTCATAGTTTCAAGCACACTTGGGCAGAAAAATCCATGTTAACTTTTATCTTCAATTAACTACCCCAAAGCTGGAAGTAGAGCTGTGGCTCAAGTTGTAGAGGGCCAGCCTTGAACAAAAATAGCCAAGGGGGAGCTCAAGGCCCTGAGTTCAAGCCCCATTTTTCACAACAGGTGTCTCATAGCTGTCATTTATTTTTATAAAGCTAGATCAGCTGAAGAATGGTCCTGTGATCTGAGGTCATGTTAATTGTTGGGTGGAGAAAGTGGTAAAAATCTAGATTTTTTTTTTCTTACTGGGCTTTTATGGGTATCTTTCTTTTCTCTAACTGAGACTCTTCCATAAAATCCAAACGTGTGAGAGCCACCTTTTTTAAATTATGTGTGTCTGTGTATATACATATATATATATATATATATATATATATATGTACATGTATATAGCGATAGATTGATTGATTGTGAGTTGCTGCTCTTTTCTCAGCAAATAAAATGTGGAGTACTGTCAGTTTGGATTTTGTTTTGCTTATATTTTTGTTTTGTAGCTTTTTAATTCTGAAATCTGCAATCTGCTGTCTGGTCTGTCTTGAGTCTTGAAAACACCAGAGGATAGAACCCAGCCTTAGGCATTCCCAGGGCCCCTACCTCTTTCCAGCAGGTTCCAGGAATTCCAGGGGCTGCGGCTCCTCCTCCACCGTCCTGCTCAGAGCACCTCGCTGGCAGGATCCCTGAACTACTTGCCTGTTTGAAACCCTTATCAGTTTTTGTGTTGTTTTTGTAATTATTCACTTAATTCCTCCTCCCAACTGGATAGTGAGGTCATTATAGTCTTTATTATTTCAATTAAGCAGTGGTTGTTACTCCAATTAAATGAAAGAACTGATAAAGCAAAAGCGTGCACCAAAGAACTGAGTGGTCTGATGGGGTCAGCGAGTGGAGGTTGAATGGGAGTTGTCACCTACCCGTGAAGTCCCTGGTCACACTGCTGACTTGGAAAAACAGAATTGCTGTTGGTTCCTCTAGTCAGGAAACACCACCGACCCACAGCCCTCTGGGGTGCCTGGGTTGACAGAAGAGCCACAAACGTGTCCTTTGGTAGAGCTGTCTTGAGTTTGGTCTAAGGGCCTTGAGGTCTTACCTTAAATGGGGTCACCACCCCTCTTGCCATATTTCCCTGTGCAAGGGTCACATGTGTAGCCATCTATCTCCCTGTGGACACCAAGGTGTGTGGTCACTTACTGCTCAATGAGAAAGGATTCTTTGCCGTGGTCACACAGTGCAAGGATATGCACCACTGAGTTTGTGTGTGTGTGTGTGTGTGTACACGAATGCCAGTCCTGGAGCTTGAACTCAGGGCCTGGGCGCTGTCCCTGAGCTTTGGTGCTCAGGGTTCTACCACTTGAGCCACAACTCCACTTCCAGGTTGTTTTTGTTTGTTTGTTTGGGTTTTGAGGTTAGTTGGTTTTGTTTTTGGTTGTTGGGGGGGGCGGGAGGGGTATTTTGTTTTTTGATGTTTACAGAGAGGTGAGACTCTCCTAGACTTTCCAGCCCAGGATGGCTTTGAACCGTGATCCTCAGATCTTAGCCTCCTGAGCAGCTAAGATTACAGGCGTGAGCCACCAGCACCTGGCAAGTTGATGTGCTTTGTATGTCTATATGTATATCTATAAAAGCTGAGAAAATGTCTGAAACAAGTGACACAAGCCCTGAAGAATCACTTCTCCCTTTCTGTCCCTGAGCTTCTTTTGCTCAAGGCTAAAACTCTACCACTTGAGCCACAGCACCACTTCCAGCATTTTCTGTTTATGTGGAATTGAACCCAGCGCTTTGCTTTACGTACCCTAGGCAAGCACTCTACCACTAAGCCACCTTGGGAACCTTGCTTCTCCTTTTCGTTCCTTATCAGGCATGCACATCTCTACATTGTCCCAGCCCAGCAGGGAAGCAGGCCAAAGTCTCAGTCTCACTGTCAGCCAAGGACAACTAGATCAGCTCCAGTCCTTTCAGTTTATCCAGTTATCTATTATCAGATATCTGATCTCCTGCTAGAAGTCGGGGCAACAGCAGTGGTGAGAAGCAATGACAGAATCCCATCTTGATTATAGTCTGTGCAGAGGTCTCTGACTTGAAATAAACATGTAAGGTGCCACATGGAAGAGATTCTGGGGAAAGAAGTACTTTCCTCAGTGGCATTTTAAGTAGAGTGGTCCCAGAAATCTTGATAGAGAAGCTGACATTGATCAAAGACTAGGAGGTAAGCAGGGAGCCCTGCTGGTCTCTAGGGATGTTGATTCCAGGTGGAGGGGCCAGCAGGTGCACAGGTTCTGGGACAGCCATGTGTCTGGAGAACATCTGTACGAGAGAGGTGTAGTGGTATGGGGTTGGACTGTAGAGCACTAGGGCCTGTGGGTTTGGGGATGGAGAGAGAAATCATCAGATTGCCACTTGAAGCAGACTTGTTCTGACATCAGCATTGAGGACAGAATGGAATGGGCAGGGGGTGGGAGCAACTGTAAGACTAGTCAGGAAGCTGTTAAAATTGTCCAGGAAAATAAATTAGCAAAGGCCAAGCATGGTGGCACATGCCTGTAATTCTAACTCTCAGGAGGGTCAGGCTGGGATAAGGGAGTTTAAGACAATCAAAAAACGAGCCAGGCACCACATTTGCAGGCTCACCTGCAAACATAACTACTTAAAGAGTCTGAGAAAGGAGGGTTTCAGTTTGAAGCCAGCCAGGGCAGGAAAGCCTGGGAGACTCTTATCTCCAACTAACCACCAAAAAGGCAGAAGTAGAGCTATGGCTCACAGTGGTCGAGGGCCAGGCTTGAGTGAAAAATCCATGGGGCAGCACGCAATCCCTGAGTTCAAGCCCCAGTACTGGCTAGATAGATAGATAGATAGATAGATAGATAGATAGATAGATAGATAGATAGATAGATAGATAGATAGACGGACAGATAGACGGAAAGATAGATGGACAGACAGATAGATGGACGGACAGATAGATGGACAGACAGCACAAATGAGTAAAGTGGACCAGACTAAGTCTTAAACCCTCCTCAATCACTGGAGATAGGCAAGGGGGTCTCAGCCAGTTGGCTGTGAAGATTCCAAAGAGAGCAGGGGACACTAAATAATGCCTTATGAATTATGCAAAAGAAAAGTACCCTACAGCTTGTTCTTAAGCTGTTTGCTCTCTAGTTCAATGTAGACTAACAGTGACAGGTACCAGCCTGAGTAGTTGACAGTTCTGAGCTCCATCTCCTACTGCTCTAAGAGGTAAATAAATGTGTGGTTTGTCCCATGATATAGACTCCAGCTCTGAAACACAAGCACCTTCTATACAGTGGACGGGGAAAATCCTTGAAGATGAAGCCGTGGCCTTCCCTATTACAACCTTGGCATGAGCTCCGCCTCCCCCACCCCATTACAAAATCTCCAAGATACACACTGCATACGTGTAAGGGCTATCTGTGCACAAAGGCAATAATGTACTGGTGTGTCTTCATTTATTTAGCCAGTTCTTCGCGTCCGTGGGTGTCCGCACCTCCCCTGTATTTCTAGGGACTGCTCCAGGCCGGGGGAGTTGGCTGTCTCACAACTCTAAATTATCTTCACCAAACACATGGGCCTCTTTGATAATGCAGCCCAGATGTCTGATAGTGAGGAAGCAAACAGGCACTTAGGAGTACCCGGGACTTGGCCTGACCCCACTGGAAACACTCCCATTCCTGGGAGGGCAGCCAAGGGTGGCTTGGGCTGGTACTACCCAGCTCCAGCCCCCAGCAGCTCCGCCTTTCTTTCCCCTTAGTCTTCTTAAGGGTCTCCCTTCTCCCTCCATTTCCTCCTCACACCAGGGCATATTTCTATGTTCCTGAACTGTAGCTGTCCTCCCAGGGGTACCCCCTAAAACACTGTGACACTCGGTGCTGAGGTGTCTCCACCTTAATGGAAGATTCTAGTAAAAAAATAAATATGAGAGAAGATTGCTGCGTTTTTGCCAGGGTTGCTCTCTAAGTGAGAAGCCTTTGAGAGCTTGGTGATGGTCTTTTCATCCATCCCTGGCCTGGCTAGATGCAACATTAGACCTGAACAGTGACTTTGACTTGGGCCTGAGTATATCCAACTTCTACATCCCAGCCTTGAAGCCTGAGGCAAGATATCATGAGCTCTAAGTTCAAGTCCAGCCTGGATTACCTAATGAGCCCCTGTCTAAAAAAAATCAAACAAAGGAGAGAGAGAGAGAGAGAGAACAGAGAGAATAGACTTTTAACTCAAAGAAATGTCATGATTACAACTAATAAGGCCTCATTCCACCATTTTTCCTTTTTTAAAAAATTTTGCTCATTATTTTTAAGTAGTTGTACAAAGGGGCTTCAATTCCACCTGTCATTTGTGAGTAGAGTGCACGTCTATTGGTCACCTCTTCCATGATTCTCCCCTCTCTTTACCATTATTTTTCTTTTTTTATTCTTTTTTTTGGGGGGGGTCTGGTATGGGACCTGAACTCTGGGCCTGAGCACTGTCCCTCAGCTCTTCAGCTCAAGGCTAGCGCTCTACCACTTGAGCCACAGCACCACTTCCAGCTTTTTTTTTTGCTTATGAGGTGCTGAGGAATTGAGCCCAGGGCCTTATGCATGCAAGGCAAGCACTCTACCACTGAGCCACCTTCCCAGCCCCCATTATTTTTCTTAAGAGAACTAAACACAAGCAACCTGTAAAGAATTTAATGAAGAGTTGTTTGTGAAATAATAATACACCCATCATGAGAACCTGGGGTCAAATATTTGAAATCAGAGGGAAAAAAATGTTTAAAATGCTAACAGGAATGAATCTCTGAATAGAATGATGGTAGGAACCAGTTTTCTTTCTTTTTTCTTTTTTTCTTTTTTTGCTTCTCTTTCCCCCCTGCAATGAACATATTAGTGGAGTAAATCTTCTTTTAATGCAACTATGAAGAATCATAAAAGCAAGAAGCCATCACATGCCTGCAACGGGAAAGCATGAGTTATTTTAAAGCCCTCGAATCTTAGCTGATTTACAATAAGAAGAAGACAGAGAAGTTCATCTTTCCAGGGAGGAATGTAATTTAAAAGCCCAGAGAAATAACCCATTCCTCCTACTCAGGCCACTCAGAGGCTGCCTGACAGGATGGGGCCTGAGTCAGCCAGGGCCTTACCCGCCTGCCATACCCCCATCTGTATGCACAGTGTCTCAGGAACTGCAGCTATGACTCAATCTAGGATGGGGCGGGAGGTCTGTGAGTGGTCATCACCCATGAGAACCCATCACCCTAACGGTCATGAGAGTTCCCTCCCTCCCTTCCCTCCCTTCCCTCCTTCCTTCCTTCCTTCCTTCCTTCCTTCCCCTCTCTTTCTTTCTTTCTTTCTCTGTCTCTCCTCCCTTCCTTCCTTCCTTACTTTCTTCCTTCCTTTGCCTCTCTCTCTTTCTCCTTCCTTTCTTTCTTCCTTTCTTCCTTCCTTCCTCTTTCTCTTTCTTTCTTTCCTTCCTTCCTTCCTTCTTTCTTGCTTGCTTGCTTGCTTGCTTGCTTGCTTTCTGTTGCTTGTGTGGCTTGAACTCAGGGCCTGGGCACTGTCCCTGAGCTTTTCTGCCTAATGCTCTACCACTTTGAGCCACAGCGCCACTTCCAATTTGCTGGTGGTTACGTGGGGATAAGAGTCTCATTGGACTTTCCTGCCTGGGCTGGCTTTGAACCTTCAGATCTCAGCCTCCTGAGTAGCTAGGATTACAGGTGAGAGCCACCAGCACCTGGCCTGATCCCACTTTCTCACAGGACTTATTCCTCACTCTGCTTCTTGCTGGAATATCAGAAATTGATTGTGGAACTCTGCTATGATACGCCTCTAGCCTGTCTTTGCGGGGGTGGGCATAGCACTTCCACCACATTAGTTACGTCCGTGGGGGAGGTCTCAGTCGGGGAGGGATGACAGATGAGAATTAGCAATATGAGGAGTAAAGAGACACTACAGCACAACAGAGCTTGGCTGTTAGGGCAGTGCTCCAAGCTAGGGGACCAGAGCATTGCTATGGCCAGGAGCTATGACTGTGGCCTTGATGTCAGGGGCTTAGCAGCATGCCTGGACGCGGCTCACCATGTTAGTAACACTCCCTGGTCAAGAAAACCCGAACAGGTCTTCAACATTGCTAAAACTCCCCACCCAACCAATGGGAGCCAGAGCTTTTGATTCACATCCCAGCTTGTCTGCTTAGCCGTGTGGCTTTTGGCTTAGCTGTAAAACTAGAACTGGTGATGGTACTCATCTACTTTGAGAAGCTGTTGAAGGCTCACATGTAAAACATGTCATGGAGATGCTCAAGGCATCTTAGCTATTTGTATATTATAAATAACAAAGGTTTCTGCACCCCTCCACTTCCGGTTTTCTGGTCATAAAGTGGAGATAAGAGTCTCCCAGACTTTCCTACCTGGGCTGGCTTTGAACCACCATCCTCATCCTCAGATCGCAGCCTCCTGAGTAGCTAGGATTACAGGTGTGAGCCACCAGAGCCTGGTTAGCTGCAGAAGATTTAACCCAAGGCATCAACTTAACCGAACCTTAGTGAGATTGCTCCAAGTAAGCAGTTAGCAAAGAAACAGTGCCTTTTGCAAAAAGAACTGAAACAGTAGGTCTTTATTTCATGAGTCAGGGGTGTTTCCTTTCACTGAGAAGCCCTGGGCTATTTTTAACTCAGGGAGCCTATAGAGGGGTATGCCTGGAGAGCCTCTGTCCTCTGCATACTCCCTGTAAACTAGAGGTCATCCCATGAGAAGGGATGGCAGGTTCAGAGAGCCTGTAATCAGACACTTACGCAGAAGCAAACTCCAAGGTGGATCGCCAGAGGATAGTGGGAAATGAGATAGGGACCTGTTTGCTGGAGCTAGGATACAATCAGAGGCCTAGACTTCAGAAACAAGGTAGACCCAGCGTCTGCTTCCCAGATCTCTGTTGAAGGTTGGATGAGTCACACACTGGCTTTGATGCTGCGCCACCTAGCAACCCCCATGTGGTTTTGTCCAGACTCAAAGATTAGCAAGAGAACTCACCTGGCTGATGGGCTCTCTGCCTGGCATGGCCCTCCCTACCTTTGTCACTGGTGAACTCATGCATTCTTTAAGACTCAGCTCAGTTGTCCTCTCTCCTCTGCTACTTAGTCTGGTGGATTTCATCTTGGCAATATTTGCTCTCTAGAGTTCGTTGATGGCACTAGTTACAGACCATTGTGGCATTGCATCATCTTGGCTTGCAATAGAAGCTTAGAAGTCTATAATAGACTGAAGTCTGAGTTTATGGCTCCTCCATTTCCTAGCTGAGTGGCCTGGAGAAGATTTATTGTCTGTGGAATGGGTTCTTAATTTACTTTCCAGTGTGTGTGTGTGTGTGTGTGTGTGTGTGTGTGTGTGTGTGTGTGTGTGTGTGTGTGTGTGTGTGTGTGTGTGTGTCAGTACTCGGGCTTGAACTGAGGACTTCTTGCTCTCACTTGGTGCAAGCACCTTTCTCAGTATCTAATTTCTATTAGGTATTCAGCAAGTATTGGATGAATGAGTACATTATACTTAATCGTGTATAATTAGATTAATTGAGTAGTCTGTTCATTCTATCATATTTATTGATGCACTCCCAACCATTTCTAAAAATCATTTCTCAAGTAGCTGGTATTCATTAAATATTGAGTGGGGAAAGAAATCTAAGGGAAAATAAAAAGCATCGAGAATAGCAAAGAGGCATACGATGGTACGTGCCTGTAATCTCAGCTAAGAGGCAAGAGGACCTTGAATCTGTATTCAAGGCCAGCCCTGCACCACAAGATGAGACCATACATAGAAGAAGAAGGAGAAGGAAAACATAAGGAGAGGGAGAAAAGGAAGAAAAAGGAAAGCAGACTCAGAGGTCTACTCCTCTGCCTGGGAACTCTGGCAGAGCAAGGGGCCATCCGCTTTGCTCTTCTAAGAGTGCCCCAGCTTCCTCCATGTTGCTCTCTACATGCTTGGTATATGATACGTCATCCTGTGACTGTAGATCACTCTAGTCTCACTTCTTTGCCTATTTATAGACGTGGCGGAGAGGCTGAGCTTTGTAGCCCCGTCATGCAGGTAGAGCTCTACGGCCCTGTGGATACAACGGTGAAGTAGAGAGGACAGGTATGCCCTGCCCAAGGTCAAGGTCATTGTGCTGGTCAATGTAAGAACACGGTGAACACTGGGCACACTGCTCAACTAGCATGCAAGGTGAGCCTGGTAAAAAAATTTGCCAGGGTCCTGCTGCCAACCTTTTTGGCTCTTACTGGACACCTGCTCATGTTGTCATCCTGGACAGGGATGGGATTTAAAAAGAAAAATCACAGGTGAAGCAAGAAAGTGAAGCAGTGAGCGGCCATCACCTTCAGACTGCACTGCAACATTCAAACGGCAACTAGTCCTCTGGCCCTCCTCATTGGGATCTACCATCACCAGGGCATGGCCACTCTCTGCTCTGCTCTGCCAGTTTCTCTTCTTGGCTCTTCTCCTCTTTCTCTGCTGCCTCTTGGATTCTATTTGGTGCCCCTCTGTTTCCTTTGAATCCCTCATGACCTATCTCTCCACCTCTCTAAGAGATCGCGTGTGATTGGTTTCCCATTCATCATCCACTATGCGAAGCAGCTAGGCGGGTAGCACCTTCTCCCAGCAGCTTATTGGCTGCCTTTGAATCAGCTGACTGTCTTTGGTCCTGGTGTCCCTGGTGAGAGTAGAAGATGCAACTGATGGGAGATTATAAGCTCTGTCTTGGTGAAAGCCAATTACATGTATATTACACGGAGAAGGAGAAGGACAAGGCTGTTTATCTGCAATATTTGTACCACCTGGATTTCTTTTTATTCAGCAAAACTGTGCATCCTTCTAAGCCCCAGCTATAATTCAAATTTCACCATATCCTACCTATAACAAGATGTAAGGTTTTCTGAGTCTCAGTGGTTAGAACTTGCTGAATTCCTTCATTTACCATGCATTACACTGAGTACCTTATTTATAACACAACTCATTTAAATTGTGTTAATTAAATTCATTATGGACCTCCTAAGTAAGCATCATTATCTCCTTTTTGTAAGCAAAGGATCTTTGGCACAAAGAGGATAACATTTCATATCTCACAGAGGAATTCCAGGAGGGGAAAGAATAGCAATTGCTAGTATTCTTAAGCCCTTTACACGTATTATCTAAGTTAATCCTTCCAAAATCCTATGACGATTCTTCAAGGGCAGTTATGACACTCATCTTAGTAGCTAAGTAACTTGCCCAAGTAACAAGTTACTTAGCTACTAATAAATGATAGAGGTAGCCTTCCACCTTCTAGATCTTTCTAACACCGAAGCCTGTATTCACCCAGCTCCTCATTTCCTTCCCAAATTTTATATTTCTCAATACCTAACCCTCCACTACCTTCACTATCTTCTTTATCACTGAGATAGACCCTTGTTAAGTAAAATAAATATATTAGATTAAACCCTTGTAAGTAAATGTATGTATATGTTTACTTCTATATATACTATATAATCTCATATATATATATATGATTAATTCTCCTTAATGATGCAACATTTAATGGGGTGGAATTTTTCAAATGGTTTTCTCATGTCAGTGATAAAATCTCTCAGGGCCTTATCAGCTGGATTTGCATACCAAACACGTCATTGCTAATGAAAGAGAAAAGAAAGAATGCCCCAGCCCTGGGGTGAGTCTGTGGAAGTGCAGAGTCCCCCGCCCTAGCTTGGTGCACCCTGACTCTCACTAGCAGGAGCTAGAGTCGGGAGCTGTGTGCACACGGCCTTTTGTCTATTCATGAATTATTCATTGAGGAGGCGCCAGAATTGGAGGAAAAAGCCTTTACCCTCACATGGAAAATAGATGTCGTTACACACCCAGCCTCCTCCCCTTCCCACCCCAGAGAGGGTCTGAGGCTGGTAGCCAGTGGTTTGAGTGGCTGGACTAGCCAAATAACCCTGGAAGGGGGAAAAGGGAGAGAGCACCTTCCACAGAACCTGATTTGCATGAGAAAGACCTAGTCAGCCATCTCCTGAGAACTTGGCTCCAGGTCAGGGGGAAACCCCACTGCCTGGGGGGAAGAAAGGGAAGCTGGGAAGAGTTGACAGAAACTCCCCAGGGATGCGGGGGGAGGGGTTAGTCTGGAAATAACTAGGCCTCCAGCAGGGCTCCAGGTTCAGCTGTGGCCTGCTAGCTCAGTAGCCTTCTGCTTTTAACTCAGCTCACCCCGGCTGTGTTCAAGCTGTGTGGGATGTTCAGAGCCACATAGATACATTTATGTCTCATATGGGCATGTTGTGTGCGTGATGTTGTTGTTGTTTGTCGGTCATGGGTCTTGAACTATGGGCCTGGGTACTGTCCCTGAGCACTTTCGTGCAAGGTGAGTGCTCTATCACTTGAGCCACTTGGTTTTCTGGTGGTTAATTGGAGATAAGAGTCTCACAGATGTTCCTGCCTGGCCGGCTCTGAATCGCAATCCTCACATCTCAGCCTCCTGAGAAAGATTACAGGTGTGAACCACCGGCACCTGGATTGTGGTTGTTTTTTTTATTCAGTAATTTTGTACTTTTGGGTGGCACAAGATTTGAACTCAGGGTCTTGTGTTTGCTAGACAAGCACTCTATCACTTGAATCACCTCTCCTATCCCTGAACCTATTTTGAGTGCCCCTCTAACTCACCTTTCAACACACACACACACACACACACAATTCTGTATGAGCTTTTATGTGCAGGTAAGTAGTACAGACCCGGAGGAAATGAATGTATGCAAAAGGAAGCGCTATTGCTAGGCACTGGTGGCTCACATCTGTCACCCTAGCTACTCAAGAGACTAAGATCTGAGGATTAAGATTCATATCCAGCCTGGGCAGGAAAATCTGTGAGACCCTTATCTCCAATTAACCAGCAAAAGGTTGGAAGTAGAGCTGTGGCTCAAGTGGTAAAGTGCTAGCCTTGCACAAAAGAGTTGAAGGACAACATCCAAGTCCTGAGTTGAAGCCCCACACAGGAAGGAAAGAAGGAAGGAAGGAAGGAAGGAAGGAAGGAAGGAAGGAAGGGGGGAGGGAGGGAGGGGGGAGGGAGGGAGGGAGGAGGGAGGGAGGGAGGACTATTAATTATTAGGAATTATTAATTGTCTCCCATTTGGGATACTCTGAATGAAGAAATGAAATGATGGCAAGAGAAGAAGATAAATGAGACGCTGCAAACTGCTGTACTGTCTTCCAGGTTTTACATCGAGAGTATATCCTTTCTAAAAGAGAAGAGCACGGTGGAGCTATTCTTCCTGAATGCCAAGGCCTGTGTACACAAGGTAGGAAAGCTTCTGCACATCTGTAGGGCTCTGCTCTGAAGCTTCTCTGCTCTCTGTAGAGTTCTCTCTCTGAAGCTTCTCTGTTGGATGCTGTGTGCTGCACATTCTACTAATTCTATTCATTTTCATCTTTTCTTTTTGATCCTCTCTGTCTTCCCATCCACACAGTCTAGAACCTTCTTGTAACAGTAGGTGGGAAGGTCATGGGTTCACTCTCTTGGATGATTAGCTGTTCTGTGTTTTGAAAACTCTTATATATCTTGTTGGATCTTTTAGGTTTGATTTTCTTTTTTTAATTTCAGATGAGTAAATACTGATTCAGTCCCTGCTCCTCCATCTTAGCCACACCAGAAGCAGAATATGTTGCTTATTCTAAGGAGAAAATAAATGTCTCAGGCACTAAGGCCTGCTCTTGAGCCCACTTTTTTGAGACCTGGGTTTCCCTCTGAACTCCAAGGGTTGATGGATGATTCTGTCAGAGCAACTGCAGCACTTTCTGAGTCAGGAAAACATTTCATCATCCACAGCCGGCCATCCTCTCCTCTGAGGGGGAACACAATAGCTCCTTGTGGTATTTTTTAGTAGGCCATGGTCCAACAAAATTGCTTCCTGGTTGCTTGTTTGCTCTGTTGCTTAGGCAAAGAAAGTTAGCAGGCAAATTTTTAACTCATAACTATTTCTCTTAGAGCTCTGTATGCTAAACTCTGGCTGGAGAAAATAATGAAAAGCAAGGCTTTTAACTTCTCTTTCTTCTTATGAGTGTTAGTTGTGGGGAACTCCTTTTCTAAACAGAAACATCTTGTGCCTGTGTCAAAAGAATTTATGCCAATTACTAGTGACTCATACCTGTAATCCTAGCTACTCAAGAGGCAGAGATCTGATGATTGACATTTGAAGCCAGCCCCAGGAAGGAAAGTTAGTAAGACTAAGATCTCCAATTAACTATCAGGAAAAAAGCTGGAAGTAGAGCAGTGGTTTAAGGCTAGAGCACTAATCTTGAACAAAAAAGCTTAGGGACAGTGTCCAGATCTTGACTTCAAGCTTCAGGACTGGCACAAAAAGGGGGGAAAATAGAATTTTGCCAAACAAATTTTGCAAAACATTATTTTTGTCCTACATAAGTGTCATAGGCAACAATGAGTGCTAATAAAAATTTTGAATTCAGTACTTGGAACTCAGGACTTTATATAGCCTATTTACTTAATATGTAGACAGCAGGCAACAGATCTTACAGAATCAGGTAAACCTTAACAGACGCAGACAGCTATTCATTAGGGCGGCTTTTAAGTCATTTTTAAAGATATACACATTCCATCTAAGGAGTATCATCTGCTCAAGCCCATAGTCCTAGCTACTTAGGAGGCTGAGATCTGAGGACTGGTTCAAAGCTAGCCCTGGCAAGAAAGACCATGAGACTTTCATTTCCAATTAACCACCTAAAACTGGGAAGTGGAGCTGCAGTTCAAAGTGGTAGCCTTGAGCGAAAGAGCTTGGGGACAGTGCTCAAGCCCCCATGACAGATTAAAACAAAACAAAATAGCCATATATATATATATATACACACACACACACACACACACACACACACACACACACACACACACACATATATAATCTGAACAATGGTCATAGAAGTAAATAAGTTTTATGAGAACATAGCTCAGCTGTAGAACACACGTAGGTGGATTTATTGATTGGTAAAAGTGACTCACTGATGGCAGTTGGTGCTCTTGACTCAGAACAACTATTAGCTGTGAGAGTGAACGGGGACCTTCCCCCCCCCCACTCTGCGGGGGACATGCCTACCTCCAGAAAATGTCCATCTCCTCTTATAGCCCCTATACCTGCTTCTTCCTAGCAGACAGATACCCCTCCTTCATCTTCTTTCTGCTTTTCTTTTTGTACTCAGGGCCTAGGCACTGTCCCTTAGCTTGAGACTGCCACTCTACCACTTGAGCCATAGCTCCACGTCTGGCTGTTTTCTGGTCAATAGGAGACAAGTGTCCTGGATTTTTTTTTTTTTCTGCACAGGTTGGCTTTGAACTGTGATTCTCCAATCTCAACTTCCTGAGTAGCTAGGATTAGGGACATTAGCCACCATCCTTAGGGACACCCTGCATCTTGATGGATGTTAATTGCCTGCCCCATGGAGAGGCATGTGGCATCTTGAATTTGGGCTCCCCGTCTCTCTCCATTGCGATCACTCTACCTGTCGATGCTCTTAGTCTGTGGTGCTTCATAGGGGCTCAGAGGGCTTCTCTAGGCCAGGCCTCAGGACAAGGCACCACTGCAGTGGCAATTGAGGAGTGCATTAGCATTCTTGCTTGAACAGAATCTACAGGAAAAGAAGAAACTGTCCCTAGTGACCAGCCATCCTGAGAGGAATCTGGCTCTTGTCAGAGCTGTCATTCACGTGTGAGCCCGAGCCGTGAACCTGTTTAGCTTCCCTGGTGAGAAGGCATGGGGCACACCTTGCCTTCGCAAACAACCACCTGGGCCAGATGGGGATGATGTGGAAATGCCGAAACTGACATTAGAGGCGCCCTGGCAGCCCTCACCCGGCAGCCCGGGGTCCACCGGGGTCAAACTGCTGTCACAGCACGTGGAATAGCACAGCAGGCCTGCCTGCTGGGGTGTACAGTTCATAGAGACTTCCTTGTACATCTCTGATTTTAGTGATCGGCCAGCATTTACCACCACCACTTTAAAAACATCAATCATTGGGGCCGGGCACCAGTGGCTCACACCTATCATCTTAGCTACTTAGGAGGCTGAGATCTGAGGATCATGGTTCAAAGCCAACCCAGGCAGGAAAATCCATGAGACTCTCATCTCCAATTAACCACCAGAAAACAAGAAGTAGCGCTGTGGCTCAAGTGATAGAGTACATGCCTTGAGCTGAAGAGCTCAGGGACAGAGTTTAAGCCTCATGTCCTACAACAACAACAACAAATCAATCATCGCAACAGAGAATTGACATTGGCCACCATTTTCCTTTTGGTGTGTACAAAATTCTGATGATGGTGAAAAGACAAAATGGAAACAAACAAGTGGGGCTGGTGCGGTGCTCTGTGGTAGAGACCAGGCACAGCACAGGCTCCCTTTCCTGCAGAGGTGGGAAATAGAAGAAAATGGCAGAACCTGATTGACTCCCAAAGGCCTGTGTGTTATAGCATGTACTTGAATGGGGATTGTGGAACACCAGCATATTCTCTCTCTCTCTTCTCTCGCTCTCTTCTTCCTTCCCTCCTTCCCTCTTTCCCTCCTTCCTTCTTTCCCTCTCCTATCCTTCCCTCTCTCTCTCCCTCCCTCTTTTCCTCTCTCCAGCGCCCTTCTCTCTCTCTCCTGTTCCCTTTCCTCTCTCTTCTCCTTTTCTCTCTCCTCATTCTCCCTCTTCTCTCTCTTCCACAAGTCCATCCATCTTTCCTGGCCATAAAGAGAGTAGTTTTACTCTGCGAGCCCAATCAGTCATAGACAAGAACCTCCAAAACCATGAGCTTAAATAAGCCCTTTCTCTTCATTATTTGATGGTCTCTGGTATTTTGTTATAGGTGTGGAAAGTTGACTAACATATAGCTCTATTCTACTGAGTGCTCACCAGTGTAGAAGATTTTACCCTCATAACAACTCATACTGTGATGTATTACTACTTTGGCATATGGGGAAAGGGAGGCATTGATATGTACAGCCAAGGTTGTATAGCTCAGTAGTAACATCATGATACTAGGCATTCAGGCTCCAGAAACCATTCATTTATTCAAATAATTACTGCATACCTAAAATACTCATCAGAGGTCCTGGAACTTTGTCTTATCATTGTACTATTTAACACACCTTCCTACAGTCTAAGAATCCTGGCTTATGGATTTTTAAACTTGTGTGTTTGTATATAATAATTATTTTAAAGGTAAAGCATCCATATTTTTGGGGTGGGGTCCGGTCGTGGGACCTGAGCTCTGGGCCTGGGCACTGTCCCTCAGCTCCTCAGCGCAAGGCTAGCGCTCTACCACTTGAGCCACAGCGCCACTTCTGGGTTTTTTTCTTTTTGCTTATGTGGTGCTGAGGAATCGAACCAGGGCCTCAGGCATACAAGGCAAGCACTCTACCACTGAGCCACCTTCCCAGCCCCAAGCATCCATATTCTAAGACATGATATTTCTGAAAGATGCCAGAGACCTTGGAGAGGCTGAGCCTCCCATGATTCTACCACTTACTCTTTCCCAAAATGACAGAAAAACAAGTGAGAACATTCTGCAATATGGGAAATCTCACAAACAGAATTATGGCTTTATAATCATTCACACACACACACACACAAATACTGTACTTTAGCTGTATAGAACCTATCTCATGATCACAAAGTATTTTAATGCCCCAAAGAGTATATACAGTATATACAATACCAAACTTTTTTTTTTTTTTGGTCGGTCGTGGGGCTTGAACCCTGGACTTGGGCACTGTCCCTGTGCTCTTCAGTTCAAGGCGAGTGCTCTACCGCGTGAGCTACAGTGCCACTTTCAAACTTTTTTTTTAAGGAGGAGGAAAAAAAAATAGCAATTTTTTTGGGGGGGGTCCGGTCGTGGGGCCTGAACTCTGGGCCTGGGCGCTGTTCCTCAGCTCTTCAGCTCAAGGCTAGCGCTCTACCACTTGAGCCACAGCACCACTTCCGGCTTTTTTCTTTTTGCTAATGTGGTGCTGAGGAATGGAACCCAGGGCCTCAGGCATGCAAGGCAAGCGCTCTACCACTGAGCCACCTTCCCAGCCCAAAAAATAGCAACTGTTATACCACTTTCATGGCACTAAATTCAGTGATAGATTCAGGAAGTCCCATAACAGGGCTAGGAATATGGCTCAAGTGGTAGAACATGAAGCCCTAAGTTCAAACCCTAGTGGTATTAGAGTAAGTAAAATGGTTTGATTTGTTTAACCTAATAATTATCAAACTTATCTGTGTATGAAACTCCTTCCAAGCCTTCATGTTAATGGACAACTAACCAACCATCCTTTTGAAAATTCTGTGTAATGGTTCATACCATTAAATAAGAAAGCAGAGATGGGGCTGGGAAGGTGGCTCAGTGGTTGAGTGCTTGCCTTGCATGCATGAGGACCTGGGTTCGATTATTCAGTATCACATAAGCAGAAAAAGCCAGAGGTGGTGCTGTGGCTCAAGTGATAGAGTGCTAGCCTTGATCTGAAGAGCTGAGCAAACACACACACACACACACACACACACAAGAGAGACAGCTGAAGGACTTCCTGGATACTTGCCATGTGACATGGCCTTACCATAAAACCAAGGTCTACTCAGAGTCTTCAAATACCACATCTTTAGAGATAGTTGAAAGTGACCTGGTGCCAAGTTAGCTGACTTTTTTCCCAGCCTTCCTAGGACAGGACAGCCTATCAACTGTGCAGACAACCAGCTCAAGCAACTTCACTGCACACACACACACACACACACACACACACACACTTTCTTTTTCTAATAAGTACTCATCTCTTTGTACTTTGAATAAATGTGGAAATACAAGTGAGCCAAACATTAGTAACCCTATTAAAAGGCAGAGTTATTGCAAGACTAAGCGATCACATTTATTTTTAGCCTCTCTCTTACCCTTTCATTGGTAGACTGGGTGAGAGATGGAGCCTGACATCCCCAAACATGCTCTCACCACTGTTAGTGGGACAGGCACATTGCATAAGGCCCTTAGAATCTTAATGCCATTTGTGTTTAACCGTGTGAACCTAGAGGCTTCAAAGCTGGTTTAAAAGCTCAAGCAGCTTTGGAGGGCAATTTGGCTATTTCCATGAAAATGAAAGAGTCCAGAATCTAGATTGCAGGGTTTTCATTGAAATATGAAAAGACCCATAGAAAAATTATTTGTAAAACTTTTCTAAAACAAAGTCCTTCATGTTTCTGATTCTAGGAATATGAAATTAGACACTGTATAGATGCACTTTGGGATGAATGACAAATTCAGCTTCATTCATACGATAGGATATTGTTCAGCTATAATAAAGAATGGCTGCTCTTCTTCCTCACATGACATGAAAACCTTTCTAAATTGTGTTCAGTTTAAATAGGATCAACTTACAGCACAGTGAACTTAGTATGCTGGGTGGTAACTTTGTTACTTCTGAATATAAAATGGAAGAAATAGAACAAGGTATAGCATAGTATATGTCATTGAGGAGAGTGAGTTTATGAAAAAGCTTTTGTTTCCTAAGTAATGTTTTCTTTAATTGTGTGTGTGTGTGTGTGTGTGTGTGTGTGTGTGTGTGTGTGTGTGTGGAACAAATGTAGGAAAAGCCTTGCTAGTAAGCAAGTAAGCATTCGCCCCCTGAGCTGTGTCCCTTTCTGCTTTTCCAATGTGTCAACAGGAAGTTGAGATTTGTTTTAAATTAGAAAAAAAAATTGGTATATTCTTTAAACATTACCTCTTCAAATGTGCATGGAGAGAACAAAAGTAATGCTATTTTTCCTTCTAAAAATATCTTATCACTTTAGTCACAGTCAAAATTTAGCAAGAGTTGGAAATTTCTATTTTTCTAGAAAGGCAAAAGATCTGCTATTATCAGACACCTGACACAGAACTTTATTCCTATTGTAAAAAAAAAAAAAAGATGTTACTTGCTAGGACTTTTTCTTTCCTTTTTGAGCTAGTAATGGGATGTGAACTTGGGTCCTTATGCTCTTGCTTGGCTGTTTGTCCAGGCCAAGCACTCTACCACTTGAGCCACAACTCTACTTCCTACACGGTGCTGGTTAGTTGCACGTAAATGTCTTACTGAGTTCTTATTTATTTATTGGGCTCACTTGGAACCACAATCCTCAGATTCCTGAGTATATAGGATTAAAGGTATGAGCTACCAGTGCCTGGCACAATATGAAAACCAAGAAAAATTAAATGTGCAATGCTCATGCCTCTGTGTCCCCTAGGTAATGGTAACTATTCTCCTGCAGTCTACAGAGGCGCTCTATGATATGGTGGTGCAGAGTCAGGAGATCATGGTTTGAGACCAGCCAGGGCATAGAAGTTCCTCAACCCAGCGTTGTGTGTAGTGCCATGCACCTGTCCTTCCCACAAAGGATCCAGGCTGCCCCAGGCATGAAGTGAGACCTATCTTGAAAAATTAACAAATACATACAAAAGGACTAGCACTGGCATAAAGTAGTAAAGTAACATTTTTGCAAGCACAGGGCCCTGATTCAATCCCTAGTACCACAAAAATAAATTCAAATAAAACTTAATGTTTATTGCTGGAATGCTGTATTTGAGACTTTTTTTTTTTTTTCCGGTCATGGGGCTTGAACTCTGGGCCTGGTACTATTCCTCAGCTCTTCAGCTCAAGGCTAGTGCTCCACCACTTGAGCTACAGCGCCATTTCCGGTTTTCTGGAAGAAAACTCTTATTGGAGATAAGAGTTTCATGGACTTTCCTGCCCGGGCTGGCTTTGAACCGAAATCCTTAGATCTCCTCCTGAGTAGCTAGGATTACAGGCGTGAGCCACCAGTGCCTGGCTTTGAGACTTTTATGCTAGGATTGACCATGAGCACAGGATACCCTGGAAAGTGAACCCTTAGATGAGAGGAAATTCCTGTATTGAACACATCCTTCCCTTCCTTTCCCTCTCCCATTTCTATTCATATTTCAGAACTCAGTAGTAGCCTCCCCATATGCACTATCCATCCTTACTCTCTGCCTCGACACCCTTTAGCAATAGTAACTAACAGTTATAAAAATATACAGTAATAAGAGTCAGGTGAATGCAGTATGGAGCATCTCAGTCCATTAACTGAAATAGCTGCCCATTGACCATGGCTCTGGTGAGCTTTATTCTGTTCCCTGCTTTCTTGATTAACTTCTGATATTAGGGTTTATCTTTATTTCTCTCTTGCTGGCCTGGAACCTGGCATAACAACGGCCCTTGGTAAATATTTGTCAAGTGAACAAAATAAATGTAGTTTACACCAGCAACTACACTGATCAAATTTTGTACAATGGGCATGTGAAAAGAATCAAGCCAAACTGAAAATCAATTCTGAGAAACAACTATAAAATGAGTCATGTTTGGCTTTCAATCTTATTTTGATTTCACTACCGAAGATTGAGCTATTGCTCCCCAATTCAATTTTCCAGAGTTGGTATTGTACTTTCAACCTTGAAATTTAATACACTAAACCCATAGAGATATAATTTTACCATTGCATGACCAGATTGGAAGGTGCTGGTATTTTCAGCATATCTGTCATACCCTTTGCTGATTTACTCACTATAAGCGTCTTTTGGAAACATTCAAAAGAATCACTGTGAAAATCAACTACAAGGATAGGCTGATAAACTTCCCTGCTCTTAGATTCAGACATTTTTCTTTAGCCTTCTACAGAAATAGGTCTTGAGCTGCTGATCGCCTCCAGGACAAGGGCCCACTGGGCAAATCTACAGTGGCAAGGAATCTAGTTAATCCTGAAGCCTCCTTTGAGCCAGGGCTTCCAGAAAAGTCTCCTATTCACAGCTGTACTGACTACAATTGACTTTGTTTTTCCCTTCATACTAAAGCTAAGTTGGCACACAGGCAGCAGCAAAGCAAGGATTGGCAGGGAGAGGAGGGAATGGAGAAAGTAATCAACCCAAAAGTCAAAGACTTTTGAATAACTAGAACATGGTTATCCTTGGGAGGGAAATATTCTCCTAAAACATAGTGAGATACTTAGATACTTTAGTATAGTTCCGGCTGCCTGTTTGTAGTCCAAAGACTTTAAGATACTCGGGGAAAGCCGGGCGCTGGTGGCTCACGCCTGTAATCCTAGCTACTCAGGAGGCTGAGATCTGAGGATCGCGGTTCAAAGCCAGCCCGGGCAGGAGGGACCCTGAGACTCCTATCTCCAATAAACCACCAGAAAACTGGAAGTGGCGCTGTAGCTCAAGTGGTAGAGCGCTCGCCTTGAGCTGAAGAGCTGAGGGACAGCGCCCAGGCCGAGAGTTCAAGCCCCACGACCGACAAAAAAAAAAAAAAAAAAGAAAGATACTCAGGGAAAGACCTATTAGTAGGTATATTTATGGTGCTGTCAGGAGAGGACTTAGCCTATATTCCCTGTTTGCCATAACTGACCATGAAGTATAATCCTGGGCAGCCAATATCTTCCTGGCTGTCAGCAGCATGTGAGGGAATCTTGTGCTGAAATGATTCCCTATAGCTTAACAGTAACCATTCGAGAAGTTACCAAAAGCTGAACTACATTCAGCACATCTACTCAGCTGAGTTTTAGTATTGGAGATTTGGGAGTGTTTGCCAATGTGAATCTGTATGTGTGCATGCAAGTGTGTGTGTGTGTGTGTGTGTGTGTGTGTGTGTGTGTGTGTGTTTGAGAGAGATTTAACTCATTTTAAGATTTAGAATTTATTTTAGTATAATTTTGCTATTATTAAGGTATTATACCATGTCATAAGTCAGGTAATGAGAGCCTTGGTGTTTTGGGGGGCAGTGTCACCCCTTCCATGGCTTTCCAGAATTACTTTACAAGATCAGTAGTACAAACTGAATTTGGCAGGCTGTAAGTTTGGTCTGCAGTTTGGTGAACGTGCCTTTTCATAATAACCAGTCATCCAGAGGTCAGTATTTACCACATGAAGTCACTAAACTAAACATCAGAGCTGGTTTGAAGACTAGCCAGTCTATGAGGAACAAAGAAATCTAATCCTTTATTTGAAAGGGCTGTTGAAAGTTTTGTCATAAAGATCTCACCTTTCCTTGTTTCATGTGGTTTTCCCCTTTATGTTTTCCTGACACTGAACTGTGTTTGTCTTCAGTGGTGAACATTCAGATAGACCCTACCTTGTACACTTGTGGGAATAGAAGTTTCCAGAATAATAGCTCTGACACGTGCCATCTTGAACCCCATCTCCTCAGGGCCTTTTCATCTGTGTCAGGTCATTTGTCTTTACTACCTCCCTGAGTTGGGCAAAAGGAAAAAGAATTGTTCCTCCTTTTCATAGATAAAACCCTGTAGTCCAACAATGTGAAAGAAGCTAATCATACAGTAGAAGACAAGGAAAATACCCTCTAGCTGTCTCTAGCTAGGGTAAATTTACAAAGACTGAGTTATTTGTTCACTGGTGTGTCATCAGCAGCAGTAGACTTTAAATATTTGTTGGCCACATTGAGAAAGACTTCTGAAAACCCAGTTGGAAGGCCTGTATTAAGTAGTAGTGTGCTCTAATATGAATCCTCCTACAATGTTTAATAGTTTTTATGTTATTCTGGTGTTTTGAGGATGCCAGCTTCTCAGAAATGGGCTATACATGTGCCGTTACAGCTAAATTGTGGATCAGAAATAAACTAAAAAAAAAACAAAAAAAAAAAACACTATAGTAAGTCTTAGAAAGGAGAGAGGGGGATTGAAGTCTAGGAATTTGGATTGCCGGTGGGCGAAAGGGTCTATTAATTTTGAGTTTTTTTTTCTGATTATTTTGGAAATCAAATCCCATGAAATGCTTCCTGCTTTTTTTCTGATTGATGTCCTTAAGAAGTCTTACATCCTCTCTCTTCCTATCTATATACTTTATATCTATCTATCAACCCGTGTCCCTGCCCAGCTATCATCTAGCTGTTTTTCTTTCCTTTTCTCTTCTTTTCTGAGACAGAAGGTCTCACTGTGTGGCCCACCCAGGCTGACCTCAAACTCCTAATCCTCCTGCCTCCACCTCCTAAATGCTAGGACTTTAAGGCAAGGGCCGCCTCATACCAGGTTATGGCCTCTATTTTTTTAATCCATTCTAAAAGCAGATGGCTTTGTCTTTTCCGTGATGCTTCATCTACTTGCCGGCCCTGAAAATGAAGTTTGAATGGCCATGTGCCTATTTTTCAGGAAGAATAAATCAAACTAAGTAGGCCCAGGAGGAATGCTATTTGGGGGAACATTTACAGTGTGGACTCATTAAGAAATGATCTAAGGCTCTGGCACTGGTGGCTCATGCCTGTCATTCTAACTACCCAAGAGGCTAAGATCTGCCCAGGCAGAAAAGTCTGTGAGACCCTTCAGTTACTCAGAAAACAGGAGGTGGAGGTGTGGCTCAAAGTGGTAGAGCACTTAGCTTTGAGCAAAAGATCTCAGGGATAAGTGACCAGGCCCTGAGTTCAAGCCCCATGACCATCAAGGAAGGAAGGAAGGGAGGAAGGAAGGAAGGAAGGAAGGAAGGAAAAAAGAAAGAAAGAAAGAAAAGAAAGAGAAAGAGCCTTAAAGTAGTATAATTTATTACTGGCTAAAGTCAAGACCGTGGTATTGGACAACCACTAAGTGTATTTGCTCCTTGGGGAGCCAGATCGCATAGTTTGCCTTGAGTCAATAAAGTAGAGCAAGGGGCCCTGGGGATGTAAGCTATCTAACTTTGTATCCTGGCTTCACCAGTGACCGGGTGACTTTAAGCAACTGCTTACTTCATTGTCCTAAGCTTCTGTCTCAAGTGTGAAGCGGACATAAGAATATTTCCTCCTCATATATGCATGGGACAGATAATAAGGAATGAATAAATGTGCCTTGGTTCTGTTGTTATTAACAGTATTTTCCAAAGTTCCCATGAGGACTATGCTATAAAATGTGTCCATCTGTTAGAAGTTCTGAAGCATACTAATCACAATGATGACAAAAAGGAAGACGCTGGAGAAAACAGTTTTAACCTGGTGTGCATTACTAGGGAAAAACATTAATAAGAGACTCTATCAGGTAATAGTCCAGAAAAACCAAGTATTTCTACATTTTTATTCCTGGGAAGATCTAGATAGGGGACTAACTTGAGCGAGACGTCTTTACTCAAAGGTCCATTAATAATGTCATGATCATAACTTTCTCTCCTGATTCATCCTTTTCTCCCTCTAATCATCCTTGATTATCTTGTAAGCACCTTGCACGTCTTCCTCTTTTTTTTTTTAAATGACTAGTTTTCTGTCAGAATGCTCTGCTGCTACAAATTGAAATTGTGGTTGTAAATCGGTGCCAGGGTGCATTTAAGCAATTAGAATGCTGTAATTAAAGTCTGCTGTGTATGTAATCTTATAATGTGAAAGGATGAGTACAGAAGCGCAGAGCTGGGTTCTAAGTGTTTGTTTAATAATGGTTATTCGTCTCTTCTCCACTTGTTGCCCGCATGTGTATCAGATGTGGGCACCCAGGAACCTCCATGCTTATTAGCAGGGCTGACCTATTTAGGCTCCCTCCCTTTCTTGCCTGGCATAACAATTTGACTGTAGATCACCACACCTCTCATTTCTAGGGCAGTCTCATAAACATTCTCTCCTTTTGCTTTGAAAGTGTGTTGGCACAAGAGTTTATGAAGAAGGTTCAGCTATTGGCACAATAGAGGAGCTAATCCCTGACATTTGACCGTGTGACCCATTTCCTCCTCCTGGGAAAGCACAGAGCCTCAAGACCTCAGATGAGGGAGGAACAGGAAACAAAGTTGAAAAAAGGAGGATTGAAGTTCTGATGATGTATCAGTAGCAGGACATTCTCATCAAAAGGTTCTTCATTTGTTTTTGTTTGTTTGTTTTGGTGCCAGTAAGGGTGCTTGAACTCAGGGCTTCGGCACTGTCCCCTAGATTTTTTTACTCAAGACTGGCACTGTACCTCAGCAAAGTTTGAGAATCAGTGGTCTGATACTGTCCTCACTGTGGGGTAGATCCATAGATGGCACCCTGGCCTGCTCAATGGGTCTCAGAAGTAGGGTGCAGTGTCATTATGTTCCGTTTAAAGCTGTCACCTGCTGAGTTTCTCTATTGGGAAATCATTTTGTCCCTTTGTAACTGAAAGATGTCTGGAGTTGACCTTTCCCCCGTTCTTCCCCCCCAGAGTCTCCACCTCCAGTGATGTCCTTCCCTGAGAGAGTTCATACTGTGGAAGGAGAGTTCATACTGTGGCTGTGTGAAAGTCGATCATGATTTTCTCTTCTCCTTCACCCTTATTCTTTTTTCAGTGATCAGCAGGGACTCATGCTGATATCATGTGATATCTTGTCATCTCTATCGTTCATTTTGGTGATCAAATTGCACCCATTTTGGCTCATGGAATCCACTTTAAGTTGCATCCTTTGTGTGTGCTGTTTGTTTGGGCTCATTTTTTTGTTGGTGTTTGTTTGTTTGTTTGTGTACTTGTTCAGGTACCAACTTAGGGTCAGGGACTCTTGCTTAGCCTTTTCTGTTCAATGCTGTCATTCTACCATTTGAGCCATACCTCCTCTTTCAGCTGTTTGCTGACTAACTGGAAATAAGAGACTGACTGATTCTCCTGCCTAGGCTGGCAGATCTCAGCCTCCTGATTAGCTAGGGTTACAGGCGTGAGTCGCCGGCACCCAGCTTTCCTCACTTTTCCTTCATTTTATGATGCAGGAAGACAAGTCCAGGCTCTCTCTGTACTTTTGTGGCTACAATCTTGAAGTCAGCCATTTTTCCTTTGAGGAGAGAATGGTAGCTACAAACTCAAATCTGGTTCCTTCTGAAATTAGTTGGGATTCCATTAAAAAAATTCCATATCCTATAGATGCCTAAAAATAAAGCACATTACACAAACATGCATGGGCTAATTCAAGGGGAGTATGCTGTGGCTAAGTTCCCCCTTTTTCTCATTTCTATTTTCTGTATATGCGGTGCTGAGGAATTGAACCCAGGGCTTCATTTATGCTAGGCAAGCACCCTACCACTAAGCCACCTTCCCAGCCCTTTTTTCTCATTTCTATACGCATATATTCACCTGTGTTATTCTCCCAAGCTAAGCACTCATTCTGATACTACAAACTCTCTCACTTGCGCTTTCCCTCTCTCCTGGCACCTATCTGATTATGATCAAGTTTCTGAGAAGCCGTTTGCTTGGTTATTATGCTTATGTCTTTGAAACTCTGACACACACCCAGCAAAGTACCCACACTTGTTTAATTTCCTTGTACACCTTCTCATTGTTCCAAAACATCTTCATGTGTGACTTTTCTCTTCTCCTTCTAAGTCCATAATGAGTGCAAGACAGATATCATTATGATATATATATATATATATATATATATATATATATATATATATAGCAGCACATGCAAGCAGAGAACAAATAACTTTCTGACACCTTGTACCTGTAGAGTTTCTGTTTAGGTACGGTGGTTCTCATAGAGTGAAGGCTGGCCTATATTGTCATACATCAAGAAACTGAAATTTCTTACTCTGAGTTGGCAAATCAGGTATATGGTGAACCAAGGAACACTAGAAACATCCCTTCTTTTAAGAAAGAAAAACAAGCCAGGCGCCGGTGGCTCACATGTGTAATCCTAACTATTCAGGAGGCTGAGATGTGAGGATCGAGGTTCAAAGCCAGCCCAGGCAGAAAAGTCCATGAGCCTCTTATTTCCAGTAAACTACTGGAAAACTGGAAATGGCGCTTTGGCTCAAGTGGTAGAGCACTGGACTTGAACTGAAGAGCTCGGGGACGGTGCCCAGGCCCAGAGTTCCAGCCCCACAACCAACCAAAAAGAAAAAGAAAGAAAGAAAAGAAAAACATGCAAATACTCCCAACTAGTTTTATATTTCAGTATGATTTCAATTGATAGTCTACAAATACTACTGAACATCCAGAGAGCTCCAATCACTGTGCTAGGTCTTGTGGATATAACTTTGGCCAAATACAAATAACGTCTCAAGGACGATTGTTAAATGAGCAGGGTGACAGCAGGTGGCTCAGCAGACATCAAGAAAATACTTACAGAGTCTAATGAATTCACAAATGTAAACAGTCACCAATAGGTTGCTCATTATACCTGATAGTGCCATTGAAGGATTGTGCTTCCATTAGGGAGATTACAGAGAAAGGTGGGAGTAAAATTAGGAATTATGCTTTTTTTTTTCTTTGGTGGGTCTTGAACTCTGGGCCTGGGCGCTGTCCCTTAGCTCTTCAGCTCAAGGTTAGCTCTCTGAGCCACAGCACCACTTGAGCTTTTTCTGTTTATGTGGCACTGAGGAACCAAACCCAGGGCCTCATGCCTGCAAGGCAAGCACTCTACCACTGAGCCACCTTCCCAGCCCGGTGCTGGGCTTTTTGATAGATGCTTAACATTTATCCTTCACTTAATGATCAAAACAACCAGATACGGTTAATACTATGTTCTACCATTTCACAGATAAGGAACTGATCAGGTCTTTATTTCTGTTTTTAAGTAAAAATAAGGTGCCAACAGCCCCACAGGTTTTCCCAGAATAGTAGAATCTTACAATGGAGAAGTAGGTCAGGTCAAAGAAGAGGCTGAAGGATCAATTTGCATCTAATAATCAATGCAGAGGGCTTGTATGGATAATATAGATGCAGATCCAACATAAGTTTTTGTATAGGTAAATGGAGCAAAGGATAATTTCACACGTGGGTAGCAAATCATTTGCAATTGTAGAAGAAATGTTCAAATTGGTTGGTAATTACATTGAAATAATTCTGTGGAACTCGGTGGTAGAGTGCTTGCCTAGGATGCACCAGGCTCTAGGTTCCATCCCTAGCAACACACACACACACACACACACACACACACACACCTTCTTCTTCTTCTTAATTTAATGGAGTTTACTGAAATACATACATTTCCCTAAGATGAAAACTACTGAGGAGGACATCTGATCCAGGTGACGATGTCCTGAGTGCCCGAGGGACAGATGTACACTCGTCAGAAGGCAGCAAACTGTACACTGTGATCTGTTCATTTTCCTGTAGCTACCTAAAGATTTGTTAATCCACTTATACAGTAAAACACAGTAACTGATGAAATCAGGGTTATTTTTAAGTGGGAATAATCAAGTTGGAACAACCAATATAAAACGGGGCTCCTAGAAAGGAAAGCACCAAGCCTGCAGACTGAAGTTCATCTTCTCTTATAGCCAAAGCCAAGGGGGCGCTGCCACCACCCACACTAAGGTAAAAACAAAGCGTTCAGAAGGAACACAGTTGCTGCTGATGCTTAAACCCAGAAGCTTCCCCCATGGGGCCCTTGAAAATGCTGCTATGTGGTATAAATAAACAATGTCCCCAATAGCACACCTAGAATTATTACAATAATGACTTCTCCCGGTTGTTACCTACATTGTTTCTTGATCTAATCCAGTGGAGTAATGCTAGAACATAGTTCAGACAAATGAAAAGCTTTATTACCTGGAACAAACCTTGTGGTTCACTTATGTAGGATTTTTTAATTATTCCAGCGTCATCCAAGAATAACACTTAGAAAGTACAGAGCAGTGGTTCTTAACTAGGGACAATTTGGGGCCCACACCCATCCCAGGGGACATTTGGCAATAAATATCGAGAGACATACTTGATTGTCACAGCGAGGGAGAGGCTACTACTGGCATGGAATAAGTAGACCCGAGACTCTGCCTAGCTTCCTGTGATACACAGGACGTTCACCTATAGCAAAGAATTATCTAATTCAGAATGTCCTGTGCTCTGAAGTTGAAAGTCCTGGTCTACTTGGGACAACTAACTTGAAACAAAAGGGGGGGGGAATTATTGATTCATGTACTCAGGTGTAGTTGCTATGACCTGACTTGTAAGGGTGTAGTAATCGCGAGAAAATAGGAACTAGCACTGTTTGTAGACTGTTTCTATTGCCTACCAGGCATTACCTATAAAGTAATAGATCTTGAACAGTGGCATTCCCCTCTCCCTCACCACTGCCCCCAGCCTGCCTGTTACAAAAAGCAGCTTGCTCTTCTCTGAAGTGGCAGATTCCTCCCCCCTGTACCTGTATCCTTGGGGAAGACCAGGGAATCTCCAGGAAGCTCCATACACTCATTCATTTGTGGTCTTTGTGGCGTCTGTTGGTTGCACTGTTCAATGGCTAAGTGATAAATCTATACGATCCTAAGCAGCGTCCACTTCATCAGTCCTGCCACTTGGGGAATTTTAACCAGACTGTGAAGTCTACTCCCACTCAGCAGTGGAAACAATTGACTAACAGTGAGAAAAAAGCTCTTTCTGTGGTCATTGATCCCCTCTGGGTCATATCTTCCCAACTTTGTCTCAAAGAACATAGATGTTTCCTCTCCTAGTTCTAAAATGGAACAATTTGGGGGAGGGTCTTTGGACCAGCTTCCATCACTTGCCAAAAAAAAAAAAAAAAAAAAAAACCCAATGATTGTGTTTATGGTAAAATCAACTGAGGAAAGAAGTCATTCTCCAAAGGATTATAATATTCTGTCCAGAACAAAAGGAAGGAGACTTGTCAGAAACACACACACACACAATAAATTATTCACTACTTAAGGAAGTAGGTCTATTTTTAAAATGAACTTTTTATTTAGAGATAATGTCAAATTTATGGAAGCGCGCTAAGAATAGTATCACAAATGCCAGTATATGTCTGTCAAACTTAACCTATCACTTTTTAACATTTTGTCACATTTACACTTCCTCTCTCCCTTCATATATGGGATTTTTGCTTCTGAACACA
>NW_012267228.1:14593046-14601738 GCF_000151885.1 Dipodomys ordii
CTGGAGACAGCCTGTATCAGTCTATCACAGCCAATTCTCACATCCCTTCCCAGCTTCTCCATTCTATGAAGTTCTACTGGTAGCTTGAAATAACCATAGTGGAAGTGTTTTACACCAAAGGCTGTAAATCAGAGCTCCCTCCACCCTTGGTTTCCAAGTGTGAAACATTTCCATTTACCAGATATATATATATATATATCGTATAAATATATTACCATGATATATGTACTATATATAACAGATAAAATACCCTCACAGCAGCATATATATGTGAGTGTGTGTTCTTCTTGGTGCCCACCATGCAAGGCACATAGTGCTGTACCATCCAGCTACAGCCCTGGGCACTTTCTCATTATTTGGTTAAGATGGTACATGTCAGGTGAAGGGTGACCATTTTCCCCTTTATAATTGATAAGTCACTTAAGGAGAGAGAGGTGCGTTTTGATTATACAAACATCTAACCCTGTTTCTAATCAGATTTTCACACTGTGGCTTTTTTTTTATTGAAAATTATTGCTTAGGGTTGAGGAGGGGGCTTGTAGCTCAGTGGGAGGGCTCTTGCCTGGCAGGCATGAAGCTCTCCGTTCAATTCCCAACGCCACAAAAAACAGCAACAATAAGAATATTGCCTGCATGAATTAGTACTGTGCTAGATGCAAATGGTAATTTTTACACTCCTCCCTGCCTTTCTTCCTCTCTTTCTCTTGCTCCTTTTCTTCCTTCCTTCCTTCTTTCCTTTCTTCCTTCTTTCCTTCCTTTGTGTCATTACGGGGTTGAATTCACAGCTGTCCCTTACCTCCTTCTCTCAGGGTGGATGTTCTAGCACTTGAGCCACAGCCCTACTTCTGGCTTCTTTCTTTCTTTCTTTCTTTCTTCCTTCCTTCCTTCCTTCCTTTCCTCCTCTTCCTCCTCTTCCTCCTCCTCCTTTTCCTCCTCCTCCTCCTCCTCCTCTTCTTCCTCCTCTTCTTCCTCCTCCTTCTTCTTTCTTTTTTTTTTTTGTGGTGATCAATTGTAGGTAAGAGTCTTGTGAACTTTCCTGGCTTCAAACTATATTCCTCAGATCTCAGCCTCCTAAGTAGCTTGGATTACAAGTATGAACCACCAGCTCCTTTGTTCACACATTTCTTGTATTTTGTTGGTGTCTACAAGTTAATTTTTTTAATAAACTTAATCCTAAAATAGGGAGTGATAGATTCAAACCATACTGCCATCTCCCAATAGTTTATCAAGTAGTTCTAGAGATGAAGTGTCTGTAGCAGGTTGCCATCCATTGCTATATGGTAAGTTTCCATGGAGTCCTGGATCAATACAGCACGCGCAGGATGAGGCTCCAGGAATAATTCTCCCATTGCCCATGACACTGTCTGTTTGTTGATGACATATTATCCCACTACCAGTGGAGGTGGCATTTTAGTCATTATTTTTCAGTCATTGCCTGCTTGGAAGATTCCGGGTGAGAGATGTGCACTGGAATCATAGAAGGTTATCTGTTCATCGGCGAGCAGGGAACAGGATGTCTGACGATGGCACATCTCAGCTCCCCAGTGTAGTGTAGACTACCAGCTATCCGTAAAGCAAGAGGGTCATATTGTTACACAGTTCCTTTCAGATCCTAGAACTTTATTTAGGTTCTTCTATTTGAGAATCAAAACCTAGAATTTCCCATATTGTGAGAGTCCACTGAGACAACTACGCAAGGACAGAAGAGAAACGAAGTGTGGGTGGAGCCTGTACTCACTGACCTAGTAAGTGAATTCACAGTGCAGCTACATTAGCCATGAGGGTGTAGCACGGGGACTTGACACTGTTTCATTTTACCTTTGTGCATTCAGCCACATCACCTGACTCACTTCTCTGGTTCTCTTTGTTTATCCCTAAGAGTCGTGGAAACCCACTGGCGGAGCTCGGGTTACCTTTCTCTTTGAGGAGATCCCTCCATCAAGAGTTAGCTTGCCCAGGACCTATAAGGTTACATCTGTTGCCATGGTTGGAAGTAAGAGAAAAAAAAAAATCTTCTCTCCTGGGCAGTCTGTAACTTCCAAAGAACATAGAAACTTCAAGCCTGAACTTCTAGAGTTCTTTCTAAGGCTTAATTAAATATCAGCAAGTGAACTTGCAGACAAATAGTGTTATTCTTGGTTGAACTCGGTGAACCAGGCAGATACCATTGGCAACCTGTATTAGAATTTAAATATGTGTTATTTTGGATTTCTTTTCTCTCCCCCTCTCTCTCCTTCTCTTTCTTTCCCTCTATCTGTCTCTCTCTCCTCTCCTTCTGTCTCTCCCTCCATCCCTCCCTCTCTCCCTTTTTCTCTCTCCATCTCTGTCTCTGTAGATGTGTCTCTCTGTCTCTGTCTCTCTCTCTCTCTCCCTTTCATGCCAATACTGGGACTTGAACTCGGGGTCTGTGCACTGTCCATTAGACTTTTTGCCCAAAGCTGGCACTGTACCACTTGAGACACCGCTCCACTTCCAACTTTCTGGTAGCTAATTGGAAATAAGAGGCCCTCAGACTTTCCTGCCTGGGCTCGCTTTGAACCATGATCCTCAAATCTCAGACTCCTGACCAGCTAGGATGACAGGCGTGAGCCACCAGTGCCAGGCTTCGAGAATATTTTTCAAAGGACTCGTCTAAGGATCTGGTGAAGTCACTGGGTTTGGAGAATATTGATAGTAACTTCCTATTTCTTCCACTCATCTTTCACTTTTCAACATCCTACCAAATACACTTTTTCTCTTCTCCAAGATGTTAAGACAAATTTAACTTTGAGGTTTGGCCTATTTTCAAGCCTAGTGATGTTTTTTAGTTGCTCCTCCAGCCTCCCTCCACCCCTTCTTTTCTCCTAGTTTCTTTTTTGTTGAAATGTAAGGAATTTAACCTTCCTAAATTTTAATCTGCTCAACACCCCACCTCTCCTGTTGAATTACCCATGTCATCATCTGTTAGCAGGTTTCAGAAACCTACCTACCATCTCTTACTTGAAAGACAGAGGGCCATGGGCTTCCACAGCAACCTGGCTTCTCTTTGATTTTAATAATCTGTTTCTAGAGATTATAGATGAGCCTTGTATTCTAAGGCTTGGAAGTCTCTTAGCTTTAGAAAAACAACAACAACTTTGAAGTAGATTCTCTGATTCAGGGTTTGGAAGGTAGACCCCGCATGCTGGAGGATGAAGATAATTTGCTTTAGCATTGTAATATAAGGGAAATAAGAATAAGTGTCACTGCTACTGTAACACTCAAATGGTTTAGTTTGGTTTCGATGTATGCCTTTTCTAAGATTTGTTGATGTGTTTGTTAAGAATTCTAATAAAATCACTAGGAACCCTGAGAGAAAAGCTTAATCCTTTCAGAAATCCTTCCTTATTGAGGAAAACCATTTATGTAAAGCTACCTATTGTACACTTAACTTAAAACTTTGTAATCACTCCCCAGTGATTCACTTAGGATAAGTAGGAAATAGTCCAGTTCAGTTTAGATTCAATAGGTAGGAGGAAGAAAGAATACCAAGGCAAGGAAGGTGCAGTACTGGGGCTTGAACTCAAGTCCTGGACATTATTTTTTTTTTGGGGGGGGGGTCCAGTCATGGGGCCTGAACTCTGGGCCTGGGCGCTGTCCCTCAGCTCTTCAGCTCAAGGCTAGCCTTCTACCACTTGAGCCACAGCACCACTTCCGGCTTTTTTCTTTCTGTTTATGTGGTGCTGAGGAATCAAACCCAGGACCTTATGCATGCGAGGCAAGCACTCTACCACTGAGCCACCTTCCCAGCCCTTAATTTGGGATCTTGAAAGATTAAAAAGATAAGATGATGAAAATATAACAAGAGTTTATCACACCTCAGTGTAAAGGCCTTAGAACTTCAGTCTGCTAAGCTTTTATTGTGACTCACTTTTAAGGCCTCCCATTTGATCTAGAATGAAAAAATATTAATTCACTAGTGTGTCATTGACACAGAAGGGAATTTATGCGTTAATAATATTTGTATTGTATACATCCTAAAACAACTATGCTGTGACACAGAGGGGGGAAAAAATCACAAGAAACCCACACAAACAAATCTAGGAAAATCTGCCTAGCTTAAAAAATGAATTTCCAGAGATAAAAGATTATTCATGTTGAAGTTGTCAGAATTTTCAGCTTCAAAGTCATTGTGTTTCCCATGTACTATTCTCTAAACAAAATTCTCCACAGCTAACATCACACACACACACACACACACACACACACACACACACACACACACACACACACACACACACACACACACACACACACACACACACACAGTGCCATTTCCCCTAGTCCTTACAATGAGTCTCTCTGAACACCCCTCTCTCCTCTGCAGTGGTATGGTCTGCATTTGATCTTAACCTGGAGTTGCCAAGCTGTGATAGCTTCCCCAACTCGATAGCCATTTGGTACAGTCTAGGGCAGCCCTGCATTCAGTGATATTTTTCTTTCCCACCAACAGGGACAGATCGAAGTGGACAGCGAAACCATCTTCAAGTTAGCAGCACTCATTTTACAGGTAAGAATGGACCCGATGGCTCTGACTAGCCCTTTCAATATTTCTTGGTTTTTGCTAACTGCCTGCAACTCTGAAACTTTTGTGTGGACCAGCGTCTGGTAGATTAAAAAAATAAATAAATAAAACAGTTACAGTTGCTTGCCAGTAGAAAAATGTGAGCCACTGAATTCTGTTTTAAAGTCATCTGCGGGAGCTATATGGTGTGATATTCTGTTTCTCAAAGAAAAATGAAATTTAGACTGCTCCAAGTGAAAAGAAGTCACACTGTATTTGGAGGGACTGCTCTAAGTTACTTGAATTTGGAAGGCAGCAGTTGTTAGAACAGCTGTAATTTTCATTTAAATTTAGTAACTTTTGTGTACATTTTCTTGAGGGTGTACAAAAAAAAGCCCTTTAATTTTGAAAAGCACTAGTAGTGGAAAAGCAAAGTCTATTTCTGTTTAAAAAGTAAAGAGAAAACAAATAGTATATGTTGATTTACTTGTGTCATCATTTCAAAGGTCTCTACCCAGCCAAAAGAAAGAATGAAAGAAAAAAGAAAAGCGGCCCTTGCAAGGAAAATCATTCATCTTGTGATTTTAGAAATGTAAAGATTTTAGAAATGTATGTCTTTATTTGTCTCTGTGAATGAATACTAATATTTTCTCATCAATGTGATAGCCACATTTTTTTCCGTACAAAACTATGAGAAGAAAATAGCCAAGAATGCATATAATTGATTTAGCTTAGCATAAATGCATAGTAATCATCTGTCTTTTTTTTTTAATTTCAGGAAGCTAAAGGAGATTATACCAGGTAACAATTCCTTTTCTGATATTATTATGCAAAATAACCTTCTCTCCAAGTATGTGTTATTTTAAATAACAATAGATGCAAAAATCAAAAGAAAGTTGATCCTCAGCCTGGGGACTCAGATCCCTTCCCTCTTCAAATAGAGACCTATTCTGTGGGTGAATGAACCTCAGAATGAACCTTCCTTACAATTCTTCAAACCAGAATGACAGTGAATTCTAATCAGAAGCCTTTCCTGTCATGTTGGTGAGGTGAAGAAATAAAAAGCTCAGCCTTAGCTTGTGTTGATTTGTAGAAAACTTACAACGATCCTGTGTCTACAGTTATAACGTATGCACAAAAAAAAAAAAGATTAAATCCATCAGCTGCTTAGTTAAGGGATTAATAGGGGGCTTGCTTTTGCAGCTGCCCGGAGGGCAGCACCCTTCCTGCATTTGACCTAACAGTTGTATTGTCTCTGTTCAGATACTTACTGCTTCTAACTAACTGCTTTACTGGCCATATCATTGAGTGTTTATGTGTGAATTCTTTCCCTGTAATGCACTAGTTGTAGGTGCTGAAGTAGAAATAGTTAAAGGTGGAGGGGTGGTCTCTGATTAGAACCAGCACACAAGTCAATGAACCATTGCAGTCCTGGCCTCCAGCATGTTAATGTTCGACTCCTGTTAACTGTTACACCCGGAGATGATTTCCACATCACCTAGTTAGTACCCATTCCCAGCCAAGTCTCTGAATAAAGTGTTTCTTAACAAACCTGATAATGATGCCCTCTAGCTTGACAGCTTCCAGACTCTGAGTAGCACTGATCTTTGGAGGCGCCAAATAAATCTGTGACCCTCAGATCTCAGCCTCCTGAGTAGCTAGGATTACAGCTGTGAGCCACTAGCACCAGCTCTCCAATTTTTGTAAGTTAGTGTCAATTAAGTTCATGAAACTAAGAAGGAGGTTTTGTCTTCACATGTCCATATATGCAAACAACATACCTTAGTCAGTAATCTTTTTATTTGAAAAGAAAATGGGAATATGGATTCTATTTTATAAAACAGGAAAAAAAATTATCTGATCCTAGAATTGGAAATTAAGCCAAAGAAAATATTTCAAAGAAAGAAAAAGAGAGAAAGGAAAGGAAGAAAAGTGGCAAGGTGAGAAAGAATGAATTAGTTTCTAGATCACAACTGAGCACAGTCACCTTTGCTGGATCTTTTGGGAATCTAAGACATGCAAGGAACACTTCATGTATGGTGTGACTCTAATGTCACTTAGTAAATGACCTCACTTGTGAATGAGGTCTGAGGGCTCAAGGGCTCTTAAAATGTGAGGATTTCTAACCTTCCTTTCCCTATTTTGTCAAGGTCAAGCAGGTGACAACCTAACCCTCTATCTCTTCATCATAAACTGTCCCTACCTCCCCCTAGGACTGTGGGAAGAATTAAATGTATAAACATTCCCCTGGGCGGTATCTGGTATCTGGTATCTGGTTTGTAGTAAGCTCTGATTGCACCTAGCCTATTACCATTAATTTAGCATCATTACATTCCTGACCATCATTTCCAAAATCCTGGCTGGTCTCTTGGCTACCCCTCAATGTTCAGACTAAGATGGGTAGGAAGAAGAAAGACTAGAAAGAGAAAGGCTGATTTCACCAGACCTTCTGCCTGAGGCAGAAGGTGGCTTTTGGAGGAACCTTTCTTGAGTGATCCAGACCTTTCTAGTTATAGCCTTAGGACTTCAAGCTAGTGAGAGACCTCTGTCCCAGCCTAATCTAGTCTCATTCCTGAACTTCTTCTGGTTTCTGGTAATTTCCTCTGGGCTCTCTAGGCTGAAGAAGTGTCACACACTGTGTTGAAATTGTCCAGTTTCACTGAATGGTAGAAAGAACATGGGACTGGGTATTACACAAACCAGCAGCATCACCCAGGACAAGACATTTAGCTTGTCTGGCCTTCAGTTGCCAATCTATTAATTGGGGTTAAAATCACAATGAGGACTTTGCAGCATGATTTTGAGGAAGTTAGTGATATGGAAGGATTTGGGAAGTTATAAATTATTATTTTAAAACATGAATGAAATTTTGATTCAGTGCTATGTATTCCCTCTTTCCACCTGATCTCCTGCCCTGAATGAAGCAGATACATTTTTCCTCAAAATTATGTTATGAAACTAATTAAAGAAAATCAGGCAGAATAAAGTAAGGACTGGTTAGTGATATACTGGTTAGAAGACACATTGGAAGCCTAGCCTCATTGGAATTTTAAGTCTAGAACAAATTACATCTCTCCAAGTCTCGGGTTCTATTTAATAGAACACATGAGGAGTAACAGTACTAATAATGGCCAGTATATACTCTGTATCATAGGACTGCTGTGAGGCTTAAGTGCATTACTATTTGTAGTGCTCAGAACAGATCCTTTGGCTGTACCTGAAATATCCCATCAAACTTAGTGACAGGACTCATCATCATTCACGTCTTCTCACAAGTAGAAGTTGCTGTCCCCACATTTTATTTTCATTTTATTTTATTTTTGCTAATGTTGTGGTGAATTTACTTGCATTTTGGGGACTGTCATTATTGATGATTATTTCCTTAAGTGCAGTTCTCAAGAGAGAAAGAAAATACATTTCTTTTAATTATTTGTGTGCTAGTAATAGGGATTGAGTTTAGGGCCTGTGCATTTTTTTTCTCTCAAGATAGGTGCTCTACCACTTGAGTCATGGCTCCATTTCCAGCTTTTTTGGTGATTAATTGGAGATAACAATCTTACAGGCTTCATGCTTGAGCTGGCTTTGAACTTAATCCTCAGATCTCAGCCTCCTAGTTGCTGGGATGACAGTTGTGAACCAGTTTAAAAAAAATTCTTGAAGAGGCAAAGAGGTGAAATGAAATGTAGGTAGTCTTGATTACACTACATTTAAATTATAGATTGCTGTCATATCCAATAAGAATCTGAAGCCTGAGTTATGGCAGCACCTCTCCAGAGACAGAGGAGGCCAAAGATGCATCCTGTATGCAAACGTGACCTTCCTTTCTGGAACCTGGGTTCTTCTGGTCCTGGCTACTTTAACAGCAATTCCTGGTTGTACTCTACTGTTGGTTTATACGTAGGGTGCAGCTCTTAGCTTTAACTACTTTACAACGTCACTGAATTTTCTCATGGAGGCATAAACATCACCAAAATACATCTCCAAACATCTTAGTTTTTGCAGTTCAAACAGTGATTAAACTCCTAATTCTTGGAGCATACCTGGTTCCACGCCTGAGTTCCCACTCACATTCTCTTCCTTCTTTCCTCCCTCATTCCCTCCCTCCCTTTTTCCCTCCCTCCCTCCCTCCTTTCTAGCCCTCCCTCCTTTCTAGCCCTCCCTCCTTTCTAG
>NW_012267228.1:14601868-14620093 GCF_000151885.1 Dipodomys ordii
TTCCTTCCTTCCTTCCTTCCTTCCTTCCATCCTTGTCTCACTTGTAGCTTAGGCTGCTCTCCACATTTGTGATCCTCTGGCCTCAGCCTCTACCGGAATGCTTAGAGAGCCCGGATTACAGGCACACAGCACCACACCCAGCTTTCCCTCTTTTTTCAAATTTAACATTTCCAAAGCTCCAGTCACTCAGCAATTTCCAGGCTGCCCTACCACCTCCAGTGCCGCCTCCCTTCATCCTTCATTTACATCACCGTGCCGTCTCGCACCCTCTCGGTGGATTTCCCCTCCTACCCCTTTTTCTGGCTGGCACCCAGCTCCCCGCTCTCCTTTTCTTTTCCCTGGAGCCTGGTTTTCTCAGCCCTCATTCTCCAGCTGACTGTGAGAGTAAGCGTGCGCATATTGCTTACGCTAGCCACCAAGTGTTTACATTATCTAAAACATCAGTGCCCGGATCCCATTCAATCCTACCACAATAGCTCTCCTCCCCACTTAACCAAGTATTAGCAGTGAAGGTCAGGCCCCTGGGGATTAGGCCCCACAGCCCAGATCTCAGTTCTGACGCTATTGTCCTGTGCCACCGCCGCTGGCACATAACCACCAGTCCCCTTCCTGAGGCTCAGCCGATCGTAGTCTTTACTTCTGAAACCTGGTACCGTTTCACACTACACAGACACCTACTGCTCCTCCACACCCCATACTGGCAGTTTGACTTGCCCCCTGGCCTGTCCTGGTTTTTTACCTTTATAGTTTTGCTCAAACTCTTCTTCCAAGAATGCAGTTCAAATCAGCAGCAACTCCTCCCCCCCCCCACCCCTTGGCACTCGGCCATACTTCCTTCAATCTTTTCAAGTTAACATCCTAACTAGTAGGGAGCCCTGCACTCTGGAAATTAATTAAAATCATGGAATGGGGACTTCCATTTTCTTTACATCGCTGAGAGTCTGCATTTCCAAGCCAGCTCTTGCTCTGCAAAAGACAGCGAGCTACTCTGGTGACACAACCCTGGCACTGGGAGAGAGTCCCTGCAAGCTGACCCAGTAGGCTTTATCACTGAGCCGCCAGCCGCTCCGAGGGTCTGTAAAAGCAAGGGGGCTTTATTTAGTTTTGTGTCTAAGATCTTGAATGCTGCAGGTTACGAAAGTAACCTGTGTGATTAGGGTGTTTCTGATGATAAGAAAAACAAAACGAGCGAGTCCAATTTTCACTCTGGTCAGAATGAGACTGAGAACGCCCCCCTTCCAATGGGAAGGAAGCAGTCTCACTTTACAGCTGTGCTATAAAACCACCGCTCTTCCCATGGGAAAGGAACGTCTTTGGTCCCCAAGAGTAATTAATGGAGAAGAAAAATCAGAAATGAACCCCCACCTTCGTTTTTGTACCTCTAGACTACTTAGCAGCTTTTGAGTATAATTCCATTTACGTGACCTTTAAAGTCAGTTACAACAGGAAAAAATCATGTCCAAGGGCAGGCTAGGCACTGAATCACCTAGGAAATAATAGTGAGGAAGGAAGTTTAACTTGCTTGGGTTCAAATCCAGGCCTAGCCACTTGATAGATAACTACAGGTAACTTACCCTCTCTGGAATTCAGTTTGCCTCAATTAAAATCACATTGTTAATTCACATTATATAATATATATTTATACTTATTTATATACGGCTGGTAGTGAGGCTTGAACTCTGGGCCTGGGTGCTATCCCTGAGCCTCTTTGTTCTCAAGGCTAGTGCTCTACTGCTCTAGCCACGGTGCCACTTCCTGCTTTTTCTGAGTAGTTTTTTTGAGATAAGAGTCTCAGGGATTTTCATGCCCAGGCTGGCTTTGAACTGCAGTCCTCAGATCTCAGTCTGGGATTACAGGCATGAGCAACCAGTGCCCGACTTTAACACTGTATTTTTAATAGCAGCATTGTTGTTGCTGCTGTTATCAGTACCTTTAACCCGCACAGAAACCTTGTGAGGATAGGAACAATTACTGTTCCAATTTTATAGGTAGAAACACTCTGCTGCATGACTGGAGTGTGGCCTACAGGGGCACAAAGTTTATGTACTTTACCACTGCTCAGAGTGAACCTTGTATTGCAAAAGAAACACACATTTGTAAGAATCATTCCCTTCTTTACTGGCAAAATAAAGACAGAAATTGAACATTTATGACTATTTTCAGGACAGGACTCCAATGAATCAACAAAAGTTATTTTGTTGGTGGTTGTGGGGCTTAAACTCAGGGCCTAGGCACAGTTCCTGAGCTCTTTCACTCAAGGCTAGCACTCTACCACTTAGAGCTACAGTGCCACTTCTGGTTTTTAAGTGGATAATTGGAGATAAGAATCTCACAGACTTTCCTGCTTGATTGGCTCTGAACGGTGATCCTCTGATCTCAGCCTCCTGAGTCACAAGGATTACAGGTGTGGGCTACCATGCCTGGCAACAAAACACTTGTGTGAGCAAAACAACCAACCAACTCCCAGTGGGGAAATGATGTTCTCTCTAATATTTGGTTAAAACTTAGACAAAAAAAAAATCTCTACATTTTCTTCTCTAAACTTTCAGTCTGCTCATTTACACAGTGAAATTTTCAGGATGGGACCTGCTGGCAGCATTTTCCATACTTCTTTCTTCCTGATGTCTAAGCATCTTGCTGGCCCAGTGTCCTGTGGACTTCCTTTATAACCTGAGCCTTACTTTTCACAGCTACATGAAAGCAGAAAACCACATGTAGCTCACAGGGGCTCTCTCTCCCTTGACCTGTTTGGGTGCTCTAGGTGCTTCTCCCCTGGAATGGACCAGGCCACAGCACTCCTGACTGCTTGGTGGGACTAGACTGGAGCTCAGCCTCTTTGTCCTAGCCCCACAGTGGCTGGCTAGGCCTTTGGCTTGTACAGCATTTGGTACAAATAGAAGCAGGACCTGAACTCCTTGCACTTCTCAGATGCCTCCAGAATTACTTAGAGCTCAGAGATGACTTGGGGTAAGGAAATCCACACTCCCTCCCTCATAAGCATTTCAGTGCATGATGGTGTGTTCTAGAAGGACTGAGTGATAACACAACACATAACATAATCCAGTGTGTTAGCTGCATTCAGATGGCTAATACGCTTAATCCAGGTTTTGTGTGGTCAGGAAGGACACACTGAGTCGCACATGCACCTGGAGAATTCAAGTTGGCCATAAGTAAGTTTTTTGGTTTTGTTTTTTGTTTTTTTTTTTTGGGGGGGTCCAGTTGTGGGGCCTGAACTCTGTGCCTGGGCACTGTCCCTCAGCTTTTCAGCTCAAGGCTAGCACTCTACCACTTGAGCCACAGTGCCACTTCCGGCTTTTTTCTTTTTGCTTATGTGGTACTGAGGAATCGAACCCAGAGCCTCAGGCGTGCAAGGCAAGCACTCTACCACTGAGCCACCTTCCCAGCCCCATAAGTAAGTTTTTACTTATCTAATAAGAATTTTTCTAGGAGAGGAAGAGAGGTAACTTTCCATTCTTTGGCAGGAAAACATGTGCTCATTTTCTGACTCTAGAGTTGAGTTAGAACTCAACTTTTGAGCTATAACTCCACTTCTGGTTTTCTGGTGGTTAATTAGAGAGAACAGTCCCACCAACTTTCCTGCCCAGTCTGGCTTTGAACCATGATTCTCAGATCTCAGCCTCCTGCAGAGCTAGCTAGGATCACAGGCATGAACCACCAGTGCCCAGCCCATTGATTTCATTTTTAAGAATATAGGTCTATAATTATTGTACTTTGTCATGCAACTAATCACCATTTAACATTTTGTAAAATAAAAACTCACTAAGTCCATACCTTTTAAAAGTTCTCTACTCTCTTGCTGGAGTACTTAGCAACCATCAATTTACATTTGATGAGGTAAAATATTTTTGTGTTCAATATTTATGGATTTTCACATTCACCACTTCCTAGCCAAGATCGTTCGTACAGATAGTATTTCTTCTACCAGATATTAAAAGAGTTGAAGCTTCAAAGGAGAAAATGATCTGAGTCTTCAACAAGTTGGCTAGCGTTTAGGAAAAATCTCTCCTCACATTTTCATTCTGCTTTGACATTCTTTCAAGTTCAAAAAAAGTTTGACAGTTGATCTCCATCAAGCATGCAGATCTCTGAGTCATTTGTTCCCCATGAAAAAAATTGGCTATGAACACAAATGCAATGACAGAGACATTGTATCTGGGGACACTGAACTTTCTAGAACATTAGAATTCCTGCTTCTGGACTGAGAGAGGAACTGCATAGATTGGTCATGACGTCGAAAGACACAATGTTAGGACTCTTCTTCCACTCGTTACCATAGACTCTGAGATTCTGTCAAACCAATTCTGAAACTGCTTATAGTATGGTAGCAAATCAAAATATAGGCTGCTGAAGCTGGGCACTGGTGGCTCACGCCTGTAATCCTAGCTACTCAGGAGGCTGAGATCTGAGGATCGCAGTTCAAAGCCAGCCCAGGCAGGAGAGACCGTGAGACTCCTATCTCCAATAAACCACCAGAAAACCGAAAGTGGCGCTGTAGCTCAAGTGGTAGAGCACTCGCCTTGAGCTGAAGAGCTGAGGGACAGCGCCCAGGCCCAGAGTTCAAGCCCCATGACCGACAAAAAATATATAGGCTGCTGAGGTATGAGGATATTCTAAATATTGATTCCAGCAAACTCTGGCCTTGATCAGCCACAGGGACTTGTTCTCAGTGGCCATCATCCCCCAGGAGCCTGCGTCAAGACCAGGAGGAATCTAGGGTTGGATGTGCTGTGATAGGAAAGGGTGGCGCACATTGCTGAACATAAGCATGTGTCTTCATAATTCTATTCCCAAGAATCCCATCAGACATGTCACTCTTCCTACTTTTACAGTGTGCAAGTCAAGCTCATAAAAGTTAGGTTAGCCAAGACTGCAAAACTAGGAACAGAGAAGTGAGAACTAAATTCATTCTAAATCTCAAACCTTGACTATTGCCCATCACAGGTCTGTGCTGGTAGGTTACCTTTTGATTTTTCACAGTATGTTCTGCCCCTCTCTGTACCAGCCTCTGGTAGAATGATGGGCCAATAGGAACTTGAATTCCTTCCTTCCTTCCTTCCTTCCTTCCTTCCTTCCTTCCTTTCTTCCTTCCTCCTGTATATACATACAGGAAGTATATATGTATGTGTGTACGTATGTACCTCAGATTGATACTAGGACAAAATGACCTTCTGTAAATTATGTAAGTGCAATGCTGAACACTTGTTAAACACAACAAGTACCCACAATGATCGTTTTTTGAAGCTAAAAAGATTTTGTGCATGCCTATGAATTGAGAAGTCCTGAGGAGCTGGGGACTAGAGGCGGCCCAGGAATGCATGCTCATCCTGAGCCTGCTCCCCTGAAAGGAACTTCTGTGTAAAGCTGAAAGGGAAGCCCTGACTTCCCAGAAGTAGTAGGAGAAGTCACTTTAGCTAACCAGACAAGAAGGGCTTAGTCATTTTCTTTTTCCAGTTCTCCCTTTTGCTCTCTGTAAATAACTAGAACTTGACTTGGCTTCAGTTATGAACAAGAAGTGTTTAAATTCCACGAGTGGAACAATGTGCAGTTTTAGGAATGGAAGAAGAGGCAGGTGTAGCTCTAGCTGTTCATCTTCCCACCTCACCCCTTTTCCCTACCTTCCCCCACCATTTCTCCCAGAATTCCCCCTTTCCTCTTCCTGCTGGCCTTGTAGACCTCTCACTAGCTACCACCAGGCCTTGGTAAGTCCTCAGACATGGCTGAGTGTCACAGATGGCCAATCTCTGTGAATTCAGGCATTGGAACATCTTCCTTGGCCAGTTACAGCTGCTCCTTGTTAACTTTTTGTCTGGACAGGTGGCAGGTGAAGAGAGCATCTCATTTTAGCTATTAAGAAATTAGATCAGGAAGTGGCGCTGTAGCTCAAGTGGTAGAGCACTCGCCTTGAGCTGAAAAGCTGAGGGACAGCGCCCAGGCCCAGAGTTCAAGCCCCACGACCGACAAAAAAAAAAAAAAAAGATAAGAAATTAGATCAGTCTACAAGCAGTTTTGCTGTACAGTTGGCAATTGTCAGGAGTTGATACACCCGTAAGTCTCAGGCCTCCTGCTTTTGCCCAAGATCAATGGCAAATGAAAATGCTCATTTGTTTCTTGTCTGCACCCTATCGCAGGCTTGGTATCCCAGCACAGGACTGGAGACAGCTCAGAGGGTAGAAACCTTAGCAGGAATGTTTTTGGGTTTTGTTGTGACCAGAGGTTGGGCATCAGGAATGCCTTTTGTGATTTAAAGATCCTGTGTTGAGCTTCTTTTTTTTTTTAATTTTTTTTATTGTAAAAAATACTGTACAGAGGGGTTACAGTTACAGGAGTAAGACAATGAGTACATTTCCTGTTCAGCATTGTTACTTCCTCCTTCCTTTTTCCCCTACCATCCCTTCCCTCCCCACCTCCCCAACTCCTCTCCTGCCTCCCCTCCCAGCCTCCTCTCCCTCCCCTCCCAGGTTGTAAAGTTTGTTTTCAACATGGTGTCTTCTACATCTCATTGTTACAATGGGTCAACGTGTATACTTATTTCAGCATTTTGTTATTTCCCTTCCCCTCCTCAAATTAAAAAAAAATGTTTATACAAGATATAGGGCACTGGAATCAAATACAGTGAAAATGGGTTATACCGTGTGGGAAGAACATGGAAAAGAAACAACAAAAAAAAATCACATAGTACATTATAAAAACATTAAAAACAATAGCAAAAAAGAAAAAAAACCCACTTATGTTCCTATCTTGGAACTTAATATCTTCTTATATTGTCGTATGTACATAGCTTTTGACCTTTTCTGCTTGTCCTGGACATATACTTGTTATTGCAAATAAGGGAAACCATGGGGCTTATGATTCTTTGGGCCTGGATTACTTAATATAATTTTTTCTAAGTCTTTCCATTTCCTAACAAATGGGGCACTGTGATTCTTTCTGATGGAGGCATAGAATTCCATTGTGTGTGTGTGTGTATGTGTGTGTGTGTGTATATATATATATATATATATATGTGTGTGTGTGTGTGTGACATTTTCTTGATCCATTCATCTACTGGGGGGCATCTGTGTTGAGCTTCTTGTAGGAAGTAGTTTGGTCTCTGTTTATTCTGCTTAAAGCAATTGGGTTTGCTTGCTATTGTTGCTCATTTTAAAACATTTTTTAAAAAAATTTTGTTTTTTCAAGATTATCATTTTAGTAGGTATCCAAAGAGATTTCAATTTAACATGTCAATATGACAGCAATGAGTACAATGCATCTTGATTAATGTCACCCTTCCATCATGCTTTCCCACCTCTCCCAACCCCACGCATACTCCCAATTTACCTGCTTCCACTTTCACATATTAAAATGTTCTTTAAACTAAATTTGATATATATATATGTATATATTTTATTCATTTTATTTTATTTTTTCACTACTGGAAGATGGCGATAGACCACAGGTTTGGTTTGGTTTGGTTTGGTTCAAGAAATACTGAGAGATACTTGTTGTCTCTGTTCACATCCCTTAGGCAGCTAATCCAGTTTGGGTTAATCCAGTTTAATCTGAAAGGCAGATGGTCACCACCCAAAAAGCCTACGTATTCTGGTGGAATTAATTATAGTGCATCAGAATTATGGCTTCTGAAGCCTCCAGTGGAACTGGCCTCTCTTCACCTTGCTCCCTCTGTTCCTTCCTTCCTTGTCTTCTGTTCCTTATTTGCAGAGCCATGGACCAAAGGGACAAAGTATCTAAAGCATAGACTTGGAATCAGGTTGGCTACTTCCTGCTGTGAGGTTTAAATCTTGGTTTTCACATCTGTGAACGAGGCATGTCAATGATAATAAGCATAACAAGCTTTGGGCTGGCCCCTGCCACCCAGTAATAGCTCATAAGTGTGAGCTGTTGTCTTGTGCCAGCCTCCTGTTGGTGGATTAAGTGACAGCAAGGTCTCCTTTAATCTCCTGAAACTGACCTTCACTGCCCACCTAAACGGCTCCACCCCCACCTCCCTGGCCACTTCTCCCATTTCAAATGATTGTTTCCTGTCTCTGTGTTGAAAAGGGGGCTGTTTTTATTTCTGTTTATTCAGTTACAGTGACTCTTACATTTGGTAAGTAGGAATTGTTGGTCCATACCTTCAACCTTTCTCATTCAGGTGGTATAGAGCCTGCATTTCAAATAGGTTCTCAACCGAGTGTTATTACTGCTGCTGCTGCTGGTTATAATGAGGGTACAAGGACATGGTCCTTGACTGAGGACAGGGTGATAAATGGACAGAATAAGACTCAAGTGAGCTGGAGGCATGACTGAGTGGTAGAGTACCTGCCTAGTGAGCATAAGGCCCTGAGTTCAAATTTAAATTATATTGGGGGGGGGGTGATCGGAAGTGGATAGAAGAGGAGAGAAAGGAAGGAGGGAAGGAAGGAGAAAAGGAAGGAAGGAAGGAGAAAAGGAAGGAAGGAAGAAAGGGAAGGAAGGAAGGAAGGAAGACATTGAATACTTCTGATCTACCAAACGTCTCAGCTTTTCAGCCCCTTCCACAGTGGAGTATTGACTGTTGACTCCAGTTGACTCTGGCTGGCTGACTATAGAGAGATGTGTAACATCCAACCACATATCACTAGCCCTGGAAAAGAAAGAACCACTGGTTGTGGCTTCCCCAAGTGAACCTTTGCTAGCAATGGTGAGTGGCCACGTGATCTAAGATTTGGTTTCAGTCCCCATCACTGGGAGGCAGAGAGCTTTAATGGAAAATACTGGACCTGCAGTTGCTGTTCATTAACTCAAAAAGCAGATTTTTTTTTTCTTTTAAGGCAGGGCAAATTGAAGTTAATCTGGCATCTGCCAAGTAAAACACTGTCCTGAGCAAACAAGTAGGTTGTCTTAAACTGCTTACCACCCAGGTGTTAATGGGCCAGCAGTGTAATCAATGGACTTGGTGTTTGTACATAGAAATCCAGATCCTTTTATTAATTACATGTTTAGGCAAGTTGTCATCCTTAAATACTGGAGTTCATTCAAATGACTTAAAAGTTAAGTTGGCATTTGTTGTGCCTCTTTACCAGATATTAAATGCACCTATCTGTTAGGAATGTGAATCCTCTTCTATCCCTTTGTTATAGTTGAAAACAGGTTCCTAGCAAGCATAGATAAGAAATGGCTGAGCATCAGAACCTAAACGAGACAACTACAAGACAGGCAAAGGTGCCTAATAACAGTTAAGTTTTTCATTTACTTGAATCACATTTAGTGGAATTCCTCGTCATGAGAACTTGCCCAGGCCCTTCCAGGTCCCTTTACAACTCTTTCACCTCCCCTCCCCTCCCCTCCCCCCCTCCCCTCCCTGCTCCTCACCTTCCCTTCCTTCCCCTCTCCTCCTTTCTCTTTCCCTTCCCTTCTCTCCCTTCCCTTCCTTTCTCTTTTCTCTCCTTTCCTTTCCCCTTCTTTCATTTCCTTCCCCTTCCTTTTCCATCTCTGTCCTTTCCTCCTTTTTCTTTTTCTTCATGTCTCTTTCTTTTGGCAGAACTGGAAGTTGAACACAGGATTTCTTTATTGCTAGACAGGTGCTCAAGTCACATGCTTGAGTCACAAGCTTCATCCTTTTGCTTTTACTTTGGTTTTCAGATAAGGTCTGGTGCTAACTTTCCCCAGGCCCCTCTCAGACCATAATCCTCCTATCTCTGCCTCTAGTGTAACTGGGATTAGAGGCATGTGTTACTACTTCTAGCACCCTTTAATTAATTTCTGATAATATTTAGGCTACTCATATTTATCAGTGATAAGCCTGAGACTGTCTACAGTGTTCAAGCAGCCATTTCACCATAGCTTTTTTACATCGACATGTACATTTTCGAGTTATGTGTAGATGAATAAAATAAAGCCTGTCCCAAGTTAACTTTTTAAAGTACTTAAGTCATTTGTTATTTAACATGCACTCTTTATGTACCTTTGCCCTGGGTTGCAGGTAATAAAGATCTTTGGCACTGATAATAGAATAGAGTTTGGGACTGGGCCTGGACTTTTTTTTTCTTGTCCCATGTAGCCTGTCCCAGAAACCTTGGAACGCCTAACCATAGATAGTAATGGTGGTGTTTTCTGCTAACAAGTGCAATTTGCTAATTGCCGACGCTCCCTTCCACTCCAGCCTCTAAATGGCAGGTGGCTGATTGTTGTTGCTTTGAGCAAGCAGGTGCACACATTTGCTGGGGGTGGATGGCTTTTTCCACACAAGTGCTCTAGCGTACATAAAGGGTGGCTTTGGTGTGGCCAACCATGTGGCTTTCCCCAGAATGGGTGGGGATGGCACATTCCTTTAGGGCTTTGGAGGTCAGTGAAGACAAACACAGCCTATGGTAGGGCGCTTGAGAAAGACCAAAGGAATCAACGCCTGAAAGTATAGTTGCAGTGGCTGAATGCAGGGTCAGGGTTGCTTCTTTCCAGAAGGCCTAAGGGCAGAGCTCTGCCTGGGAAATCAGGTAAAATGCAGGCAAGCTCTTAGGTTAACGTCTGAATTCCTGCTGAGGTGATGGAGAGAAGCAGTTGCTGTTTTGGTTCCCTAAGTAACAAGGGATGGAGATTTATGGGCATTCTCTCTGGCTACGGCCTGGAGAACACCGTCTCCCCTGGCAATCTGGTCAAGTGTGTCTTTGCAATAACATATGCCTTGCCACTGGGGTCAGGAATGTCCAGACAGGAGGAGTGTATTTATTGCTAGTGAAAGGCAGAGACATCCCCGATGGAGACCCACTCACCTCCCAGCTGCTCTGGAGCCCTCCCTCTGGCCTCTGAGGTTGATCCTGATTCATATAAACCATCCTGCCTGTCCCGCCATCTGGGGGAAGGGAGGGTGCTAAAACCAGGCCTGGCTGTCTCTGCAAACTCCGTGGATCTCATCAGGCTCAGGCTTCCGGGCAAATTCCCCAGGAGGAAGAACAGATAATCACTCAGCTACTGGCTATCCACTGAAACGTGAAATTCTGTTTGGTCCTAAGCTCTAAGAATGATGGGAATTAACCCTCTGGGATGATGTGCCAGTGTTACAAACAACTCTGATGGATTCGCTTGGTGGTCAGTACGTTGGAAAGTTTGTAACATGTACGTACAGTGAGAAGGAACAACAGAGATAATGTGCACAGCCCAGAGGAATGTGGCCAGGGCTTTAGCCTGGCCACCACCGCTGCCATTGTGTTTCATGTATGCCTTTCCCATGCTAGTACAATGGCTTTTCTGTCCTCAGAGATAGTCTGACTATGCTACATATTTTCTTGTTTTCATTGCCCTTCCTTCCTTCCTTCCTTCCTTCCTTCCTTCCTTCCTTCCTTCCTTCCTTCCTTCCTTCTTTCCTTCCTTCCTTCTCTCTTTCTTTTGTTCTCTTTCTATCTCCTTCTTTCTTCCTATCTCCTTCTTTCTTTCTTTCTTTTCCTTCCTTCCTTCCTTTCTTTCTTTCTTTCTTTCTTTCTTTCTTTCTTTCTTTCTTTCTTTCTTTCTTTCTTTCTTGTTTTGAATCCAGATACAGGATCTTAATCTGTAGCCTAGGCTGGGCTAGAACTCCCTTTTAAAAGCTGGCCTCAAACCCCTGCCTGTGCCTCTCCAGAGCTGAGATTACAGGCAAGTACCACCTTAGCCCACTGTGGGATATTTATCTAGGGTCTTGCTTTTTGGCTCAGTATTTGTGAGCTTCATCCATGTCATATGTAGCTATCATCTGTTCTTAATGCCTGGTATTCTGCCATGTGAATTCACTACAGTTTTATTATTTCTCCTGCTATGGGATATTTGGTGTTTTCCTTTTTTGTCTCATTGCAAAGAATGTTCTTCTAAACTTTATTCTTTTAAAAAAATACATAGATGATAGATGGATAGATAAATAGATACCTTAGTAGAAAAAATTAAAATGAAAAAGCAGGGTGCAATGGCTCCTTCAAATAATACCAGCTACTTAGGAAGCAGAAAAGAACAGGTCAGCCCAGGCAAAAAGTTAGTAAGTTTCCACTTCAGGCAATAAACTAGGCCTTGTGGCATGTACCTGTCATCCCAGCTCTGTGGGATGAATCAAGTTCCAGACCCTACCCTCAGACAAAAATGTGAGACATTATTTGAAAGACAAAGCAAAAAGGGCTGGGCTGGAAGCCTGGCTCAAGTGGTAGAGCACCTACTTAGTAAGTGCCAGGCACTGAATTCTTTCTTCAGTGCTAGAGAGAGAGAAGGGCTAGTGATATAGCTTGTGATAGAGCACTTACCTGGCGTGTATGAGACTCTCGAGTTCAATCCCAAACATTGGGGGAGGGGGGACGGGGAATCAGTAGGCTTTGAAAAGCAAAGCATCAAAGAAATCAAGAAAAATAAATGTTAATTCTGGGAGTTGACAGTTGACCTTTAATATGAATAAGTTGGATTGTAATATTTTGATTTTCCGGAAGCCCAAACCAGTTTCCCAAGACTGTCAGCATGATTAAGCTGCACCACTCAGATTTCAAATGAATAGAGAGATTTATTCTTATGTAAGTACAGGAGCCAAGTGACTTTTATTTCCTGTAATATTTAGAAAGCAAGATCTTTCATCTTTAAGAAGAGCTACCACCCTGGTTTCGAAATGTAACATCAATGGGTGCAAATCACAGTGGCCCCAAGCTAGGCAGAAAGTCTCACTATCTCTTCTTATAAAAAGACAGGAAGTTTATGTAACATCTGCTCAGTGGGTTCACTTTTGCTGGGCTGCAGCTTGTCAGGAGACAAGTTGATAGAACCAGAAAACAAACTTTCTGTAGCTACTGGAGGAGGAGCAGTTAAACAGCAGAATAGGAAAGAGCAATCTCTAAACCTGCCCAGCAGTATGTGGGCCAAACCTATTTGGAGGCCATGTGCCTATATCCCCAGTTAGATCTGGGTGTAACAATTGATTGGTGAGGGCTGAGTGCTTTGCTTTGGAAGGAAATTCAATTTGGGTTCAAGTTCAGTCCTCTACTTGGTTCATCAGCTTTGGTATCATGATTCACATTGGAGCAAACTCAGGAAAGTGAATGTAAAGACACACAAGTGATGGATTCAAATCTTATCAGCATTTTCTTTGGTAGCTGGGAAAGGGGATGAAAGGCAAAAATGGTCCGACCCTGGGATTCTGACAATCAGAAGGTAGAACTTGAGCTCAAGGCTGTTAGCTCACATCTGTCACGTTGGCTACTTGAGTGGCTAAGAATGGGAAGATTGTGGTCTGAGGCCACCCAAGGCAAAGAAGTTTATGATATCCCCCTTTCCAGCTTATAGCTGGGCTCTGTGGAACCTCATCCGAAGCTATATAGGAGAATCGTAGTTCTAGGCCAGTCAGGGCAAAAAAGGACTATGAGACTCCATCTTAACAGAAAGGTGCTAGGCATGGTTGCATTCGCCTGTCATCCCAGCTAGGATGAAAAGCTTAATATAGAAGAATAGCAGACTAGGCACTCACCCAGGCAGGAAGCAAGACCCTATCTCAAAATTAATCAGCACAAAGCCATGACTCAGTGATAGAGTGCCTTCCTGGCAAACACAAGGCCCTGATATCAAACCCCAGTTGCTACAGAGGAATTTAAAAAATGGAGCAAGTGTGTTCATCTCTCTAAACCTCACACTTTCCAGAAAAGCACTGGTAATAGTAATGTGTTACACAGGGAAGGCTTGTGATGAGGAAAATAATGCCCATAAATATGCCACAGACTGCCTGGTACTCAGATACTTTCCAACATAGAGAAGCCAGTGGTTGATAATAGGATGCAGTGGGAGATAAGGAGAGGAAGAGTTGGCACTAAACTGTGGGTGAACAGACCTTAGAGTCATGTTTGTTTCTCCATAGACCAGCTCCTTAAATACTTCAGGCAGCTGGGCACTGATGACTATAATCCTAGCTACTCAGGAAACTGAGATCTAGGATCATGGTTCAAAGCCAGCCCTGGCAGGAAAGTCCTTGAAACCCTTATCTCCAGTTAACCACCAGAAAACCAGATGTGGAGCTGTGGCTCTAAGTGGTAGAGTACTAGCCTTGAGCAAAGGAGCTCAGGGACAGTACCTAGACCTAGAGTTCAAGTCCCAGGACCAACCAAATAAAACAAAAGCAAAAAAAAAAAAAAAAAAAACTTGGGACAGTGAAAGAGTATTTTGTATCATCCTTGCAAGAGCAGCCATAAATGGCATTTTATTTATTTATTTACTTATTTATTTATGGTCAGTCCTGGGGCTTCAACTCAGGCCTGGGTGCTGTCCCTGAGTTTTTTCATTCAAGGCCTACCACTCTACTTCTTTGAGTGACAGCACCACTTCTAGTTTTCTGATGGTTAATTGAAGATGAGAGTTTCATGGATTTTCTTCCTAGGCTAGGTTTGAACTGTGGTCCTAGATCTCAGCCTCCTGAATAGTCAGGATTACAGGCATGAGCCACCGGCACCGGGCAAATGTCTCTCAATGCTTATTTCTTTTTTTGTTTGAACTCAGGGCCTTGTGCTCTTGCTTAGTTTTGTTTTGTTTTTGTTTTTTCACTCAAGGCTGGCACTTTGCCACTTCTGGCTTTTTAACTTTTAATTGGAGATAAATCTCTTGGATTTTTCTACTAGGCTGATTTCTAAACCAAGATCCTCAGATCTCATCCTCCTGAGTAGCTAAGATTATAGGAATGAGCCTCAGGTCCCCACCCTGTCCACCCTTTTTTAACTTTCACAAAGATCACACCTTTCTCTTGGCAACTGGGATTTTATTATTTTGTAATTAGAGAATGGCTAAGGTACCTTTTGGTACATGTGGTGTCATTTGAGAGATACTTTTGAGTTTACTAGAAACCCATTTTCCAGTCTTGTTCTATTGCAGGGAGTTCCATAGAATGGGATTGTGATACTAGAATTCCAATCTGGTGACTATTTCACAGCCACTAAACATAATGAGGAGGACACTATAGGAATGTGAAGAGGTACACAATGGATTGTAAAGAAGGCTGTGGAAAAATACAGTTAAAAATGCACAATTCTGATCATTAGCTAATAAAATAGGTCCATGCAGAAAATACTATAAACATCAAAGGATCATCCTTTGACTTGGTTATCCAAAATTCCAGAGCTGTTACTAGCTGGAACACTAGCTTCTAAGTGACTATAGTATGTTGCAAGAGCCCAAGGTACTGTGATTACTTCTTTAGGTCTCATTCCCTTGGTGACCAACTTGGATGACATTTTAGAGAACACTATCTGACATTACCATGTTGTGTTTCTTTTAGTGATGAAAATGCCAGGAAAGATTTGAAGACACTGCCAGTCTTTCCTACCAAAACCCTCCAGGAGCATCCCTCACTTGCTTACTGGTAAGCCAACAGAACTCCTGGCCAGGCCTCCATCAGCCTCCATCGGCTCCATTCATTTCCCATGTGTGTTTGTTAGGAAATCGAAAGCCCTAGGTGAGAGAAAGAGCAACCCTATCCATCCTGTGTATCACAGCTGCTGTAGGGGAGACTCGATTCTTGCACTGAGAGGGTCTCATCAAATGCCACTGAATGGGAGTGATGCTAGAACACATGTCTTGAGTTGTTTGCAGAGTCCCTTGTCTGTGGAGTGTACGTCTAGGTGAGCACATGCTCAAATATGTGCTATCACTGTGTGTGGCACTGCCTTAGTCTTGTGTGGCCCACGTATTAGGAAATACAGACCTCTTGGTCAGAGCTTCCTTTACTGAGTTGTTCTAGTTCGCATTTTAATATACATAGTACTCATTTTCCATCTTTTCCCCCCAATTCCATCTTGGTGATTCTAGGGATTAAACTCAGGGCCTCTAGCTTGCTAGGCAAGTACTCAATTTTATTAAATTCCATGAAAAATTCACTTCCCATTGAAAAGTTGATCTCATTTTCCTTCTCTTGGAAATGACAGTTTTGAAAGTAGGAATCCATATTTAAAAAAAACAACACTCAAAGATAAAGATCCTAATGGAAGCCAGGTGCCTGTGGCTCACGTCTGTCATCCTAGCTACTCAGGAGGCTGACATCTGAGGATGTTGGTTCAAAGCCAGCCTGGCAGAAAAGTCCCTGTGAGACTTTTGTCTCCAATTAACCACTCAAAAAAGCCAGAAGTGGTGCTGTGGCTGAACGTGATACACCGCTAACCTTGAACATGAAGAGGCTCAAGGACAGTGCCCAGGCCTCAAGTTCAAGCCCCACAACCACCACCAACAACAACAAGATCCTAATGGAATTGATCACGTGACAGGGTGCAGGTATCTCTATGGTAGGGAAACAACATGGCTTCTAACTGTGTTGCTGAAGGTTTGCCCACCCAAGCTTCCAGGCAGGGCCAGAGAAGCAGAAAATAGAATTTGGTCTCAGAAAAGCATGTGTCTCCTGTGAAAATCATGTCACCTTGCAAAACAAAATAAAGCATGTGTCACCTTTGATAATATCATATGTCATCTTACGTCTAATATCTCTGCTTTACAGTGAGGACAGAGTGATCGAGCACTATTTGAAAATTAAAGGTTTGACTCGAGGTCAAGCTGTGGTGCAGTAAGTACCTTCCTTTCTTCTTGCTCTGGTAGCATTTTTAATGTTTCTGCTTAAAGAAGTCATTTGAACTTACTTTTGTTGAGTAGTTGGCTGTGAACCTAGATTGCTTTTGGTTAGAAATGAAAAAAAGAAGAAAATGTATTGGGTTATCACATGTTTTGGGGGTCCCTCATTCAGCCGCCTGCCAGGTACCAAAAAGGAGAGAGACAGGCCAAATGTTGGAGAGGATGGGGTAACAGGGAGGGCTGTGGTGAATCAGAGAACTTCTGCCGAGGCTGAAGCAAGAGGACTTAGCTTCAGAGTTCAGGCATCAAGTGCTGCTACTGGGTCCTCTTATACTTTCACAGACAAGCTGGGAAGTCAGCGTGTAGGTCTGCTTTGGGCCAGGCACACAGTCTATTGGTGTTAGAAAAACATGGCTCACCTTTCCTTACAACTCATATTTCTTGGACCTAATGTCATTTTTTTTTTTATCATACCAACCCTTGAGCCTGAAGGCAGAAAGCAGAAGTCAGCCGTGTTAAAGCTGAATCCTGACATTTTTCACTCTGCTCCCATTCTCTGAGCTGGAGGTGGAGAGGAGGGATAAGGAGAGGGAGGGAAAGGAGGGAAGAAAAGGAAAGGAAGGGCAGTGTCTCTGTAGATTTTTGTTTGGCTACTCAGGACATTGCCAAGTGTCTCTGCCTCTCTTGATCATTGTGATGTGGCTGCAAATAGGAGACTTTTGTTACTTGGTCATTAAGAATCCATTCAGCCTGTGGAGTCTTAAGTTACTTTTCCTGGCTGGTACAGTTAAGTGCCATATACATATTTACTTAATCTCTTACATTTATGTACATGTAGCGTATTTACTTTAAAAATTATTAAGTTACTAGTTACAGCATACTGAGAAATTAATCTTTAAGATGTCATTTTTTTTTTTTTTTGTCGGTCGTGGGACTTGAACTCTGGGCCTGAGCGCTCAAGGCGAGCGCTCTACCACTTGAGCTACAGCGCCACTTCCAACATGTCATTTTTAAAGGGTCCTAGAGCCAGGATACTGAGACTCACATTTCTAATTTTAGCTACTCAAAGAGGCTAGATCTGGAGGATTATGGTCCAAACCCAGCCCAGGCAAAAAGTCTACAATACTCCATCTTCGGTTAATAGCAAAATACCTAACTAGAGGCATGGCTCAAGTGATAGATTGACAGCTAAGCAAGTGAGCCAAGCAAGAGTAAGACCCTGAGTTCAAACTCTAGTCCTGCAAGAAAAGAAAGGGAGGAAAGGAGGAAGGAACGAAGGAACGAAGGAAGGAAGGAAAGAAGGAAGGAAGGAAGGAAGGAAGGAAGGAAGGAAGGAAGGAAGGAAAGAAGGAAGGAAGGAAGGAAGGAATAGGGGACAAAGTAAACAGGAACAGGTTTCTTGAGGATAGAGTCCATTACAAAGTCTCAAAGGGAAGGTAAAACTAGCCAATGATGCCAACATTGCCATAAATGTTTATTTGGGGAGGGGAATTATTATTATTATTATTGTGAAAAAACTGTACAGAAGGGTTACAATTACATGGGCAAGATAATGAGTACATTTGTTATCAAGCATTGTAGCCTCCTCCTTTGTTTCCCATCCCTTCCAAGCCTCCCTCCCCACCCGGGAATTATTATTTTTAAGTCAGATTTGCAGCCATAAAATTTCATTCTTTTAAAGTATATATTTCTAAGAATTTTGCAACCTTAACT
>NW_012267228.1:14621138-14624787 GCF_000151885.1 Dipodomys ordii
CGTGGGGCCTGAACTCTGGGCCTGGGCGCTGTCCCTCAGCTCTTCAGCTCAAGGCTAGCACTCTACCACTTGAGCCACAGCTTTTTTCTTTTAGCTTATGTGGTGCTGAGGAATTGAACCCAGGGCCCCATGCATGCAAGGCAAGCGCTCTACCACTGAGCCACCTTCCCATCTCCCGACATAGAGGTTTTCTTGGGAGGATTTAATAAACAAAAGGGATAATACCCCAAAGACGGGGGCATCAGCATAAACCCCCAAACAGCATGCAAGCAGCTATGGGTAGCAGGCCTGCCCCGTCTGTCTCAAATGCACACAGTGAGCACTCTCATGCAAGTTTTAACAGGAAGTCATTAGCTCAGCTCTGGGAAGATAGACATTTGGCCACAGGGGAAAATTTGGGTGCGATGACATCCTTTACACGTCAGCGTTTATATTATACATTTTCCAAAACCCGAACTGCATCTTCTAAACCTTGCAACCCCTCCCCCCTCCCCCCCGCGTCTTATTCCTTCCTTTTAAGATGTGATGTTTTATGACTTGTCAGGTGAGGAAATCACATCTGAAGACGGTTGTCATTCTCCGAGTGTGTGATGAACTTGTAGTTCACTACACCTGATACGTCTGATCAGTTGTTGACAGTTCCTCTGGCGCGTGACTTTTATACTTTGGAAGCTACCTGAACAACCATTTGCCCCTAATGAGATAATCTAGTTGAGAGAACTAGAACTCCAAAGTTCATTACTTTAGAGCAGAAAGTTGTATAATCTACATGAATGCATTCCAGTGACCAAAGCCTAGGGAATACTACCACTAGGAATTGTTGATCTTAGTAACATGAATGTTTTCACTGCGTCTATCCTGTACATTGTAGGATGTGCAGCTGCATCCTGGGGCATCTGGATGGTATAAAACCATCGTAAAGCTGGACACCTGTGCCTCATGCCTGTAATCCTAGCTACTCAGGAGGCTGAAATGCCAAGATCAAGCTTCAAAGCCAGCCCAAGCAGGAAAGTCCATGAGACTCTTCATTTAATCACCTAAAAGACTGGAAAATGGAGCTGTGGCTCAGGTGGTAGAGCACCAGCCTTGAACAGAAAATTTTGCTCAGGGACAGTATCCAGGCTCTTGAGTTTAAGCTCCAGGATTCCCCCTACCCCACCAACCATAAGTTGAGACTCACTAGTTCAAAAGAAAATTGAGGAGTCTTCAAGACCCATCTACAAATGACTACCATAGTTATTTTAAGTGTAACTGGATGTGTTTCCTTCCTTCTTTCTATTTTGTTTTTGTTTCTTCCTTTGTTCTTTTGTTAAAAATACATTGAGCCGGGTGCTGGTGGCTCACACCTGGAATCCTAGCTGCTCAGGAGGCTGAGGACTGAGGATTATGATTCAAAGCCAGCCCAGGCAGAAAAGTCCCCATCAGACTCTTATCTCCAATAAACTACTCAAAAAAGCTGCAAGTGGTGCTGTGGCTCAAGTGGTAGAGCACTAACCTTGAGCACAAAGAGACTCAGGGACAGTGCCTAGGCACTGAGTTCAAGTCCCAGTACCAGCAAAAACATAATAATAAAATAAAAATATATATTGACGCCAGACATGGTAATGCGTTGCCTGTCATCCCAGCTAAAGTGGAAAAATCACCAGTCCAAGACCAGCCCAAGGAAAAGCATGAGACCCTATCTGAAAAACAAACTAAAAGCAAAAGAACTGGTGTTGTGGAGCAATGTAGAGCAGTTGCCGAGCAAGGTTGAGGCCCTGTGTTCAATCCCAAGTATCATCAAAATGTAAGAAATTAATACATATATGTGCTTTACATATACATTTGTTTTATTCCCATATGTCTTGCAATATGTTCAGTAAATGTAACCTTTTAACATTACAAAAGGTAGGCCGATCCTCAGTTTTGCTTCAGGTAATAACAGGGGGTCACCTTAGGTGAGTCATTGTTTGATGTACTTTAGCTGAGACTCTCCTGAATTTACTCATTTCCAGCTAAATGATTAACCTCTAATACAAGTACAACTACAAAGCCAAACTCCTGTGACTGTGACATCTTTACTATTCTTCCTTTTTTTTTTTTTTGGTCAGTCATCACCAGGCTTGAATTCAGGGTCTGGGCTCTATCTTTAAACTCTTTTGCTCAAGGCTAGTGTTCTACCAGTTTGAGCCACAGCAGTTTTCTGGTGGTTAAGAGATCTATCTCACAGGCTGGTTTTGAACCGCCTTCCTCAGCTCTCAGCCTCCTAAGTAGCTAGGATTATAGGCATGAGCCACCAGCGCCTAGCTGTCTTTATTATTCTTGCTTAGTGGTTAACTTGGATAACTTGTACTTTCAATCTGGCAGGAGTTAATCTGGATCTTTTCTATCCAGAGCTTTCCCTGGGTCTTTTTTGACACCTCCCCCATCCCCACCGCAGGTGGTTCCCCTGCCCTGGGGCAGGTACCAGATGCTCAGCATTCTCCTACCTGTTCAGACCCATTCCTTTTGCCTGGCTACTCCAGACAGGTGGGAGCTTGCTCGGGTGCATCTTCTATGGGGCAATGCCTGTGCCTCACCCTTTCTTCTCATCTGTGACCTCCAGGGTACAGGACAGTGAACAGATTTCCTACCTACAGGGTTTATCATGAAACCACCCCCGAAATCAACAGAGTCTGAAACTCAGAATTGGTGTTTTGAGTGACACAGCTATGTCAACAGATTGACTCAGAAGTTTCCGTCAGTGGAAAGACAGATGTGGGGTTCAGCTAGATTGTTTCTGAATTTCTTTCTGCTGTTAAGTGGCTGTTCTTGACTGGATAAAAATGAGAGATGGAGATGGAGAGTCCTTCATAGCAATACATCTAGCTTTACCATTTAGTAAATATGTGTTCTGAGCCAAGCTCTGGATTAAACACTGTACAGTCTCACTGAATTTTTTTTTCATTTTCCAAGAGTGTGCTTTATTCACTTTTTTAATTGTGAAAATACCATACAGAAGGGTTACAATCACATGGGCAAGGTAATGAGTACATTTCTTTTTTTTTTTTTTTTTTTTTTGGGTCGTGGGCCTGAACTCTGGGCCTGGGCACTGTCCCTCAGCTTTTCAGCTCAAGGCTAGTGCTGTACCACTTGAGCCACAGTGCCACTTCCGGCTTCTTTTTTTTCTGGCTTATGTGGTGCTGAGGAATCGAACCCAGGGCCTCATGCATGCAAGGCAAGTGCTCTACCACTGAGCCACCTTCCCAGCCTTTCTTATCAAGCATTGTTGCCTCCTCCTTTGTTTCTTCTTCCCATCCCTTCCCATCCCCCGCCCCTCCTGCCAAATTTGTAAAGTTTGTTTTTGGACATAATGTCTTGTACATCTCACTGTTGCAATGGGTCCACCTGTATCCCTATTTATAAACAATTTGCTTTTTCCCTTCCCCTCCACAAATTATACCAACATCAAATACAGTGAAAACAAGGGTTATACCGTGGGGGAGGGACATACAAAGCAACAAAGAAATCATCTTATAAATATTTTAGAAACAATTGCAAGAAAGAAAAAACATTCGAATCCTTATCTTGGGGTTCATTTCGCCTAATATCAACTTATCTGACCTTTTCTGCTTGTCTCCGACATATACTAGTTATTGCAAATAAAGGAAACCATGGGACCTATGTTTCT
>NW_012267228.1:14624837-14628606 GCF_000151885.1 Dipodomys ordii
CCAATCTTAGCCTCCTGAATAGCTAGGATTACAGGCATGTGTCACTGGTGCCTGGCACTTTTTTTTTTCTAATGGATACAACACAAAAAATTAATTTCTTTACAATTACATATTTCTAAAAACATGATCTTCAGGAAACGACATTGTTTATCTTGGTTTTTTTGTTTCTTTTCCTTTGATCCTGGAGCCTGAACTCTGGGCCTGGGGCACTGTCCCTCAGCTCGCGCTCTACCACTTGAGCCACAGCATTACTTCCAGCTTTTTCTGCTTAGATGATGCTGAGGAATCGAACCTAGGGCCTCATGCATGTAAGGCAAGCGCTCTGCCACTGAGCCACCTTCCAAGTCCCCATCTTGTTATTTTTAACAAATTATAAATCTTTTTTTTTTTTTTTGCAAAAATACTTGCTACCTATTAGAGGCTTTCTTAAGGCTTCTCTTAGTTCTAAGGTACTCAGGTCATTCTCTTTTATTTTTTTTTTCTTCCTTTGTTGGTGCTGGGGGTTGAACCTAGGTAATTGTGCATGCTAAATACATGCTACCCCACGGAGCCAGACCACAAGCCCTATAAAGTTCTCTTTTGGTACACTTCCCTTGCTGGTTCTTACTTTAACCATCGTTCATGCCTCCAGTGTTACTAGGTTTTCATCTGATGGTATTTCTGTATGAAAATCATACAATATGTTTGATATTTTGCATAGTATTTTCAGAGTTTATCAGCAAAAAGGTTGACTAAGGAATACTTTGATGGAAAGGGATTAAAGTATAGCTGAAGTTAGAGACTTGTCTGAAAGATGAGTCATTTTATATTGATCCATTCTTGAGTAGCTCTGTGTGTGTGTGTGTGTGTGTGTGTGTGTGTGTGTGTGTGGTGTGTGTGTGTGTGTGACAGAGAGAGAGCTGTTACTGGGACTTGAACTCAGGGCCTTTCAAGGCTTTTTCACTTACACTTGGCACTGTACCACTTGAGCCAGACCTCCTTCCCTGATTTTTGCTGGTAAATTGGTGATAAGTCTTTTGGATTTGTCTACCCTGGCTGGCTCCAAACCTTGATCCTCAGTCTTCTGAGTAACTAGGATTATCAGTATGAGCCTCTAGCTCTTTGCTTGAGTGACTTTGTTGGTGGTGGTGGTGGCCTTGGGGCACTGTCCCTGCGCTCTTCAGTTCAAGGCAAGCGCTCTACCACATGAGCCACAGCGCCACTTCTTGTTTTCTTGTGGTTCATTGGAGATAAGAGTCTCATGGACTTTCCTACACAGGCTGGCTTTGAACCATGATCCTCAGATCTCAGCCTCCTTAGTAGCTAGGATTATAAGCATGAGCCACCAGCACCTGGCTTGAGTGACTTTTGATGTTACAACAGTGTTAACATTTTTACAGTTGAAGACGCTGGGAAATTAGGTCATAAATACTTGCATAGTGAAGCTACCCTGTACTAATGGATAATTTAAATTCTACTGATTAAATTCTACTGATTAAATTTCTGATTTGCATGAATGTGTATTTTGGAGCCTACCTTTTCCTTTCATTTTTGGCCTTCCCTCTGACAAGAACTAGAACGTAGATTTATATAGAAAAATGTACTGTTCCCTTCCTCATCTCTACCACAAAATGATTATTCACAAGCCCTGGTATTGAGTTATGCACTTAACCAAAAGGGTTTGGGGATGTTCCTGTGTCCATTGTTAATTGTGTTGTAAACATCAGGACTTGGAACCAGTTTTCTGGTTGTTGTAATTCTTTGGGAACTTCTCCAACCTTTATAGCTGGTTACTAATTCAGAGAACAAGAGGGTTTTTTGTTATCCATTAATGGATAACAAAACAAAATAATGGATAACTAGCTTCGTACCGGGTACATTCCCAGTTGAATTACTTAGATTTTGCTCTATCCAGCTATTTAATCAAAACAGTAATACTTCAAATTCTTTTTGATGGTGTAAACAGTATTGATCTCTTGACCTCTATATATTATTTGAAGAAACCTCAGAACATTTGAACGACAAGTTTCTTAAGTAGTGTTTGGTTTACCAAGACAACTTGGCTTCGACCTGTTCCTGCTTGTGAAAAGAAGAGGCTGGTGACTACTATTGGCCCTGTAGAAGGCTGAACAGTTAGGCCTTTGTTCTTTCTCACTGTTTTCCATCTTCTAGGACAAACAAGGACTTCCCTGGTGGCTTGGAATCAGCTATAAAGGGATCGGCCAGTATGATATACAGGATAAAGTGAAGCCTCGGAAAGTAAGTGTGACTCACTTTATAAACCTAGGAGGACCTTGAACTGATAGAGAAGCTGGCCACACCACTGTCAGGAGGCCCTGGAAGGATCTTGGCAAACCACTTAGCTTAGTGAAGCCATGGGTCTGGAAGAACTCAAGTGAACTATGAAGTTTTTTGTTGTTGTTGTTGTGGTTTAGTTTTGTCAGTCATGGGGCTTAAACTCTAGGCCTGGGCGATGTCCCTCAGCTCTTCAGCTCAAGGCAAGTGCTCTACCACTTGAGCCACTGCACCACTTCCGGTTTTCTGGTGGTTAATTGGAGATAAGAGTCTCATGGACTTTCCTATCCAGGCTGGCTTTGAAGCTGGCTTTGAAGCATGATCCTCAGCTCTCAGCTTCCTGAGTAGCTAGGATTACAGGTGTGAGCCACTGATGCCCAGAAAACTATGAAGTTGTTTTACAACTCGTTTGTGCACTATCTGCATGATTCTCTTCAATGATGCCAATCTGCACTGAGGTTTAGTTACCAGAATACAGACTGTAATGTATCTCCTAAGCACCTACACATACGTTTCTGTTTTTTTAAGTTAGCATGAGTAGAAGGTTGCCATGTATTTTATAAAGTTTACATTTGTATATGTATGTACATGAATACATACATACATAGTTACATACTCTTGCAGGGTTAGGTAGTCCAATGAATATATTTTAAATCCAGAATTTGGGGTACCAATTACTTTTTAATATTATGGTTATAAGTCATCTTCATGCTGCAACTGCTTTTACTGTTTACTTATCTTTTTGTGTGTTTGATGGTACTGAGGTTTGAACTCAAGGCTTTGTGTTTTGCCTTGTGTTCTACCACTTGAGCCAGTCCTGCAGAGCACTTTGCTGATTATTTCAAAGATAGAGTCTAGCAAATTTTTCTGCCTGAGCTGAGCTGGCCTTCAACCTCAGTCCTCCAGATCTCAGCCTCCTGAGCAGGTCAGATTATTGGCATGGGCCACCAGTGCCTCGCTCTACTTTTTCCTCATCACTGTTTCAATTTTCTGAGATAAACATGTTTATTTTTTGTAAAGAAAGCTAAAGAAGGCACTACATATGAAAAGGTAAGACTCATAGTCTCTGAGATTTGGATTTTCCAGAGCATGAATTGGTACTTAAGATTGATTACGAAGTTGCCTCTCTTGACTGAAAGCATAAGCATCCCGTAGATTTTTTTTGCCTATGTAAGAATTGATGAGTTCATGCAGATCATCATCCAGTTGCTGTTGGCCCTTTGAGAATCATTTCAGTGACAGACAAGCTCTACTCCTGATGTCTGATTGGTTGTGCCACCATCATAAGCAGCTGCAGGAGTGAAACAATGCCTGTGTCAGCAGATCCTGGTTAGCCTACCTGCATCATCTCCACTAGCATCACAGCCTTAAATCCCTCCTCGCTGGTCCGTCTGTCTCAGGTCCTACTTTTCTTTTTTTTTTTTTTTGTCGGTCGTGCGTGGGGCTTGAACTCTGGGCCTGGGCGCTGTCCCTCAGCTCTTCAGCTCAAGGCGAG
>NW_012267228.1:14640059-14673439 GCF_000151885.1 Dipodomys ordii
CCCTCCAGCATCTGTTGTTATCAGAGTTCTTGATTATAGTCATTCTAATTGGGGTGAGGTGGTATCTCAGTGTTGTTTTGATTTGCATTTCTTTTATGGCTAGGGAGGTTGATCATTTCTTCATGTGTCTATTGGCCATCCTTCTTTCCTCTTCAGAGAAGTTTCTCTTTAAGTCTTTAGTCCACTTATTATTGGACAGTTGTTTCTTTGAGGATTTGTTGTTGGGGGATTTGATTTTTTGAGTTCCAGGTATATTTTAGATATGAGACCCTTGTTCGTTGTATGGTTAGTGAAGATCTTCTCCCAATCCATGGGCTTTCTATTGATCTTGCTAGCTATGTCCTTTGCCATGCAGAAGCTCTGCAATTTCATGCAGTCTCATTTGTCCAACCTTTCTTTGAGTTGTTGTGTTTCTGGGTCTCTTTTAAGAAAATTTTGGCCTGTGCCAAGGAGACCTAGGGCTTCTCCTATTCCATCCTGTAATGTTTTCAGAGTGTCTGCTTTGACTCCGAGGTCTTTGATCCACTTGGAGTTGAATCTGGTGCAGGGTGATATATAAGGATCTAACTTTAGTTTTCTACAAGTGATTAACTAATTTTGCCAGCACCACTTACTGAAGAGGCTGTCTTTCTTCCATTCTATTTTTTTACCTCCCTTATCAAAGATTAGATAGCTATAGGTCTGTGGGTTCATTTCTGGGTGTTCAGTTCTATTCCTGAGGTCTGTTCTTGTGCCAGTACCAAGCTGTTTTGATTACTATGGCTTTGGAATAGAGTTTGAAATTTGGTATTGGTATTCCTCCAGCACTGTTCTTTCTGTTAAGGATTGTTTTTGCTATTCGGGGTCATTTATTGTTCCCTATGAATTTTTGGATTGCCTCTTCTATTTCCTTGAAGAATGAGGTTGGAATATTGATAGGTATCGCATTGAATTTGTAGATAGCTTTGGGAAGTATTGCCATTTTCACAATGTCGATCCTTCCAATCCAGGAGCATGGGAGGTTTTTCCACTTTCTAAGTTCTGTTGTGATTTCCGTTTTCAGGTTTTTAAAGTTTTCATCATAGAGATCCTTTACTTCTTTGGTTAAGTTAATTCCTAGGCATTTTATTTTTTGTCTCACTGAATATTTCTGTCCTGGGATACAGCTATTGTTGGTCCATTTTGTAGAAGATGAAAGTGAAGCTCAAGGGAGTTAAGCAACTGCCCAAATAGCACAACCTGATCCAATCCTAGGCAATCTGGTCTCCTTGACTCAATTCATATGGGCCTTACAAGGGAGGGCTGGAGGAAGGAAGAAGGACCTATTCATGATTTGACAACAGGAAGAGGACCTTGCCCACTGAGGGTGCTCAAGAAATGTTTGTTGTTGGAAAAGGAATGATTTCAAGCCAAGTGCTGGTGGCTCATGCCAGTAATCGTAGCTACGTAGAAAGCTGAGATCTAAGGATCACTGTTCAAAGCTAGCCCAGGCAGGAAAGTCCATGAGGCTCTAATCTCCAATTAACCCAAAATCCAGAAGTAGAGCTATGACTCAAAGTGCTAGAGCACTAGCTTTGAGCAAAAAAAACTCAGGGATAGCACCCACACTCTGAGTTCAAACCCCATGCCTGACCAAAAAGAAAAAAAAGAAAAGCAATGATTTCAGAAGCTAATGGTATGCATTTAAGCCTGTTTTCTAAAAGCCCCTTTGCTCTTCCTCACAGGGTTGTTTCTTTTAGGTTTGACAGTAGGTTGAATATTGAGGCACCATGATAATAAAGTGGAGAATAAGGAAGAGGCAATTCCTAATAGTTCTTCAGTTTGTGCAAGTGAATATTAACTGTAGGTTTCCACAATAGGGCTTAAATATTTAGCACATCCATTCCACCTAATATTGTGTTTGGTAAACCATTTTAAAGCCATCAGCTCCTCTCACTCCTAAGGATAAAGGGAAATTGTTTATTCCTGTGTAATATTTCATACACGTTCACTTTCAAAACAAGGTTTGAAAGGCTGTCTTAGGAAGTAAGTACCAACCAGAAGAAGGAAAGCTAAAGAAGAGAGTGAATGAGGATGAATATGGTTTAAATAGTTGAAATTGTTTTAAGAAAGATGAGGAGGATAGGGGAAAGTGATAGAGGAGGTGTGGGTGACTGGGGCATATACATATATCCATATACATATGTATACATATATATTTACATATATGGAAATGGCACAATGACATCTCCCATGTGCAACTAATGTAGACTAATTTTAAAAATAGGGTTTGATAATCTTCTATGCTGGTTTTAAATTTCTTAGCATGTCATTATTTTAAGACAAGATTAATCACCTTACAACTATTTTTTCCTAGTGTAATTTCTTGATTATTTCTGTAAATAGTATTTGTGTTGTTTCTCTTCCTTTTTCTATTTTATCTGCTTATTTACTTTTGCAATGTCAAAGTAATCCAAGATGGCTGCATTCTATTACTCTGTGTCCATCTATCTCAACTGAAGGTTTCAGATGAATGTAGCGAAGAAATAAATCTGGAACAGCTAATTGTCTTATTTTCATCTTAAAACTATTCCCCTCTGTCACTAGCAGCATATTCTAAAACCAACAGATTCTGAAACTCAAAGCTTTTAGTGAGTCCACATAAAAATAAATAATGAGTGAGTGCTACTATGCTAAGTAATGACCATTTTGGCAAATATTTTGGTTTCATACTTGACTCAGTATTGTAATACAAATACACTTTTTATTTTCTAGTTTTTTAAATTATCTTTTAGTATTGTACAAAGGGGTTTCAATTCAACATGTCAATCTCTGATTACAGTGTAATTTGATCAATGCCATCCCTTTCCAAAATATGCACTTTTTTTTTTAATCCTCAAGAATAGGAATTAGGGGTTGGGGGAAAAACAGGCCAGTACGAGGGCTTGAACTCAGGGGCTGGGTGCTATCCTTTAGTTTTTCCTCTTTGCACTGGTGATTTTACCAACTTGAACCATACCTCCACTTCTGGCTTTTTGGAATTTAGTTGGAGATAAGAACCTCACAGACTTCTGCCTGGTCTGGTTTTGAACCATGACACTCAGCTTCCTTGAGTAGCTAGGATTACAAATGCATACCATGGGCACCAGGCTTATTTTTCTGTATAACTAGGAAAATCACGAGGGTGTTTGTGGGTATGCACATAAATATATACTATCGGTGACCTATAAGATGCCATATCCTACATAACTGTTCTCCAACCAATAGAAAATGTAGAAACTATAAAGCATACTTTGCTTCTCTCAAGTCCTTTGAACATAGATCTCGTCCCTCAAATGCAGATGTTTTCCTTGCAGCCTCCTTCATCTTTTCAGCTGACTTAGGGTATACCTTACTGTATGGGGTGATAAACTACTTCTCTAGTGCAAGCTCCCCTCCCAAATCAGTCTGGCCTGATTAGCTAAATACCTGATTATTTTAAAGTTCTCCAAAGGAGTGTAAGCCCTTCATCCTCCTCAGCAGGGCTGCTTTGGATCACAGGGAGCGTGGCTGTCCTCCATGTGGGCTGCACCCGAGTGGAGACAGTGCTTTCGCACCGGTATTTGATCAAGTGACGGGAGGGGGAGGGGTGGCTTTCAGGGATCAAGTTTCCAGCAGAACCCTGGCTTTTCTGTGCGTGTGTGGGAATGGCCCGAGAAGGAAAACACAGCTGAGCTGCCTTCTTGCTCTTCCTGCAGAACCTGTTCATGTGCCGGGTAAGCAGACCTGGGCATGAAAGAAAAAAAAAAAAAGAAGATTTTCCTAAAACAGCCCGCCGTGAGACTGGTGGGCTGCAACTGGCGGATTTCCCAGAAGGTATCACCCCAGGCCCAGCCCCAGAAGTCTCTCTTCTGGGGGAAAAAGGAGCCAGCCCTCTGCCGTCCTCCCGGATGGGAGGCGGGAGGAGCTGGGGGTGTGGCCGGCGGACTTGCTGATGTCAGGGGCGGACCTGTCGTGGGAGGCATGGTTTGTGAAACGAAGTTACACCTAGTCTTAGGAAACTCAGTTCCAAAGGCACCGGAGCTGCCGTCGGAAGCAGGGTGTGTGTGTGTGGTGGGGGGTGTAGACAGCGCTGGGGTTTGCCCTCTCCTTTCTGTCCCCCCACTTTGGGAACTTATGAATGGAAGGAAATGACCACCTCGAGCCCCCGGACACAGTAGGACACGGGTACGTAGACGTAAGCTTGCACTCACTCCTCTGTGAACGCCTGGGGAAGGGTTGGGGGTCACGGACAGCCCCGTGTTGCGATCAGACAGCGCCCGTGTGCCCTGGGTTGTGGCTGGTTTTCCTGCCAGGGGTCTTGGATGGAGACCGTGGAGCTCCGGTTCTGCTGATCTCTGCGAGGGTCGCAGGGTGGTGCAAAGTCTCCTCTCCGATCTTCTGCGGAGAGTGCGTCGCCGGGACCTGACCGCTGGTTATTGGGGGGGGGCGGTCCATTTAAAACGTTCACGTTAAGATTCCTCGGCCATCACCAGAACGTGCACCCCGAGCCCGGTGTCCGCGCTCCCCCTGCCCGCCCGTGCCTCCTCGCCGTGGGAAGGGGGCGCGCGCCCTGGAGCGCACGGGAGACCTCCAGCAGGCTTGGGTCAGATGGCGTGCCTTGGTGGGGGAAAGGAGGGGGCTGAGCCTGGAAGGGAGCGGGGCACCCTCAGCTCTGTGAATGCTTTTTTTTTTTAAGCCAAATAGTTTATTTTCGAGGGCCCATTTCTGACCAAAAGTTTGCTTTGGGGCAAGCTGGCACATCACACTGAACCCAGCCAGGGGGAAGGGGGCGATCTCTTCACAAACTGGGAATCCTCTCACCACCACCCCACCCCACCAGTTCCTGGGGCTCAGCTTCTGTGAGATTTAGGGAAATTCTGCTAGGTGAGAAATGACCAGTCTGAGCGCCACTACCAGTCTGCCTGGGAAGTGGGGGACAGGGGAGGGAAGGGGAAGGAGGGGGAGAGAGAGGGGAAGAGGGCGGATTTCTCTTTTACTTTCACTTCGCAAATTCTTCTGAAATTTAATCTGCGATCTTAAAGTCATTCTGATCTTCAAGACACTCCATCCGGTATCTTTCCATTCACATAGGAAGTCAGCATCTCTAAGAAGAAGGTTACTTGCTTACTGGAATCTTAGGCACGTTTCCTATTGTTTCCTTGAGTCAGAGGAAAAATAGTATGTGTGTTCCCATGCTTGGTTTTATTGTGCTAGGGAGATTTATCAGGTGAAGCTGAGTAGGTACAATTTACTGTCAGAGGAAGGAATAAAATGGTTTCAGGTTGTGGTTGATTTGGGTTTAAAAAAAAGTTGATGAATCATTTATTTGGGCTTAACTTTATCGCCATACATTCCTGAGAACTTAAAATCACTTTGCTTATTAAGCTGATTTCAGGACTCTGTAAAACTAAGAGTAATTACTGGCTGTGTGACTTTTCTTTTCTTCTTATTTTAGTTATTTCAATGGAAGCAACTGGAAAATTTATATTTCCGTGAGAAAAAATTTGCTGTTGAAGTTCATGATCCACGAAGGTAAAAATCTGAAATTTTTGTCTGGTCCCAGGCTCCCTGTGGATAACACTGCTGTGGTTTTTGTATGAATGCATGCTTTTCTTTTTCTTAAGGCTATACCTTAGAATTGTGGGGTAATCGGGTAATTTTTCAATACCTCCAGGGGAGATAGACTTTCTCCAAAGCACTGGGCCACTTTGCATCCATACCAGCAATATAGGGGATTCTAATTTCTCCACATCCTCACTACCACTTGCTGTGTGTGCACACGTATGTGCTTGAACATGTGTGTTAAAGACATCATTGTAGTGTGAAATGGTTATCTCCTGGTTTAACTTGTCTGCATTTCCCTTAGGATTAATGAGGAACAGAGCCTCTCTTCATGAGTTTATCAGCCCCTGTGTAGAACTTAAGAGAAATATCTATTCAAATCCTGTGATCATTCTTAATTTAGTCCTTAAAAAAATAAAAACAGTTGTCAAATTATCAGCGTGAATGAAAATCAGGATGTAGGTTCCCCAAGCTCTTAAGATAAAGTTTATGGATGTTTTGGAGGTTAGAGAGATGGGAGGAAACAGCTGCAGAAAAGAAAAACGGTGACCCAGGGAGATAAGCCAAATTCCTATGAAGAACATTAGTACCCCCCTCCCCCTCACACACACACACATACACAGCCTTCCTCTGTACCCAACCTCCTCCCTCTCTTCCTCTCTCTCCTCTCTCCTTCTCTCTTTATCTCTCTCTTCCTCTTAACTTTCCTTATTGTATGGATGCACAAACAATACTCTAGCCTAAGACATTTCCAGCTGATATCGTTGTATTCATCTCCTAATGTTATATTCATCTGCTGGGTAGATTTGATCACCTAGATCAGACAAGCTCTTTCTGCAACGGAGGCAGGCCCTGGAGCCCTCAGTCATGGTGGTCATCTTTAAATCATCACCTATCCTTCACTTGTGGTGGTCCAGCATTTCTAACTAAAGGATTTTCTGGAGCCTCTCATTTGACTGATGCCTGTTCTACTTTTCAGTGTGTGCATATGTGGTTTTGAAAATATGCTTAGATTGCCTAGATCCTCAGTAGTTTTGTCATAAAAAGGGGAAAATCAGGACCTGGTCAGCCCCCTAGTGACCAGCAGAGACAGTGAAGGGGGAGGTACCCTAATAACACTGCCCTTGCTGGCCCACAGCAATCGATTCAACTGCTTTCCTTCATCTTCCAGGATTTCAGTGTCTCGGAGGACCTTTGGGCAAAGTGGCCTGTATGTGCAAACGTGGTATGCAAACTCTTCTCTGATCAAGTCCATCTGGGTGATGGCTATTAGTCAGCATCAGTTCTACCTGGACCGGAAGCAGAGCAAAGTAAGTAACTAGAAGCATTTGCATAGGGGAACAGATCACAGTCTTGTAGCTATTTAGGAGATGAACTTTCTCAGCAAATATGCAAGCCCATGCATTTTTGTCCTTTGAAGTTTTTTTTGTTGTTGTTGTTTTTATCTATACTAGCAATTGTTTAAGTTTCCTTCATCTATTTAAAAGACAGACACTGGCATGCATATGTATGGACATTGGTGGTGTTGCTGGTGACATTAAACTCTGCAACTGAACCAAGCCGTGAGAGAAAAGCAGTTATAGTGACCAAAACATTTTAAATGCAGAGTTTAAGGTTTTGTTTTCTGGTATCAGCTTAATAATTATTTTGAATTGCCCTCTGTGTGGATATTTTCACAGTACAGTAACTTAATGTTTGGATTATAGTAAAATGTGATTCGTTTTGCTAATTCTATATGCTCCGTAGGCAAAAATTCCTTCTGCCAGAAGTTTAGACGATATTGCAATGGATTTGACAGAGACTGGAACACAGAGGGTCTCCAAACTGATGACACTGGAAGCAAAAAGCCAGTTCATCATGGCAAGCAATGGCAGCTTAATATCGTCAGGTAAATCCTCGAAACTGAAAAGGATATGACATCTTTGGTGTTGTGGGTTTATTTATTTATCTATTGGTGTTTGGTTTGGTTTATTTTTTTGTGCTGGCACTAGGGCTTGAACCCAGGGCCTGGGAGCTGTCCCTTAGCTTTGTAGACTCAAGGCTGGTGCTCTACCACTTGAACCACAACCCTACTGTTGGCTTTTTGGTGATTAATTGGAGATAAAAATCTTCACATTTGACTATCTGAGCTGGCTTTGAACCACAGTCCTTAGATTGTGCCTCTTAAGTAGCTAGGATTATAAGTGTTAGCCATCTAGCCACAGGTTTTGGTATTTTGTGGTTTTCTGGCTTTTCATTTGTTTCCCCACACCCATATACATATATAACCATTGCTTGGAAAACAAAGGAGTTTGGGGGAAGCTACAGGAAGCAACAACTTTGAATACAAGATACATTGTATTCATAAACTTCTTTTTAAAAAATTATTGTAACAGTTATGTACAGAGGGGTTACAGTTACATAAGTCAGATGTTGAGTACATTTCATTTTAAACAGTGTCACCTCTTCCAGTGCTTTGTTAAATGAAACTCCTTTGTACACCTACTTAAAGATAATAATGAAACAAAAAGTATGAAGTTATATCACAAATGGTGACACTGTATAAGTAACATAAAATGCAAATATACTGAATACTAAGAACACCCTCAAAGAACATTTTTATCCCCATCAGTTCCATCAGCTTCTCCCAATGTTCAGTTTTATTTTGTTTTCATTATATGTAGTTTTTGATAAGATAATCATCCAGTATTCCATAATATAAAATATATAATCACAAATGTGATTACGACTGCACATCCCATAAAGCCATAATAACTGTGCCCTGCCCTCGGTAGAGACTGTGGGGTCTCTGTCTTAGCAGTACTGGGGTTGTGCTTAGTGGATTTTCTCCTCACTTTGTCAACTTACCAAATGATTCGTCCCTCACCATCCCATTGTTAGTGTGTGGTTTCTGAAGCTGCCCAGAACATTCCTTTGCTTACCTTTCAAAGGAATAGTTGACAACTATCTCAAGGTACATCACACTTTTCTCCTTCTTAAAAAGAAAAGAAATTATTCCTTGGGTGTGTCTGAAACATGAAGCATTCTGTCATCGCTTCCAAAATGACCAAGTCAAAAAGCACATTTTTTTTACCAGGTTCGGTCCGATGCCCAGAGCCTGAGAAAATGTTCTCTGGTTTCCTCTTATTATGTTCAGAAACAAGGAGAAAAGAAATAAACTAGCTTTTCATAGCAGGTTGGCTGGGCAGGTCTTTGTCCTTCTCAAAGAAGGAAGCCAGCTGGTTGATACTCCCCTCCCCCACCCTCCCTTGCCTTCCCCCTGAATCTAGGTTCTCAAGACTCAGAAGCCAGTGAGGAGCAAAAGCGGGAGAAAATCCTGGAACTCAAAAAGAAGGAGAAGCTGTTGCAAGAAAAACTCCTGAAGAAAGTGGAAGAGCTGAAGAAGATCTGCTTGCGCGAGGCCGTGAGTGTCCTGGGCTCTGGGCTGTTCCCCAGATGTTGCCAGCTGTGGTCTGTGTCACTTACCCACCCTTGGCCCCACCCTGTTTTTCAGGAACTCACGGGTAAAATGCCAAAGGAGTACCCGCTGAACATAGGCGAGAAGCCCCCTCAGGTCAGGAGGCGAGTAGGCACCGCGTTCAAGTTAGATGACAATTTGCTGCCAACTGAAGAGGTAGGAGTGCCCATCCTGAGCCTTTCTCCGAAGCAGACTGCGAAGCCAGGAGTGCACTCACACAGTGTCTCTGGTTTTTAAGTCACTTACCGATTAGCATGGCCTTTACTTCATGAATCAGAGGCAGCAGTAAATAAACTCTAAATATTTATAAACGGAGAGCTCGTACTATTAGAATTAAGAACTTCCCCATTCGATTCCTGCAGAACTTGGGAGGCTGAAGCAGGAGGATTCAAAGTTGGAGGACAGCTTGAGCTACATAGCAGGGCCTTGCTTGGCCTGGAAATACTATTATTGAGGGTCCTGAGGATTTGCGCTCAAGGTTTACCCTCTAGAGCCAGGGTTCTACTTCCAGCTTTGTGCTGATTAATTCAAGATAAGAGTTTCATAGACCATGCTGGCTTTAAACTGTGATCCTCACATCTCAGCCTCCTGAGTAGCTAGGATAATGGATATAAGCCACCAGTGCCCAGCTTACTATAATATAATATAACTTTATCATATAATATTATTATAAGTGATTATAACAGCCAAAAACCTAGCCTTTGGCAAATAGTTTAAACCCTTTAAAGTTTCATTTTGTAGGCATCTATTTTTCCCTCTGTAAAATGGGAATATTGATGGAATTTCCCTCTGAGGGAGGCAATGAGTATTAAATCAGTTAGTACATGTATAGCATCCAATGTAATTCAATGTAAAGATAAGTTAGGCAAGATAGAATGTACTTTCTCATATATATGCCATCAACCAATATTTCTTGTAGAAACAAAATCATCTTAGCTTTAGAAAACAACAGCTAATCCTAACAGAGTGATCTTAATTAGTGGAATACAGAACCATGCAACCAGGAACAACTAGAAAGAAGAATCAAACCCAAATTATCTATCTCTAGTGAAATACAGAAACAGATAAAGCTCTGCATATGAATATAATATTCTGTATCCATGAGTCCTGGGTTAGAATATCTTTTTGAAAATGATCTTCACTCAACTAATGAATGAAAGGTCATTTAGTTACTTGAAGAGAAAAAAGGTTATACTTGTCAAGATGAAGTTAAGATGGCTGAAGCCTGTATTGTCTTCTTGGAAAAGTATTGGAGGATGTCTCTGTATTAAAACTTGGAAAATTTTGGGCTGGGAAGGTGGCTCAGTGATAGAATGCTTGCCTTGCATGCATGAAGCTCTGGGTTCGATTCCTCAGCACCACATAAAGCAGAAAAAGCCAGAAGTGGCACTGTGGCTCAAGTGGTAGAGCACTCACCTTGAGCTGAAGAGCTGAGGGACAGTGCCCAGGCCCAGAGTTCGGGCCCCACGACTACAAAAAAACAAAACAAAACCTTGGAAAATTTTAATCTCAAAGTGCATCTTACTCAAGAATGCATAAAATATGTTTATTAGCATGAGAGAGAGACTTGATGTACCCATAAAAAAATAACACAATATTATTGCATAAATGCAGGACCCGGCTTTACAAGAACTGGAGAGCAATTTTCTAATACAGCAAAAGTTGGTAGAAGCTGCAAAGAAACTTGCCAATGAGCCAGACCTCTGTAAAACTGTGAAGAAGAAACGGAAGCAAGATTACACAGATGCAGTCAAGAAGCTTCAAGAGATTGAAAATGCAATAAATGAATACCGAATTCGCTGTGGAAAGAAACCCAACCAAAAAGCATCAGTGATTTTACCAGGTGAGTAGAAGAATCTTTTGTAAGCTTGACTCTCATAGTCAGGACTCTTGATGGTGTGTAGATTGGTTTAGTTTGGTTTGTGGGTGGCTTGAACTCACTGCCTCTCACGCTTGCTTGACTTTTCTATTCAAGGCTGAGGCTCTACCACTTGAGCCACACTGGGACCTCAAATTTCATGTGCATGTTAGAACTGATGAAACATGGTAACTAGGTTTTAGACTAGGCATCAGATTTATACAGCAGAGACAGGCTTTGGGAAAGCAAATACACAGACATTAGTGCACCAGCGTGAGCCAACTACAGCTGGAGAATTTCAGCATCTCAGCCTATAAATGTGGAGCCAGTTGGCTTGGTGTGGGTTACAGTGTGGACCTGCAGAGATGGGTGATTATCAGTGTACGTTGCTTTCCTAGACATTTGTCGTAGCCCATTCATCCTCAAACTGCGAGCTTCAACTGTTCTCCTCTGTGGCCACTGACATGTGAGCAGCAGATGGTGCCAATGGCCAAGCATACATTGGGTTGATTGTTTTTAAAGTGTGTTTGACAGCTGACTGGACTGGCACGTTGCCGTCAGGCTACATTGTATGTCTAATTAAGAGAGAGTGAGCCTGCTGTGATAAAGACTAGCATTTGAGGCTGGATGGCGTGAGTTCTCTCTTCATGGCTTCAAAGCTTACATTGAGGTGCCGTCTCTGTCTAGAACCTTTTTGCCAAAACCCCCAACACTGAGCATGGAACAATGTGCAAAAGCATATCCACATATCTGAGATGTCTCTTCTTACCAAATACATTATGGAACAGTCAATGGGCACCAGCAATACTCAGAGCATGATGGTTGCGCACAAGGATGGATAGTAAACGTAACATGTGTAACTGACATTTATTGAACATTTAGCATGTGCTAGGAACTAGGCTAAAATCTTTTATTTTTTTTTTTTTGGGTCCGGTCATGGGGTCTGAACTCTGGGCCTGGGTGCTGTCCCTCAGCTCTTCAGCTCAAGGCTAGCGCTCTACCACTTGAGCCATAGCACCACTTCCGGCTTTTTTTTTTCTGCTTATGTGGTGCTGAGGAATGGAACCCAGGGCCTCATGCATGCAAGGCAAGCGCTCTACCACTGAGCCACCTTCTCAGTCCCTAGGCTAAAATCTTTACATGGTGGTTTCATTAAATGGTTTAACTCAGTATTTTGTACCACTGATATCGCCATCTTAAAGTATGTCAGATGATGCTAAGAAATGTGAAGGCATGTTTCCATGGTTTCACAGTTGATAAATGGCAGTGCCAGAATTTGAAACCAGTTCTCTCTGTTCAGTAGTTCTCAATTAGGGAGAACCACCAGGAATATTTATAGGCATTTGGGGTTGTCAGAATTGCCATTGGTGGGCTGGGATATAACTCAAATGGTAAAGTGCTTCCAAGGCATCCGTACAGCCCCAGGTTCAATCCCCAATACTGAAAAGAAAAAAAGAAGAAGAAAAGAAAAATATTGATGGTGGGGGTGGGGGTGGAGTGAGTGGAGGTGGAGATCCTGAAATGCAAAAACAACTTCCCACAACAAAGAATTACCCAATCCAAAAGATTGACAGTACCACTGTTGAGGAACACGGTTCTAATTAGAAGGCTCACAAAGCCACCAAGTATCTACACTTTAGTAAGAAAAAGCACAGAGCTCACAGCTATAATCCTGGCTACTCAGGAGGTTGAGATCTGGAAGATCATAGTTCAAAGTCAGCCTGAGCAGAAAAGTCTACTAGACTTCTAACTCCAAAAAATCAACAAAAAGTTGGACTGGAGGCATGCTTCAAGTGGTGGAATACAAGCCTAGCAAACATACTAAGTAAGATCTAGGCTCTGCATTCAAACCCCAGGACTGGTAGAAAACAGAAAAGGAGGAGAAGGGAAAGGAGGGGAAGGATTGGGAAGGGAGCAGAGGAGAAAAAAAAGGGAAGGGAAGGAAAAGCCCTTTTCTATAGGGAAGAGTCAAGGAAGAAGTAGTACTAACAATAGATTCTCTAAAGACAGTTGAGATATAATTCATATAACATTTATCATTTATGACAGAATGGCATGATTTTTTTTCCAATTTGTTAGTCATAAGCAATAAGAGTAGGAGGTAAAGTTTTCTTTCAATATGAAGGAAATATTTTTAAAAAGTAGTTTAAAATTTTCTGGATACCTGGTCTGTTTTAAGAAATACCATCAATACTTTGTATTTCAAGTACCGTATTTCAGATTCAACCAACCTCAGATCAAACATATTCAGAAAAAAAAGTTCTGCATATACAGGCCTTTTTTTTTTCTTGTCATTATTTCCTAAACAATGCAATATCATGAGTATTTACATAGTCTTCGCATTGGAGGGTATTAAAGTAATCTAGAGGTGTTTTAAAGCATTGAAGAACATGAGTTATTGTAAGCAAGGGACTTGAACATTCTTAGATTTGGGTGTCCTTGGGCAGCCCTGGAGCCAGACTCCCACAAATATTGAGAGATGAATGTAATGCCCAGATCATTTTGAAGAGAGTGCATGTTTGTGGTACTATGGAATAAACTCAGCACCTGACGACTGCTAGACACATGCTCTGAAACACAAGATTCTTGTGTCTTCAGTAGTAAATGAGTCAGTTCTTAGAACAGTTAATTATTAATGTGCTTTTATTAGCCATATGTATCTAAATGAAAATATAATGCATGCTATTGAAAAACGCATCATGGAGTTCACTCCGGTTATGTAAATGTGCAGTTGTGCTAAAAGCCGTTATTTTTATCCTCAGAAGATGTCATCCCGTCAGAGAGCAGCTCCTTGTCTGATTCTGCCATCTATGATGATCGTAAGTGGCTCCATTTTTCTTTGAAAACTTTACATATTCTGAAATAATATGATACCTCAGTGCGTGTGTCCATGTACATGCTAGTATTGGGGCTTAAACTCAGGGCCTAGGTACTGTCCCTTAGCTTTTGCACTCAAGGCTGGCTCTCTATCACTTGGTCCATATCTCTACTTCCAGTTTTTTGGTAGTTAATTGGAGGTAAGAGTCGCACAAACTTTCCTGCCCAGCTGGCTTTGAACTTGATCTCAGGTGCCAGCTTCCTGGCACAGCTAGGATTATAGGTATGAGTCACTGTGCCTGGTGAGATAACTTTTTAATTTGAATAAAGAATGGTCTGTATCATTCAGAGTCCTTACCTAGCTCACCTAGGTGAGCTACCAGCCTCACCTAGTTTTTCCAGTGTGACATTTCATATTTCAGGAGTCCAGTGACCAAACTAGAAAATTCTAGTGTCGTCTTTGACTATTACTGTTTCCCAGAGAATTGCTCCTATACACTTAATCAGGTGATTGACTATCTGTCTGATGTGATTTGAAGGATTCTGGGAAGTCATTACCCCCAACTCATCCCCAGCTGCTTAATCTTCCCCTAAGTTTTATGGTGCATAACATTCCACCACTTGAGGATTCTTCCTTTGAGCTGAAGTGTGGCCATACATACCATTCCTCTTTGAAAATGAAACTATCAGTGGTAGACACAGCAAGTCTCCACTGATGCATTGCTCATCATGTTCACTGACAAAGACAACCCGTTGGCCACAGAGCCTTAAAGAATGTTAAAGGTAGCTGGGCATTGGTGGTAATCCTAGCTTCAGGAGGATGAGATCTGAGGGTTATAGTTCAAAGCCAGACAGGGTAGGACGATTGTCAGGCTCTTACCTCCAATTAATCATGAAAAAGCCAGAAGTGGAGATGTGAGTCAAATGATAGAGCACCACCCCTGAGTGAAAATGATAAGGGATAGCACCCAGGCACTAAGAATGTTCAAGCTGAATTAAAAGAATCTGGCCCATTTCCTGGGCCTTTTGCCCAAAGGAGATGGTTTTTTAAGTACACCTGATTAAAGGTGAAGCATTCCTTTTCCACCTGAGTGATTTCCTTGCTCAGAGTACCATCTGTTGAAGTGGCCAAAGTTCATTGAGACCCTAGAAGTATACTTAGTGATTTCTTTTGTCCATCACATAGGAATTCAATTTCTAGTTTAGAAGTGTTGGTCTGGTATTATTTGCCTACTTAATTCATTCATTCATCCATTTACTTCACTTAGCCAATGACACCTTCACTCTTGCTGGGCAGCGACCAAGTTCAGTACCTCATTCTCCAAGAATTCTTCCGCCCAAGTCTCTTGGTATTGAGAGAATCCATTTCAGAAAGTCGTCTATCCATGATCAGTTTGTGGAGCCCAGGCATTCCAGGTGAGAGGTTATCACAGTAGGTTAATTAATGCCTTGTAGCCAAGAAATCTTTCCTCCACACTGGTGTTATGTGTTTTGCTTTTGTTGTTGTTGCTTTTAACCTTTTCAGAAAAGGTTGTTTTCCTATAAAACTGAGGCTTCGAAACTCATTCATTGTTGTTGACAGCAAGGAAAAGTGCTTCTTAAAAGGTCTTTTTAGAAAAATGTTGGGGGCTGGGAAGGTGGCTCAGTGGTAGAGCACTTGCCTTGCATGCCTGAGGCCCTGGGTTCAATTCCTCAGCACCACATAAGCAAAAAGAAAAAACCCAGAAGTGGTGCTGTGGCTCAAGTGGTAGAGCGCTAGCCTTGAGCTGAAGAGCTGAGGGACAGCGCCCAGGCCCAGAGTTCAGGCCCCACGACCGACCAAAAAAAAAAAACAGACATTAGACTCCAAGATGAGGTAACCACATGTTTATATTGCCTAACGAAAACATTCAGACCAACAGTACCCATGAAGTCATGAAATAAAATGACATTTAAATATCAAAAACAAACATCGTTCAATTCTGTAATCCTAGCTGCTTGGGAGGCAGAGATCTGAGGAGTGTGGTTTGAGGCCAGCCTGGGGGCAAGGGAAGTTGTGGAGACTCTACCCTGAGCAATGCTAGGCATGGTAGCACATGCCTGTCATTCTAAACTACAGGGCTGCATACTGACATTTGAAGCTAGGTGCATGGGGAGCTTGTTCTCTATGACTGGATGATACCCCAGTCCCTTTAATCACTGGGGTTTAAACTCAGGGCCTCATGCTTGCTTGCATATTGCTTCCCTGCTGTAAGGTACTCTACCACTTGAACCATGCCTTCAGTTCAGCTTTTGCTAGTTACTTGAGACATAGAGTCTAGTAGATTTTTTTTTCTGCTCAGGCTAGGATTAAAGACATGAGCTTAAAGTCATTTTTAATTTGATAAAATACAAATCTCGAATTGAGTTCTCTCTGTGCTAGGAAGTGGCCAAAGCAGTTTAAGGATGTTGCCATCTAATCCAGGGGTCAGCTGATCATAGCCATGGTCCAGATTATCCTACTGTCCATTTTCCTTCTCTTTTGTTTTTGTGTGTGGAATGTTTTAAGTAGTTGTATGAAGGACAATAATATTTGGTGGTATGAAAATTACATAAAGTTGTCATTTCCCTGCCCACAAAGTTGTATTGGAATACAGCCACACCCATTCACTTACCTCTTCTCTGTGGCTGCTGTTGCATTGTAAGGACAGAGTACAAAATCTCTACAGAGACTTCCTAGGCCACCAAGCCAAAAATACCAACTCTTAGACCACTCACAGAGAAAGGACTTGCCGAACTCAAGTTATTTTTGGTCGATTTTTCTCTGTGTACTCTATTTTAAAAGAGTTTCAGCCAGGTGCTGGTGGCTCACACCTGTAATCCTAGCTACTCAGGAGGCTGAGATCTGAGGACCTTGGTTCAAAGCCAGCCAGAGCAGGAACGTCTGTGAGAATCTTATCTCCAATTAACCACCAGAAAACTGGAAGTGGTGCTACAGTTCAAGATGTAGAGTGCTTGCCTTGAGCTGCAGAGCTCAGGGATAACGCTCAGGCCCAGAGTTTAAGCCCCATGACTTACCAAAAAAAAAAAAAAAAAGAGGTTTCAATTCTTATTTATGACCCAGAGAATCAGACCACATGGTTTTCCCCTAAAACTCATCTGGGATCTACCAGAATATTAACCAACAGAGAAGCTCTTCCCACCCTTCTCCTGTACTTCCTTTCCATCAGCTTCCAGTAGGTGGTTTGTTTGTTTGTTTGTTCAAGACCCAATTCAGGGTCTTGAACTCAGGGCCTCCCATTTTTGCTTGGCTTTTTTTTTTTTTAAAATCAAGACTGATCACTTGGGCCACAGCTTCACTTCCAGCTTTTTATGAGTGAATTGGAGATAAGAGTCTCACAGATTTATCTACCAGGGCTGGCTTTGAACCTCAGTCCTCAGATCTCAGCTTCATGAGTAGCTACGATGACAGGCGTTAGCCATCAAGCACCTCTTTCCAGTAGGTGCCCATGATAACTCTGCCGGAGGTGTTGAGAAACTCATCCTTACTTGATTTCTCTCTCCCTCTCTTTTAACTCATCACAGAGAGCTGCTATCGACACACAGCAGCCCTTACAAAACCTTGGAGAGGCGGCCGCAGGGCGGGCGGAGCATGCCCACTACGCCAGTCCTTACTCGAAACGCCTACAGCAGCAGCCACTTGGAGTAAGAACCTTGTTCCCATGGTGTTGGCCATGTTCGTTTGGCTTTTGAGTGTTTGTCTTGCTTTGCTGTGCTTTCCCATCATTTTGAGTGACTTCCTACCGTAGAGTCTTAGTTGTATGCTTCTATAACTTCTACTTCGTTTCCAGTCTGTCCAAAGGAAAGGAACTTGATTGATTCAGGTGGATAGCCAATTTTTCCTATCAGCGCCCCAACCAGATATGACCCATTCATTATTCGATGGTGAGGGTGAAGCTAATTGTGGTAGCATTCTGGAGTAGGGAGCTGTGTTAAATGTTTTATGCACACTAGATTATTTAGTGCCACCAATAAGCCTAATTGAAATGAGGGTATCAGGTACAGTTTTCGTCTACTATTACGAAGACAGAAGCAAGAGTCACAGAGGTTAAGTATCTCACCCAAGCATAGACAGCTTGGAAATGGCCGTGTCATAACTCAATGTAAGGAAGCCTCTGCCTTCAAGGCCAGGGTCTGCTCTATCAGACAATGCCACCTTGTCCTGGCCTACTATATCTCCTAACTTATGAGAGCAAAGATCCCCTCCTCCCCAAAGATACGTGGAGTGTCCTCTGGCTGTAGTCGGGCTGTGTGTCTTTGCTTCTATCTGCCATACCCTCAAGGAATGATTTGGCAGAACCTGATCCCTTTCTCATTTACCCATGCTAATGAGCTTCAGACTGGTGGGTTATCTGAACAAATAGATTCTATCCTGTAGTCAATCTTGGAACCCCAAAGCACCCGTTGTAATTTGGGAGCTCTGAAATCAATCAGTGTAATGTTCTCTTTTCTTCCTTCTCTCATTTTTCTTTTCTTTCTTTCTCTCTTTCTGTTCTCCAGTCCTAGGGCTTGAACTCAGGGCCTGGGCTCTGTCCCTGAGCTCTTTTGCTTAAGACTAGTGCGCTACCACTTTGAGCCCCAGCACCATTTCCAGTTTTCTGGTGGCTCATTAGAAATAAGAGTCTCACTGGACTTCCCTACCCAGGCTGGCTATGAACCGTGATCCTCAGACCTCAGTCTCCTGAGTAGCTAGGATGACAGGCATGAGCTACTGGTGCCCGGCTTTCTTTCCTTCTCTTATCGTACCCATTTGCCCTTCTCTTTCAGACCTGAATCTTCAGCTCAGCACTGCCGCCAGCGGAGTGGAAGTCTGGAGTCCCAGTCCCACCTGCTCTCCGAGATGGACAACGATAAGCCATTCTTCTCCCTTTCCAAATCCCAAAGAAGCAGCAGCACAGAGATCCTCGATGATGGGTCTTCCTACACCAGCCAGTCAAGCACTGAGTACTACTGTGTGACACCTGCCACCGGCCCCTACTACACCACCCAGACGCTGGATACGCGTGCCAGGGGGCGGAGAAGGTCAAAGAAGCACAATGCCTCGACTTCAAATTCAGGAAGCATGCCCAACCTGGCCCCAAAGGACAGTATGAGGAATGGCGTCTACTCTAAGAGTCAGGAGCCACCGTCTTCTAGTTACTATATTTCTGGATACGCGCCCTATGCAGAGTGTGACCTTTATTACAGTGGTGGCTATGTCTATGAGAATGACACTGAGGGACAGTACACTGTCAACCCGTCCTACCGATCCGTGGCCCACTATGGATATGATCGGCAGAGGGACTACAGCAGATCTTTCCATGAAGACGAGGTAGACCACGTGCCCCATAACCCATATGCAACTCTCCGGCTGCCGAGGAAGACTGCCGTGAAATCGGAGCACATCACCAAAAACATCCACAAGGCCTTAGTCGCTGAGCACCTGCGGGGCTGGTACCAGCGGGCCTCAGGGCAGAAGGATCAGGGGCACAGCCCACAGACAAGCTTTGACTCAGACAGGGGTTCACAGAGATGCCTGGGGTTTGCCGGGCTGCAGGTGCCCTGTTCTCCAAGCAGCCGAGCATCCTCTTACTCTTCAGGTAAGCACATGACACCCTGGGGCCAGTCAGTGTGCATCGTCCTCCTCCCCCTCGTCCCCCATTGGATCTTCCCTGGGTCCTTTCATTAGCAGTGCCAACCATGCATTGGAACCTCGGTAAGAACTGCCAACCTGAAAACGTCTCTGCAGGCTTCTAAAGCACGTGCCTGATGGAGCAAGTGGGAGATTCAAGGCCAATCGTGGATTTGTGGAACAACTAGTCTTATTTCTGCTGTCCTGTTAGGGCTTTTCACAAATTGGGGGGCTGCTGGGTCTTGTGCTGGTAACCACATCTCTCTTAAAATGTATTTAGGTCACTGAGCTGTGGCATTTTTGAAAGAATAAAGGAAATCCAACAGGCAAGCAGGGAAAAAAATAGAATTATATACAGTATTCCCATTGATGGACAAGATTTGATCAAGCATTGTTTTGACTACTGAGGTATCTAAATCAAGCTTTAGTAAGTCTGATAGGCATTGACATTAAGTATTTTCCTAAGCACTTTGCAAATCTTAATTATACGCACATACATATACACACATACATATACACATATCTATTGATCTATATATGTGAATGATTTAAGCAATTGGGATAGTGGAGAATTAGTTCAGTGGCACACACTTGCTTAGCACGCTTGAAGCCTTAGGTTTGCTCTCCATAACCACACACATACACACAAGACCAACAAGGAATTTTGATTAGAGAAGATACTTTCTCTTATAACCTTTCTGGTGAGATTGGCCATCTGGAGAGGACTCACTGCGTACCAGACCTATCTTAAGTACTTAAGACATGGGGGTCTGGGAAGGAGCCTTCTTAGGTCTTCATGAATTCAGCAATTGAACAAGGCTGCCCATGAAGCCGAGTGCTCAGTACTTGGAAGCATCTTGTCAGCAGCCAGAGGAATATATGAAAACTCAGCAAGTTTCAAACTCTCTTTTCTTTTTCTTTTTTTGGCCAGTCATGAGGCTTGAACTCAGGGCCTGGGCACTGTCCCTGAACTTCTTTTGCTCAAAGCTAGTATGCTACCACTTGAGCCAAATCACCACTTCCAGCTTTTTCCTGTGTATGTGGTACTGAGGAATCGAACCCAGGGCTTCATACATACGTACTAAGCAAGCACTCTACCATTAAGCTGCATTCCCAGCCCAACTTTCAAACTCTTAAGAAATTGTCAAACCCCACGGAAACCTGAATTCGTGAGTCCTGCCTCCTCCCTTAACACCTTAGTGAGACACAGTGTGGGAATTCCTGAGTCATGACCTGTACCTGTGAACGTTTCAGAAGTGTGTTGATAGCATTATTGCCATGGAGATTCTGTTTGGGTTCAAGTTCTCTCCTGTTTATGGAAGACTTTGGACTTCCTCTCAACCTGTCTCATCCATGCCCGTATCTGACACACAAAAGGCTCTTGTCATTATTTCTTGTTATTTATGGCTCATGTAGAGAACACCTTTCTTCCTCTTAAAGTTCAGGGTATTGTCTGAACATTTCTTTGCAGAACAAACAGAAGGGCAGAGGTGCTTGTTGGTAGTGGTTGTGGCATGGGCCTGGGGCTGGGGAAATGTCCTGGGAGAAGCAGGTGTAACTCAGTCTTTAGCATCACTGGCTGTTGACTGAGTGTGTGGGACAAGAGTAAAGATGGAAGCCCCGTACTGGTGGCTCATGCCTGTAATCCTAGCTACTCAAGAGGCTGGGATCTGAGGATCATGGTTCAAAGCCAGCCGGGGCAGAAAAGTCCATGGGACTCTTATGTCCAACCCCCCACCCCCACCCCAAAAGTGAAGATGCAGTTCATGCTTCTGGTTTAGGCCTGTCCAAAGCTCTGTTGACTCCACCATGATTTAGTTCCATAGACGCAGCACATCTTTTTTGTCAGGAGTTAGGTGGATGGACTTGGTACTCCAGAAATCCTCTCTGGAATGTTCCTCATTCTTGCTTCCATTTAGCAGCCACAGAAATGTACTACAACAGACACACCTCATTCTCCTGGAGAGTTGCATTTCCGGTTATGTGTCAGTTTAGCCAAAAGTTTCTGTCGTCCCTCCCTGTCACCCGAGGGCTTTCCTGGTGACTCAGTTTTAGCAGTGGTGACAACCACTGGCGATCAGCAGCCGGCTGTGCTTCTTATCATATCTTTTGTACTTAATATGTTCTCCCAATTCAGGTATGCCACAGTTCTATAGGGTGAGTGCCATCCTGAGACATGTTATCATCCTCATTTTGCAGCCCAAGTGTCTCTGGCCCAGAGAAGTCAAATGACCCTGCCCCAACTAGAAAGTGGTTGAGTGGGTATTCTGCTCCAGCTCTGACTCTACCCACCCAGCCTCAGAGCCTCCGGTCAGCGCTCAGACATGCTGTTGGGAGCTCAGCCAGGGTCCACCATCTGTTCACAAAACAACACATGCACGTGGGACCACAGCTGAGTTTTGAAGTCTGTGTCCTTTGGTGCTCACAGGGGCTTTGGTGGCCAGAAACAGGAGCTAGAGCAAAGAAGGAAGGATTGGCAACAGAGCTGGTTTTGTGACTCTTGGACAACTGTTATGGCATTGTTGTCATCGGTGTGTCCCAAGCATGGAGCAGGACTGGTTTTACAGGGGACAGCAAACACCAGACTTGGGCACCCTCAGTTCTGCCCTAACCCCGCTCCAGTTCTGCCCTTCAGAAAAACAAAGTCTCTTCTTCCTGAGTTGCTTCTCCCTGCCCCACCCCCATTTGTTTTTAAGACAAAGGGGAAAAAAAAGCCTTAATCTTGCTAGGGACCCCTGTTGCCTTTGGTAGTTTTGGAGTTTTTGTTGTTGGCTGGTGAGTTGGTTTTGGTGGTGTGGGGGCTTCGCTATCTGCTTGCTAGGCAGATGCTTTATCATTTGAGCCAGGGCTCCAGTCCCAGTGTTGCCTTTGGCTACTTATCTGCCCAAGCTCACTGGGCCATTAAGTTACCAAACTGGATGAACTAAGCTCTCTCTGGATTCTAATACCAGCTTGGCTGGGAATGTAGCTCAGTGCTAAGCAGGGGGGCGTGGGCAAAGCCTAAATTCTGTCCCCGGCACAAGAAAATCAAGCCTGGACTTTTCAGTAGTTACTCTACACACAGCTGATTATAATGCATATCTAAATGACCTGAACAGTTTTCACTCTGGGTATTTCAACTAATTTTGTTTTTCCTTCCCATGTTTATTTCTAGTGTCTTCTACAAATGCTTCTGGGAACTGGAGGACACAGTTAACTATAGGGCTGTCTGAATATGAGTCTCCAGCACATTCTCCTTACACCGGCTGCTACAGCAATATGTATAATCCTTTACCCTCTCCAAGCAGGTGAGAAAGCAGTGCTCAAATCCTAAGCAAAAATTCAGAAACCCTACCTTGCATTCCGAATGTTAAACGGTCTAGCTCAGGGGTTGACAAACTACAATCTTCAGGCCAAACTCATTTGCCTCCTGGTTTGGTAAATAAATTTCATTGGGAAATGTCCACACTCCTTCATCTACATGTTAGTTCAGGCTGTTTCTACGCTGTGAAGTCAAAGCTAAACAGTGAGAGACAGCCATAAATCCAGCAAAGCCCAAAATAGAATGACCTTAAAGAAAAAGTTTCATCTAGTGCATTCAGATTCCACTGTTTTCAGAGTCTGCATTAAATTCTGGCTCCAAAGGGCTTTTCTGTGTGTATTTCCTTTCATCTTTTTGAGACAGTACTTGAAACAGTATTATTGATAATGTCTATTTAAGTCTTTTTTTTTTTTTGCAACCTTGTAGAAAAAAAAATGTCTATTCTAGCAAGGCTGTTCATTCCAAGGCTCCTCAGGGACAGTTGGTAGGCTGCATTTCAGCCATGTGCTACCTTCTGTGTCTGACCTTGTGTTCTCTAAGAAGCAACAGACTCAGCCAGCTGTCCCTTTTGGCTTTATAAGTAGTTCTTTGTAAACTGTACAGGAAATGCACAGGAATAATGTGTTAGAGGGCAATGTTTAACTTACAACACCCCCCCACACACACACAGTTCTTCTTAAGGCAAAGGTGGAATTAAGTTCCATGAGGTCATTCTCCCTTTCTTACAAAATACAATCCATACCCATGGTGCCAAGAAGTAAAGCACCCTTGTATTCTTTTAGGTCAATCTAACTGTGACTTGTTGGAACCAGATCACTGCTTCAGGTAGTAGAAGAGACTTGCAAAGGTACAGGTGTCTAGGCTGGTGAGTTGAAAAGGTTAGCAGTTAGATTAGCTGTCCTTAAAGCCTGCAGGGTTACAAGCAAATTTGAAGTCTGCAATTTCCCCCAAAGCCTTGTTTTCATTCCTCACATTCAGTGGGAGTTTTTCTTGGCTGGAAATATTAAGCCAATTGTCTCAACTCCACAAAGGGTGTTCTCAAAATAGACTTGGAGTGAAAATACACTTCACATTGTCAGATGGTTTGGACTTGTGTAAATAATGCTTGAAAATGAGATTAGAAAAGAGCCCAAATGACTGGCCCCCACATCTGCACTGGATCTTTTGAGTAGTTTTAATCCCTTCACGCAGTGCATTTGCAAGCTTTATGTGGGTACAGTTTTCCTTTACCTTTTCTAGCCTCAGTCCATAAGATGCCTCTGGTCTTTATCACTGCTCTCATTAGACTCAGGAAGTGCTCAACATTTTTTTTAAGAGAAAATCTGGTTACCTATGTACTTAAGACAGTTAAAGATAGCTTGATAGACTTATTTCAGAGGGAACTTGTGCAGGAAATTAGAAGTTCCTTAAAGATCGCTAGTGTGCACACGTGTGTGCACATGCTCATGGTCTGATGGTGGAACATTTGGAAAATAACAAATACATAAAATAACAGGGAAGCCATAATTCTTCCAGAGATAGCAACTATTAATGCTTCAAATTTCTCCCATTTGTCTGTATCCTTTTGTGTGTGTGTGTGTGTGTGTGTGCATGTGTGCATGTACACACACACACACACTAGCAGTGGGCCTTGAACTCAGAGCTTTGCATTCTCACTTGGCTTTTTATACTCAAGGTTGGCACTTGACCACTTGAGCCACACCTCCTCATCCATCATTTGACCAGTTAGTTGGAGATAATAATCTCTTATATTTGTTTCAATCTTCAGATCTGGGCCTCCTTAAGTAGCTAGGATTACTGGTGTGAGCCACCAGAGCCCTGCTGTCTGGTTGCATTTTTAACATGGTCATAATGATATTGTAGATACAAGTTTTATACCTTATATATAGTATCTACATCCTGTTTTTAAATTTTGTATCATATCAATAGATTGCTCTGTAGGGTTTGTTTTTTACTCTTTAGACATTCCTTTATATGAATAATTAACAAAAAAGACCATACTTCATATAAAAGCTCCCCCAGGTGTGAACACCTGATAGAGTTCAGGTTTTCCTTCTTTTTTCATTTTTTAAAGCTGTCAGTAATGCTACTATGAACATCTTTGTGCCAAATATTTGTCTGAATTCCAGATTATTTACTTAGAATACATTCTAAAGGTAGTCAGTGGGTGAAGTTGTAAAGTATACTGCTTTAAGTTTTTGCTTTCAGTTAGGTTTGTCCCAGCCACAGGGTGTACAGTCCATTGATTTCATTTAATTATGATATAATCTGATCATTTCAACTTAATTTATTATCAACTAGAATTAGTCACAGATCTTGATAAATTCTCTCAAAAATTGTTTCCATTTTATTTATATAATCATTATTTTTAGGATACAAATTAAAAACCTCGCCCTTGAGCTAACGATGTTAAATCCTTAGCTACGTGTCAGTTTATTTGTATTAACGAAAGTATGTATATGTCATAGAGAAATCCTCTTTTCCAAAGTATCTCAATGAAGCTACAAATGTGAAGCAGTATCAAATTGTCCTCCCAGTGCCATTAGTCAATTTTCTATTGTAATGAACTTTTCCAAAGTAGAAATGCTGAAGTCTCTTATGTTGCTACATCATACAGTGGGATTCTTGGCTCTGCTACATCTATTTTCAGATAACTTTTTTCTTTCACTTCCTGTTTCCCTTTCCCTTTCCTCTTCCCTTCTAACTCTACCGGCTATTAGGCACAACCCGGGGCTTCTGACCAGGAGAATGGTTGTGTCTCCCGAAATGAGATCAGTTTTAAATTCTCTTTTGCTAAGTGTAGCCAGCTGTAGTAAGTACAGTCATCAGATTCGTGTGTCGCTTCTTGCATAGCACGAGTTTGCTTGCTCTGACATGCATTGTGAAGTAAGGCAATCTGCCTTTGCTTTTGAGTCCCATGTAAACGCTAAATACCCTGGAGTAATGTAGTATTTATTTCCTAAGCTCTTCTCCCAAAGACCTTTTTAATCACTTCTACTAGAAGATTTTGAAGTTTAAAACAGAAATCTACTAACTATCTAACCTTCTTTAACCTATAGTTATAATATATATATATATATATATATATATATATATAATGCAGTTTGGTTTATCAGATTGGTTTGTATAACAGGTTGTGCTCATTTGAATAGACAGTCCAAATATGCCTGCTATTTTCAACTGTGATGCCACAGCCTGTGTATACTTTACCTGAAAGCCCTTGGGATACCACATAGGTCCCAAGGTGCCTGTGCTGTCTTTACACCCTTCCCCTTCCCCCTAAGGAAAACATGTATGTATATATGTATTCCCTTCCTTTGAAGAATGCTTAGCATGCTGTCAAAAGACTACATCTTGCTGGGCACCAGTGGCTCACATCTGTAATCCCACCTACTCAGGAGGCTGAGATCTGAGGATCATAATTCAAAGCCCACCCCAGGCATGAAAGTCCATGAGACGCTTTAGCTAACCGTCTGAAAACCAAAGTGACACTGCGGCTCAAACTGGTCAAAACAAACCAAAACAAAAAAAACCTCACACATCTCTTTACAAGGCTCTCAAATTTAAAAAGGCTGTGTCAAAATATGGAGTGCATATACTAATAAGGAGCTAGCAGTTTGGTTATATTGATTTAAAAGAGAATCCCAGACAAGGAAAAAGAAAATGCTGGAATACTAAATTAGGTACCAAACTGGTTAATATCTTATAGGATAGTCATACTATAACGCATAATCTTTTCACAGAAGTCATTTGGTTATTCTTCAAGACCAGAAAAAAAAACCAAGTTAACATGTAACTTAATACAGTGTAGGCTCCTATCAGAGGTAAATGTTGAATTAAACAAAAAAGTCAGCCCCCACTCCCCTAGAAAATTAAAGTCGCTCTCTAGGCCCGTTGAATGTTGGGGGACAAGGGAAGAGCATGCAGTCATTTAGCCCCATCTTTAAGGCTTGGAAAATTGTTCTTAACAGTGCTTTCTACTAACCTCTTTGAATGTAGTAGTCTTTGTAGTGAAGTAATAAAGAATGACCACAAGGAATAACTTGTCTGTTTCCCTTTCCCAGACAATATGCAGAGGCCAGTCAACTGGACAGTACAGATGGAAACCAGTTGGAAGACAGCCTGGAGAGTAGTGAGCAGAGGCTCTTCTGGCACGAAGACTCAAAGCCTGGAACATTAGTCTGAATGCAATGGGACCCCTGTGACCAAACACTGCATTCCCACCCCGGTGTGCCTTGTACAGGGGATTTGACTTCCCAGAAGGCTGTTGGCTTTAGAACCCTGAACGTATCAAGGTGTGAAGAGGAGACTCACATGGCCCCAGAAGTGAATCACACGCTAAGTCCCACACTGGCCCTGAATGAGGACTGCCTTCCCAACCTACCATCAAGATCTGACCCTACCATCAAGATCTGACCCCACACAGAACCATTGCCAAGAGAGGACTCAGCAGAAAACCTTTCTCCAGAGCAAACACTTTGCCAGGGAATCAATATGGCTGAAGGCAAACTTCAAAACTGTGAACATTTTGTTCAGGGAATTGGTCCCACTGAACAAGAAGACAGGGGAGAGTTCAGAGCACAACTGAGAGGTGAAGGAAGGAAGGTGAGAAGCTCCTATATTGAGCTCCAACAAGGTTTGAATTGTTGAACTGACCAAGGACAGCACAGTGATGTTTCTGCACAGATGTGACAATTTAGACAGTATTGGAAAATTACTTGAAGAGAAGTTTGGATTTTCATGAAGTTCTGAATGAGTGTAAATGTTTTTAGGATATGACAAAGATGATTTTTTTAAAAAAATAAACAGTGTAAGATGGGTTCTAGACAAGGCTTGGTCCTGTAGCATTCTGTAATATAACTTTATGGTAACTGAATGGGAAAACGAAACAGCCCACTGAATAATTAATTGACAAACTCTGCTCCAAGATCTCTCTAAGGTACAAGGTCACTGAGCTGTTTTCCTTCTCTGTTGCTTGCATGATGAACAACTATTCAGGCTGGTAATTCTCCACCTTGCTTGCCATTTAAAGCAATCGGCTAGTCAGGCACTGTGACTCACACTTGTAATGCCTGCTACACAGGAGGCTGAGATGTCCAAAGATCGAGGTTCGAAGCCAAACCGAACATGAAAGTTGATGAGACTCTGAACTCCAGTTAACCATCAAAAAAGCCAGAAGCAGACCTGTGGCTCAAGTGGTAGAGTACCAGCCTTCAGTGAAAAAAGCTTAAGGACAGTGTGCCCAGGCCCCGAGTTCAAGACACACACACACACACACACACACACACACACACACACACACACACACACACACACACACACACACACACACACACACACACACACTAGGCTTGATATGGAAAGTTTTTTCTTTTATAATAATGAGTTTAAAAATGTCTTTTGAGGTAAAGGACCTCAAAGGACCCCAAACAACAGCAGCAAAAATCAAAGCCACCTCACTGTAGATAAATTTTGTGCCTTACAATGGTGAACTCTAGGAAATTAAGCCCAATAGATTCCACTTGTAGTTCTGAATGACCAAGTAACCAAAACAACAACAACAAATTGGCATTTAAAAAAAATTACTTCAAGCCACAGTAGATTAAATTATGAGGCCCAACCTACCTCATACTTTTCTTGGAAGAATAATTAGCTACAGCATATGGTAAGGTTTTGCTTTTAGAACAAAAGATTTCCTTCTTCCAGATTGTTCTCTGTCATCTTCATTCTCCTTCATAATTCCATGAAAGGTGCTCCTCCCTTCCCTTTTGTACAAGTTTCTTGTTCATATTGTGAATAGAGAAGTTTCTGACCAACTTTTTTTGGCACATTTTCTATCTATATTCCAAAGCATGTAAGATATCCATGAAAATGATTTGTTAAACTGGTCCTTAGCCATTTGTATCATTGGAAATGAGGTTTTGGGGGGAAAAATTTGGAGGAAAAAAAAACACAAGGGGAAAAAATAACTTATTCCTTTTTGCATATTTGTATAGCCTCCTGGAAACAAATACTCTTTTGCATATTCTTTTACTGTTCTGACTTTTTAAGACCTATTATTTTTTTACGTAGGTCAATAAACTAAAGGTGTGTTACTGAAACTGTTTACGTACTCTTCTGTTTATGTAGAGGGTGTACATGAAGCTAGGTGACTTTACTTCAAGTAATAGGTTGAACAAGATTTCAAATTTTTATAATATTACCATATTTTATTGATTCAAAGATGCACCATTTTTTAATATGTCCATCTAAAGATGGCTTTCATCTTTTGATTGATGGCCTGTCTTCATTGAATTGGCAGTGTTTTCTTTGTGATAAGTAAAACAATGCTAAGTCTTACAATATAGTTGTCTTAGAATAGATGAAACACGGTAGTTTATTGCTTTGTGGAGAATGACTCATGAGACTTTTTAGGCTTCCTAATCTTGGTAATGTTTATTTGCAACAAGTCTGGTTAATTAAAAATTAACTTTTTATTTGCCATCTTTTAATATCCTGTTCAGTGGGTGAAGAGTGAAATATAGGGGAAACTTAAGTGAATATTTCTGTACATGTGTCTTACATGGAAATAACCTGTCCTTGTTCAAAGAAATGGTATGCCCAGAATTGCAAGTATAACTGAAAAATAAGTATGTGGGACACCAGTAGCTGCTCAAGAGGCTGAGATCTAAGGATTGTGGTTCAAAACTAGCCCAGGCAGGAAAGTCCAATTAACTACCGAAGAAGCCAGAGTAGAGCTGTAATTCAAGTGGTAGCATGCTAGCCTTGAGCACAAAAACTTAGGGACAGCACCCAGGCCCTGAGTTCAAGCCTCAGGATTCACACACACACACACTTTTCTCTCAATACAAAAAAAAAGAAGATGCAGTAATGGAAGGAAAATCACCACCACATTGACAGGTTTACTAAACATATAAAAAGAGAAAAGGGAAAATGTTCAACATATACTTTGCCTTTATATTACAAAATATATCCTATACTTATGGCAAAAATTTTAGACACACCAGGAAATATCTACCGTGGAACAGTAATTGTGTCCGGTAAGCCTTTAGCTCCCACAGGGATCAATTGTTAGTGTCATTGTTTTTCTATACATAATCATAGTTATTTAAAACCTCGCATCATATCCTGAGTACCGTTTTTCTGTTTGTTTTTAGGGATTTTGTTTTGTTGCCTAATAGATCTTGGGGTTCATGTCATATGGATACATATGTCTACCTGACAAAGATGTTTTACAAAATGGATTTTACAAATGGCTCCTCCTTCCTTGATGTTTTCTTTTTCCGCCTGGAAGAAATACTTCCTTGATTTATAAGAGCTTCAATGGTATAAGCAATAGATTCTAGACTCTGTAAACTCTCTCTTAGGAACTCAGGTGATACTAAGAAGTTTTTTTCAGGTGTTAATCCTTAGCTTTCTAATGACTTTCTCCAATACACAGCACAAGTTTAGGTTATTTTCTCCAACTATTCATGCTAAAAGGACAGTTTAAAAACATTCCAATCCATTATGAAATTACAGTTTTATAAAACTGAGTTATTAGGAGAAACTCAATTTAGCAGAGTAAATTGCTACATAATAGTGTTATGAAACTACTCCTATTTAATGTTATATTCTGTCTATGTAAAACTACTTAATAGCTGGGCATGGTAGCACATGCCTGCAGTCCCAGCTGCTTGAAAGGCTGGAGTAGGAGGATCTGTTGAGCTCAGGAGTGTGAGATCAGCTTGAACACCACAGACAGACCCATTTTCATAAAGCCAAAAAAATCCTACTCTGCTGCAACTTCTAAACACTGACTCAGTTTCTCAAACCACCCTTTGAATATCGCTGACTGGAGGTTAGCTCCACAGAGGGCCTTCATCCACACTTGTTAAAAGGAAAGTCATTGTCTTCTGTAACCTATCAGAACACAGAGGTTTGCCAGTTCCAGAGAGAAAAATCTTGAGATGCAGAGCTTAGAAGCTAACGCAAAACTCATCTTTTAGCCAAAACTTTTAATGCCTCCCTTCCCACCTCCCCACTCCCGTCATCTCTTCCATTTCTAACCACCTGCCCCTCCCTTGGTCCCCCTGGGTCTTTCCTCCGGCTCTACCTCTCTTCTTCCCTCCTTCTTGGACCACCCTGGAGAAGAAGGCAGAAGAGAGCATGTCTCACTATAAAAATGAGTTGGCATTTGTTCAACTCTAGTTGGATGGGTGCCAGGCCATATGCATAAATGCTTTGTGTGTATTTGCTCACTTAATTCCCAGAACAAGTCAACAAATAGCATGCTGTAAATCTCTAGTTTACAGATAAATGGCCTGAGAACTGGCAGGGTCAAATGGCTCCTCTATTAGGAGAAAAGCAGGACATAAATCCTAACTTGTCAAACTTGGCCATCCAAAATCTGAAACTTGGAGTGCACTATGATAACCATAAGTCAAAATTGCAACCATGATGTTTTGTTTTCTGCACACATTATGGGGAATACTGGTATAAAATTACTTTTAGGCTCATGCCTGTCATCCTACACTATTCAGGAGGCAGAGATCTGGGAAATCACAGTTCAAAGCCAGCATGGGAAGGAAAATCTATGAGACTCATCTCTGGAAGTAGAGCCATGGATCACGTAATAGAACACTGGCCTTGAGCACAAAGGCTCAAAGGTAGTGCCCAGGCGCTGAGTTCAAGTCCCAGGACTGGCATAAAAAAAAAACTTTCAGCCTATATATTTATGGTATGTATGAAACATAAATGAATTTTCTGTTTAGACTTGGGTCCTCACCAAAGGCTTTTCATTATGTATGCAGCTACTGCAATTTGTTTTTCTAAGTCAAACTCCATTGCATGCTTGCAATCCTAGTTACTCAGAAGGCTAAGATCTGAGGATCAAGGTTCAAAGCCAGCCCAGGCAGAAAGTCAGTGAGACTCTTATCTCCAATTAATAATTAAAAGGTTGAAAGTGGAACTATGGGTCAAGTGGTGCATCACCAGTTTTGAGCAAAAAAGCCAAATGACAATGGGAGGTGAAGAGTTCGAGCCCCAGTGTTTAGCACCAAATCAATCATCTGAAATTGGAACCATTTCTGGTTCTATTTTGGATACTTAATCTGTAGTGCTTCCTGAATGAATTGTTCCTACAAATAACTTCTCTGCAAGTAGCAAACTTATATTTTTTAAGTGGATTAGTGAAAATTGAATGACTAGGTGCTAAACCCAGCTTTCTTCGCCCATCATTCCCTTAAAGATAACATACCTGCTTTTCTTTCATTTACTAATGGCCAAGGGGAAGGGTCCAGCCTATGTGCAAGCATAGGTCAGGTAAGCCCCGCCCAGGATGGTACCTAGTCTCAGGAGGAATTATTAATGGCTGGATGATCTCATCAGGGAATCAGAGCATTTCTTAAATTGTTTTCTGGTCAATAAAACGTCTTACACTATCGAACATACTTGTTACAATCACAGATAAGTGTAATGAACTAAGTATTGACTAGTAGCTCTGAAACTACTTATTGATCCTTCTCCATCTCTGTGTGTTCAGGGGGCAGTATTTTGATCATATGAAATATGACATTCTTTGAGCTGCCTCCTAGGAGTTCGGCGCTCTGCTGCTGTGTGTCTGGGCTTTCCACACATGATTAGGGTCCCAGCAGAATTGGAGACCACCAGCAGCATGCCCTCCAAACATCCCCATCTTCTTCTGCCTTTCAGTGTTCAGGGAAACAAGTTCTGTTCCTGGCAGAGGAAATAAATACATGGGGGATTTGTTTTGGTGATGGTGATCATTGCTGTTCTTAACATTAAGACACTCAGAAACACATCTTCACCTGTCTCTCTCTCTTTCTTCCTTCCTTCCTTCTTTGTTTCTTTCTTGCTCTCTCTCTCTCTCTCTCTCTCTCTCTCTCTTTATCTTTCTTTTCTTTTCATTTGTTGGTCATGAGGCTTGAACTCAGATTCTGGGCACTGCCCCTGACCTCTCTGGCTCAAAACTAGTGCTTTACAGTCCTAAGCCATGGAGGTAGAATAGACTTTGTTCCTCTGATGTTTATAGTGGAATGAAGGAGAAGCAGAGAAGTATTTAAGTGACTTACCATGATTAGTTATCCACTGGAAGCCAAGGGAACTGAGAGAGAATGAAAGAGGGAGTGACTGACACCCCGGGTGACACGGTCTCCTTCGGGATGGGGATGCATAAATCTGGACTTAGAATCTGAGACCAGGAGAACCAATGAAGCAAAACAAATAGAAACCACTGGGCACTGGTGGTTCATATCTGTAATCCTAGCTACTGAGGAAGATGAGATCTGAGGCTTGAGGTTCAAAGCCAGTCCAGGAAGCAAGTCAATTAGAGTGTCATATACAATTAACCACCAAAGAGCCAGAAGTGGAGCTTTGGCTCAAATGGTAAAGTGCCAGCCTTAAGCAGAAAAAGCTAAAGGAAAGTGACCAGGCCCTGAGTTCAAGCCTCAATACACAGACACAGAGAGAGAGAGAGAAAGAGAGAGAGAGACACACAGAGAGAGAAAGAGGGAGAGAAAGAGAGAGAAACCAAAACAGCATACTCAGTTTTCCAAGGCTATAAAGCCAGGAGAAGCTTGGCTGGTTTCTGTTAAAATGCTCTGAAGCCAGATTATGCCCATGCTCATGAAATCTAGATAATACAGAAGCAAGCTGCCATGTTTTAGTGTTCCCCATAATTCCTACAATGGGTTCCAAGCTATCATTTTATCCTCCATATAACTTTAGAGAAAGATGAAGGATCTCCCCACCCCCGCTGCTGCCTCCCCCCCCCCCC
>NW_012267228.1:14673489-14681495 GCF_000151885.1 Dipodomys ordii
CCCCCCCCCCCCCAGATATAGAAAGAGGTAGGCTCAGAAAAGCCACCAGGCTTCTGGCTACAGCAAGAGTGAAATTCAAACCGATGTCGATGCGTGGTTCAGTCCATTATTCAAGACATTATTCAAGAAGCAATTGCTCACCAAACACCTCTCCTAAATGGAAATCAATGAAAATGAAAGCGAAGGGAAGGAGAGAGGAGGGAGGGGAGATGGGAGGAGAGAAAGGAAGGACAGGGAGCTGAAGGGCAATCCTGGAAAGGCTGAAAGGTCATGAGGGTAAAAGTAGGTGGGGAGAAAAAAAAAAAAAAAGAGCTGTGGGGACAGCCTGAAGCAAGGAGTTGCTACCAGAATCAGCCATTTCTCACCAGGGTGTGGCTTGGAGACCGATACTCCAGATGAAAGAGCAGGAAACAGCTGTCTGGGATTATCTTTGCCAGCAGCAAGCCTAGGTGCAGAGTGCAGAATGTACACAGCAAATGAGGCAGCGAATGACCTTGCTGGCATCCTATCCTAACACACACACACACACACACACACCACACACACACACACACACACACACCTGATCCGGCAAATCAGAAGAAAATGGCTTGGTGAGAAGATCAAACGCTGGGAAGGCAGAGTGTGAGAAAGCTGTCATTGGCAATGTGGCCTCTCCAGTTGGAGGTGAGGAAGGGCACTTTCCCAGTAGCCTTTCAATTACCACCCAAGCAGCCTTTTAGGGATTTTGGTGGTGGGTGTCTGGGCAGACATGGCATCTTCATAAAGTAGTGGTTAAAGATACGGGCTTTGAAGTCGGCCGACCTGGAGACAGACTGGCAGGTATGAAACACATCCTTACATAAATGAGGGTAACTCTCCTGACACCCCGCCCCGCCCCCACTCCAGCCGTCCATCTTCTCCTTAGTCCCCGTCTCACAATGGCCCTGTGTGGGTTGTGCAAGATAATACATGCAACCTGCACAACACAGCATAAAACCAAGTTCCTAACAGAGAGAAAGGTAGTAAGGGATTGTGAATCACTCCTCATGCTCTCCAATGTCCAGGTGCTGGGGATTTGCACAACATTCCTTCAGCCAAGGAAATGTCAGTGCTGAAATAAAAGTCTAATCACCTAGGGCTGACTCATCCCTCAGGCACTGTAAAGGGCTCAAGGTGTTGGGTTTTTTCCCTTAATCCTTACAGCAAGTTTGCTAGTATTCATCCCCAACAAAAAGTTGAGGGAGATTAAGTCCTTTGTCCAAATTTGTAGCTATAGGCCTTAGATTCCAATTCACACATTTAAGAGTGCAAGACAGAGAAACACTGTGAAGTGTGAATCCCTCCATCTCTGGAGTCTCCTGGGAAAAGAGGCAGCCTGCAGACGTCTGGTGAGGGTGTTTTTCTGGTGATCTTGCCACAGCTCTACTGCAAGGCCAGGACAGCGTGACTCTGAGAATTTGAGAGTAAATATTACCTTAAATTGGGTGCTTTGGGTTTCTCCCTAGCTGGCTTAAAGATAAGTTCCTGTCTTTTTTTTTTTTTAATGTGCATAAGAATGCAAACAAGCCAGCCAGTTGAGTGAACTGATTAAGCGCATGAAAAAAAAAACAAAAACAAAAAAAACAAGGCCCTAGTCACATTTGAAAAATAGCTCTATAAAATTTTGGTAACTGCTGGATGCCACTGGCTCACACATTTCTAAATTCTAGCTACTTGGGAGATTGAGATCTGAGGATCACTGTTCAAAACTAGCCTAAACAGGAAAGTCCAATTTGCCAGCAAAAAAAAAAGGAGCTCAGTGGTAGAGTACCAGTTTTGAGTGAAAAAGCTAAGGGAGAATACCCAGGCTGAGTGCAAGCCCTAATACTAGCGCACACGTGCACACGTGCATACACACACACACACACACACATTATACAATTCTAATTTTTCAAGAGGCAAATATAAAGCATTTAAAGTAGCCTTAACAAAATTCAAACAGGACATGGCACCAACACTTTAACACAGGACATGGCCTGTAGAGTCAGGAAGACAGGAAAATCCATTTGCCATTTCCCACCCCTGAAGAAGTTGGCCCTGCTCAGTAGAACAGAGTATCTGAGCTTAAGCCCAGTTTGGTCTGTGAGCATGCATAGGATACGTTGGGGCTCTGAAAGAGCTTGCCTGTGAAAGCCTTCCCTGCCATTTTCTAGGATTCCCAAACCTATAATATCGGTTAGTGAGGACACCTAGAGGCCTTCATGAGTTATTGCAGGCAAGAGCCCATCTGAATTCATGACTTGCCCTCAACACTAAGTTTCAGTATTCTGCACCCCATCAACTCCACTTACCAGGTGTCTTCTTGAGGAATTGGTTTATATTTTTTAAAATACCATTGTTTTATGGGTGGGGATGGGAGACAATGCTCAAGATGCAAGATTGACTCACAATCTGACCTGTTGAATTGAAATCTCTTGTGCAATACTTCAGATAATTCAAATATCATATATATTACAAATAAGATAGAAAACATGGTAGCAATCACTTGGAATTTTGAGAATTCAATACACTTACCTATTTTAAAATCTTCACATGATGCCAGGAACAAAGTAAGTTCTTAAAAATTTTCACTATTGGGGGGTAGAGTCATGGCTCAAGTGGTTGAACCTCTATATAAAGCCCTGTACTCAACCCCTAGCACTAATCCCACAAAAAAGTTGTCATTATTGTACTACAGGAAGTAGAATAAGAAGATAGAGGGTTAAACAGATTTAACATATTAAATTCATATATTAATGATATTTAAATATTAATAACATATCCCAATAATTGAGATCATAAAGACAGGCTCACAGTGCTTTGGCTCAGGGTCAGCTTAGGCAAAATTAGTGAGCCCCTATCTCAAAAACAAAAGGATTGGGAGAATGGTTGATCCTTGCCTAGCATGAGGACCTTAGTTCAATCACCAGCACCACAATAAGTAAAATACTAGATGTAATAGATAGATAGATAGATAGATAGATAGATAGATAGATAGATAGTGTGTGTGTGTGTGTGTGTGTGTGTGTCCTGCGACTGGGTACTGTCCTTGAGCTTTCTTGCTCAAGACTAATGCTTTACTACTTAAGCCACAGCTTTACTTTCATGTTTTTTGGTGGTTAATGGGAGGTATGAGTCCCACAGACTTTCTTGGGCTGGCTTTGAGTTGTGATCCTCAGACCTCAGCCTCCTGATTAGCTAGGATTACAGCCCTGAGCACCGGGCTATACTATTTATTCATCATTGAATACCAAAGAAAAGATTGATGTAAAGGGAGTGAATTGCTTTTTGAGGTGAAAACCCAGGTGACAAGATAAACAACAATGCTAAGCTAGGCTCACGCCTATAATCCTAGCTACTCAGGAGGCTGAGATCTGAGGATCACAGTTCAAAGCCAGCCCAGGCAGGAGAGTCCCTGACACTCTTATCTCCAATAAACCACTAGAAAACCGGAAGTGGTGCTGTGGCTCAAGCGGTAGAGTGCTCGCCTTGAGCTGAAGAGCACACGGACAGCACCCAAGCCGAGTTCAAGCCCCACAAATGACAAAAAAAAAAAAAGATAAACAACAATGCTATCTTTTAGGAAAACCAAAGTTATCCAAGCAAAATCCATCATAAACAAAAAATCAAGATTCTGATGGGTACCGGATTTTGTGTAGGCTTGATACTACCAATTTTCCCTTTGCCACAGACCACAATATAACTTGGCATTGTCCTGCTCTGTGTTAACACTTAACTACCACAAGGGGACCAAAACACTAACATTGCCCCTGCTCCGTTTATTGGATGAGAAAATGAAGAGTCCAGAAAAATGCCCTCACTCACTGATGGAGATCACATTATTAAACCGCGGGCTAGAAAGCACCCTCTCCCACCCCTGTGAGAAAGGTTGCAGAGCTCACACTTTTATAAAAGGATCTGGGTGGAGCCAAACCCCTGGTTCCCCCAGAGATTTCCCCAGGGCCTGGTTTACACTGAGCTATACCCCCAGCCCTCAAGTGCATCGTTTGTTGGTGCTGTTATTTTTGTTTTGTTTTGTTTTGCTGGTCCTGGGGCTTGAACTCAGGGCCTGAGCACTGTCCCTAAGCTTTCTTTTGCTCAAGGCTAGTAATCTTGAGCCACAGCTCTACTTCCTCTCAGATACATTTTTTTAACCCATTTCTCTTATTTATGTTTTCTTAGTAAGGAGATTTGGCTACATTCTCCTATCCCAGGATGTAATGTTACTGGTATTATGTTAGAGCTTACTGATGCTATGTTTAGTATAAAGAATGCCTGGTTCAATATGAATTAGAAGCAAAGGGTTTTTAGCCCACATATAGCCCATGTATGGCTCTTCTTTCACCGAACTGTCCAACTCTGCCTCATTGGCCTGGGAAGCTGACATTTTAATAAATAGACTTCACAATTTCAAAATAGCCTGGCTTTGCTGGCTTAGGCCTGCCATTTCTGTACTGAGCATGTATCAGGAATAACAAAGGGCATTAGTAGAGTAACAAGGGCCAAAAAAATATCAAAAACCAGCTTAGTGTTTTAGGCTTAAAGACAAAGGCTCAGGCCAGGCTTTAGCTGGCTTTACCAAAGCCCCTTCGTAGAACTGGCTGTTGCTTTGGCATAAGAAATCACAAGCCCGAGTTGAAAAAAAGAAAGAAAGAAAGAAAATACCGTGGGTCTTGTGTATTGTCTGTCTTGCAAGTGTCATTTGTTATTTTGAGATCTCTAGCTCTGGGCCACATAAATTATTTCCTTGGCAGCACAATATTTGGGCTCCCGTGATTTGCTCCCATTCACAGGGTAATGAAAATGATTGAAGACATGTAAAAATTTGGTCCTTAAAAATACTAGCAATCATGGCACCCACCTGGAGTTGAAGCATTAGCAAGTTTCAACTCCTTGGAGCTCGGTAAATTGACCATATTGCCAGCAAGTATTTGTCTAATAATGTTGCTGCATGCGGAGGAGAGCTAGAGACGTCAACGCGAGCTAGCATTGTTGTTTTTAATTATGGAAGAGTGAAACATTAAAACTCATTTGGTGGATATTTTTTTTAGGAAATCACATGACTTGAACATCCATTGCATGCCCTTCCCGTTCCTCCCAAATAAACAGATCCTTCCCAGAGCGCTGCTTTATACATGCACCCATTTCAGGATTACATGTGCTTGTGCGTGTGTATGTGTGTGTGTGTAGAGACAGAGAGAAAGGTTCCCATTCTTCCTCCCCTTAGAAATCACGTACCATGTTTTTGTTAAAGATGTATTCCACTTAGAATTTAAAGCCAAGGGGCTGGGAAGGTGGCTCAGCGGTAGAGTGCTTGCCTTGCATGCATGAGGCCCTGGGTTTGATTCCTCAGTTCCACATAAACAGAAAAAAGCTGGAAGTGGCCCTGTGGCTCAAGTGGTAGAGCGCTAGCCTTGAGCTGAAGAGCTGAAGGACAGCGCCCAGGCCCAGAGTTCAGGCTCCATGACTAACCCCCCTCCCCCCAAAAAAGAATTTAAAGCCAATTCTGTGCGTGGAATCACATACTATAAACACACTACAGGAGTTTGCTAATACTGTTGTAAACAAAGGACCATAAACCGAGTGACTCAAGCAACAGAAACTTGTTCAGGGAGTGAGAGCAAGGTGCTGACAGGGTTGGCTGTTTCTGAAGGCTGAGGAAGAAACCACTCCACACCTCCCTCGCTACTACAGCTGGTTCACTGCCATCTTCAGTGCTCCTGGACTCTTGAAGCTCCACCCACAGGCACACGCCTCGTATTGAGCCTCCAGTATCTATGAGGACTTAGATTAGTTTAGGCCGCACCTTAATGACCTCATTTTAATGTGATTGTCTCTGCAAAGACCTCATTTCCAAATAAGGTCATATTCTGAAATACTGGGGGTTAAGAGTCCACCAAGACTTTTGGGGGAGATACAAACCTACAGTCCTTACCAAATGAAGATGAAAATGCATCCAATTTGAAGGGTCCTGTCTCAAAGTTCTGAAATAAGATAAAATTGTAGACGAGCAGGTTCAGGAGCACAGAAGGACAGTCAGGACAAAGGACACAGAGGTGGGTTGGAACCACGCATCTTCAAGCCAAAGAGCACTAGGGATTGTGGGAAGTGATACTCCAGAAGAGAGGCATGGAGTAGGATTTTCCTTTGAAGATTCTAGAAGCCAGCAACATCCTCATTTTAGACTTCTGACCTCACAGAATGCTGAGAGAATAAAGTTCTCATTTGTTGTTGTTGTTTGCTTTTATTTTTAATTATAGATTAATGGGATCTGGTGGTTTTTTAAATCTCTACTTAGCACATTTCTGAAGGAATAGTTTGAGGAGTCAAATCCTCACTCAAAACAACCCCAATGATGCTGAAGTAAAGGTAGCTCAAACACTTCGGGGTATTGTCTCCTGAACAAAGAACACTGATCAAGTTTTTCCCTCCCTTCCACAATTATCAGGTTCACAGTAATTCCTTAGGTGCAGTGTTTGTGAAATGGGGTCTCCAAATACCTCAGCCACCTGCAGCAGGAGTAGTTGTTTAAAATGACAGGTGTTTGTGGACAGGATTACACCTGTAATCTTAGCTATCCAGGAGGCTGAGATCTGAGCATCACAGTTCAAAGCCAGCTGAGGCAGGAAAGTTCACAAGACCCTTATCTCCAATTAACTAACCCCTACCCCTACCCCATACACACACAAAAAAAGCCAGAAATGAAGCTGTGGCTCAAGTGGTAGAATACTAACCTTGAGCACAAATGCTTAGGGACAGTGCCCAGGCCCTGAGTCAAACCCCAGATCAGTGTGAGGGAGGAAGGAAGGAAGGAAGGAAGGCAGGAAGGAAGGAAGGAAGGAAGGAAGGAAGGAAGGAAGGAAGGAAGGAAGGGAGCGAGGGAGGGAGCGAGGGAAGGAGCGAGGGAAGGAGCGAGGGAAGGAGCGAGGGAAGAAAGGAGGGAGGGAGAATGATCCTCAGATCTCAGCCTCCTGAGTAGCCAGGATTATAGGCATGAACCACCAGCACCAGGCTTAAGGAGCTAATTTCTCATCCTCTCCTTTGGCCCTACTTTTGTCTGTTCTGTGTACTGTATTTACCTGTAGCCTCCTATGTGATCCTGTGTCAAGAAAAGAAAGAAAGAAAGAAAGAGGGGGGAGGGGGAAGGGGGAAGGGGAGAGGGAGTGGGAAGAGGAAGGATGGAAAGGGGGAAGAGGAGAGAAGAAGGAGGAGAAAAAGGAGGAGGAGGAAAAAAAGAAAGGAAAAGGAAAGGAAAGGAAAAAAGAGAGAGAAGAGAAGAGAAGAAAAGAAGATTCCCCTCAAACCCACACGATCAGAGTCAGGGCTCGGAGTCCCGGGCTGCACTTCATCAGGCCTTGGAAGCCTTGCTCTTGCTCTCTGCTGCCCTCCGCTGGCTCTGGACCCATCGGTAAGGACGCCACCTGGGAGCTACTTTCTAAAGGATCTACCAGACCTGTAAGCTCAGTCTCGGTGCCCAGGAGCCCTGGCTCGAGATGGGGCTCATTAAAGCCGGGAAAGACGTACTGTCAGAAGTGCCCTTCGGTCACCCTCGGTGTGAAAGCAATTAGGAAGGCCTAGCCCCTCCCACTCCTCACGCTCCCGGGAGAGGCTCAGGCTACACCCGTGCAGGTTGCATCCAGGTGGGAAGCTTGTTAAAAAGCTATGGCGCTCCCTCCACACAGTGGGCCAGCAGGGCAATCAACACAGCTGGGGAGGAACCCAGGCGCCAAGGGTCTCAGGTGCCCGAGTGAGACCAATATTCTGTGTGAGTCGTGAGGACCAGCCAGCCGCATGTGATCCCCTCTCCCCAGCCTTGTTTACTTATCCAGAAACCCCACCCTCCTACCATCCTCCCACTGTGGATCCAGCTCCCAGGGCACGCTGGTAAGGAGCACCCTTTCCTTCCCTCCTTCCCTCCTTCCCTCCTTCCTTCCTTCCCTCCCTCCTTCCTTCCCTCCCTCCTTCCCTCCCTCCCTCCCTCCCTCCCTCCCTTCCCCCTCCCTCCC
>NW_012267228.1:14681627-14728070 GCF_000151885.1 Dipodomys ordii
CCTTCCTTCCTTCCTTCCTTCCTTCCTTCCTTCCTTCCTTCCTTCCTTCCCTCCTTCCTTCCTGCTTTTTTTGGCTTGAACTTAGGGCCTGGGCACTGTCTCTGAGCTCTTTTCTCAAGGCTAGCACTCTACCACTTTGAGCCACAGCTCCACTTCCAGTTTTTAGGCCTTTCCTGCCCAGTCTGGCTTTTGAACCACAATGCTTAGATCTCAGCCTTCTGAGTAGGCAGGATCACAGGCGTGAGTTAGCACCATCAGGTTTAAGGAGCTAATTTCTCACTCTCTCCTTTGGCCCAACTTTTGTCTGTTCTGTGTACTGTATTTACCTGTGGCCACCTATGTGACAACTGTGTCCTTGTTCCAAACTTGGGTGGAAAAAAGGGGTACTGAGGTAATTTTTAAAAAAAAGCAGCCATTGCCGGGCGCTGGTGGCTCACGCCTGTAATCCTAGCTACTCAGGAGGCTGAGATCTGAGGATCGAGGTTCAAAGCCAGCCTGGGCAGGAGAGACCGTGAGATTCCTATCTCCAATAAACCACTAGAAAACCGGAAGTGGCGCTAGAGTGGTGGTAGAGCGCTCGCCTTGAGCTGAAGAGCTGAGGGACAGCGCCCAGGCCTAGAGTTCAAGCCCCACGGCCGACCAAAAAAAAAAAAAAAAGCAGCCATGCCTCAACTCCCCTTAGATTGTAGTGAGTGGAGCAGTGTCTACAGGCATGGATGCATGGCAAGTCTCCAGCCCCCTGCCCACACACACTCAGGGACAGTAATTCCTTCTCTTGGCAATGGTCTGTACAAACCCAAGGCATATACCCCTCTTGGCCCAGTCTTGAAGTTGGGGCTTTGGAGCAAGCAGTGGCTTCAGAGCCAGCTCTGACACTGACTAGTTATGTGACTGTTTTTGTACAACAAGTCCATACCCAAGACTGCTGTTATCTTGTTACTTTGGAGGAAGAAGGGCAGTACTGAGAGAAGAACTCGGGGTATCTTGCTTTCTCAGCAGTGCTCCTGCTTTACCACTGGAGCTACACCTCCAGCCCTGCTTTTTACTGGTTCTTTTTGGAGATGGAGTCTAGTGAGCATTTCTTCTTGGGCTGTCCATATTCCTCCACAGCTCAGGCTCTTGAGGAACTAGGATTATGGGTATGAGCTACCAGTGTCCAGCTCTTGTTAATTTTTTTAACCATTATCATCATCATCCTCATCACCAAGTATCTGAGTTATAGTTCTCCAGGAGCTTAGTTAGCAGAGAGATGTTCATGGTGTCCAACGTTGCAAGTTACAAGACAATGAAAAGAGCTCCTGTCCAACCCCCGTAGCACTGGACCATACATCCTCTAGAGGACCCTTTTCTTGCTGTAATGCAAGCATGACTAGAATAATCATGATTTTTCCCCCCGGAAAAGAACCTTAAAAAAAAAAAATTTAAAAAAAATTTGAAGGCAAAGAGTCATTATGGCTAGAACAGCATGATGAGGTAGGTTTTGGGGTATTTTTCCATATTATTTTGGGGAAACAAGAAGGAGCAAGTTCTGGAAATGAAATGTTCAATTTAAGCTATTTGTGCAAAGGTCTGTTTCTGTGCTACGCCTAACTTCCTCTCTTTTGCAGGCCACGTGCTATATTGAGAACGATGGCTTTGGAGCATTGTCTGTGGCCTTATGAATAGTGAGAACTAACAGAATCCTCACCCCACAAGGCTGAGGTACGTACCATCATGGCTCCATGGTATAGATGAACAGGCTGATACTTCATTGGGCTGCATGCCTCAGGTCATTTCCCTCACGCTTCCAGTGACTACTCAGAAGCTGATTTCTTGCTGTGAGGAATAGAGACCGATGTGTCCCCACTACGTAGCAGAACAGAGGACCTCTGCTCTCTGTTTCCTCTCTCTGGGGTTAATGACACTGGGCCACTTTAGAAATGAGTCCTGCCGAGCGCCAGTGGCTCACGCCTGTAATCCTAGCTACTCTGGAGGTTGAGATCTGAGGATCACAGTTCAAAGCCAGCCTGGGCAGGAAAGTATGTGAGACTCTTATCCCCAATAAACTACTGGAAAACCAGAAGTGGTACTGTGGCTCAAATGGTAAAGCACTAGCCTCAAGCTGAAGAGCTAAGGGACAGCACCCAGGCCCAGAGTTCAAGCCCCATAACCGACAAAAAAAAAAAAAAAGTTCTGTCTCTAATAATCCCTTTTGGTTATTTAAATAACCAATGAGTCTTTGGCTAAAGTCCCATCTGGAAAAGCCATATGGAATTTATGTCTTTAATAAAATTAAAATTCCAATTCCAATGGACACAAATGCACAAAATTTGAGGCCTAAATGATGCTAGAGTTAGTGATCAAAGTTCAACCTACTTCTCATAAATCAGCTTGATGTGTATTTAACTGGGGGTCTGGTACAGTCTGAAACAGAAGAATATAAAGTGTGGGTTGGACATCTACCAAGAATCTTTAAGGCTATAGACATCTTTAGCTCAGTGTCTCTTTGGGGACAGTATCAAAATTACCATGGCATAGACCAGCAAGGTAATCAGATAGACTCTGGAGGAGAAAGAAAATGATCCAATCATAGAGCCCCTAGATTCTGATCACCATCTATTTTTAACAAGTAGAACCATGGCTCTAATCTAGCTCTCTATCTTTAATCATTCATTAGTAATGTATTCATTAGTAATGTAACTGTTAACCCTTCTTTTAACCTTTCTTTTAACAGTGCTCTATATGTGTTTGTGTGTATACATATTATATATCTATCAACTTAAATAGAACAATCTTTGGAATACTTATCATTAATCATTGTCTAACATATGCTATTTTTAAATAAAAAACAAAGCCAATCTTGGAAGAGCAAATTTTGTGTAAGTGCCCCATGTAACTACATACAACAACAGTATTGAACCAATCCTCAATAGAATCTCTCTTTTTTTTTTTTTAACTCTCTGGTACTGGGACTTGAACTCAGGGCCTATCCCTTAGCTTTTTTTTTTTTTTTAACTCAAGGCTGACACTCTACCCCTTGAGCCACAGCTCTACTTCCAGACTTTTTTTTTTTTTTTGTCGGTCATGGGGCTTGAACTCTGGGCCTGGGCGCTGTCCCTCAGCTCTTCAGCTCAAGGCTAGCGCTCTACCACTTGAGCTACAGCACCACTTCCAGTTTTCAGGTGGTTTATTGGAGATAGGAGCACGGTCTCTCCTGCCCGGGCTGGCTTTGAACCGCGATCCTCAGATCTCAGCCTCCTGAGTAGCTAGGATTACAGGCGTGAGCCACCAGCGCCCGGCTACTACTTCCAGACTTTTGGTGGTAAACTGGAGATAAAATTATCACATACTTTCCTGCCTGGATTGACCTCACACCTTTAAGCCTCAGATCTTAGTCTCCTCAGTAGCTAGAATTACAGGTGTGAGCCACCAGTCCCTGGCTGCATTTGTTTCTATGAATATGACTTTAAACAGCATATCTGTACTGCTTCTTAATTTTAGTAAAGAGGCAAATGATCTTGTTTGTTTCACAGTTCCTTCATGGAATAGTTTCTTAACAGAGCTGTTCTCATAATTGTCCATGCTCAAGCTCCGTGTATGGGCCCTGGTTTCTCTGGCTATAGAACATGTTCTCCACTTTCACTGCGGTGCTGTAGGAAGCATTAAATGGACAAATCTAGGAAAGAATGGCAGGTGATCTGTAGAGAAACTCTCACCTATTTATCCTTGTCTAAACTCCCACCTTGTATTTTGGGTATGCATTTGGGGGACACTCTTCTACAGGTCTCTACTAATCAGTTCTTCTAGAATCTCAGCATGGTTGGTGTTGTGGATCAGAATCTTTTTTCCTGCACTGTAGAAAATGTAACCCCATCTCTGTCCTCTCTGCCTTATTATTCTCTGCTGCCTGGGCACTGGCCCAAAGCTGCTCTTCCTTCTCTTCCTTGGTGTTATCAGCTCAGCAAAGGTAGGCAAGACCACTTGAGAGAGCAACTACCAAGTCATGTCTTTCAACTACTCACAAAAGGAACTGAGCAACTAGCTTAGGTAGACAGAAAAAGGGGGTGGGTCAAGGGGGTGGGACACAAGGAAGTCTGCACCCAGGATGGCACAGTCCCTGAGAGTAATCAGAAGTCTTCGGCTGGTGCGTTGGAGGAGTGCTCCCCCCTCTGGCCTGGATGGAAATGGCTTTGGATGGAAATGGCTTTGGATGGAAATGGCTTTGGATGGAAATGGCTTTGGTAGTGACAAAAGTCTGGTGCTTGTGCCCCCAGCTTCTCACAGTGACTATGGTAGACAAAGTCATGCTTTGGATACTAGGATGAGGGCAGTCCAGGTGCCTATCTGGCGGCCCTTTGTCCAAAGCTGCTGGGGTCCCAGGGAGGAGATAGCAGTTAAAAGTCCTCAGCCCTAACATCAAGGTACAGTTAAAGGAAAAACAAACTGGGGGCGAGGGAGGGGGTGTGTGCTTACAATAAAGGCTAATCAGTAGCAGTGGTCATTTAACAGTGCTCTAACCCATGTTTAACTCCCATCCAAGTGTCCCCGGGAGAGGTGAGTCTCTACCATCTGTGTCACAGGAGAGTAGCAATGTAATGCCACTATTTGTCATCCCTGACTGTTATATAAGCCTCAGCCACTGGTAGTAGTCATCTCCTGCTGGATGTGCCCTGACGCGGCCTGGATAGGCGGCTTAGATATCTCGCTAGTCATTGGACGGTTGCACTGTTTCTATATGTTGCCAAATGTACAACAACTAATGTTTGTACCAATCAAAAGGAATTTCCAGGGATTGATTAGTGATGTTGTATACATGTCTTTGAGTACTTAAAAGGAGTTTGAACCTTTTATCTATGTTCCGGTTCCAAGAAAGATGGATTATCTATTAGGATAAATTCAAGAAATAGATTTAGAGTAAATCAACATATGCATTTTTAAATTTTTAAATGAAACTTTGGAGTTCCATTTCTCTCCCTTTTTCCTTTCTTTCCTTTTTTTTTTTTTTTGGTGGTAGTGGTGGGACCGTCAAGTATTGGAGTTTGAATTCACTGCCTCACACTTAGACTTTTTGCTCAAGGCTGGTACTCTCCCACTTGACCACATCTCCACTTCCAGTTTTTGTTTGTTTGTTTGTTTGTTTCTGGTTAATTGGAGAAAAGAATCTCATGGACTTTTCTGTCTGGACCATCTTTGAACCTCTATGCTCACATTGGAGCCTCCTGAATCTCTAGGATTACAGGTTTGAGCCATTGTTTGTTTGTTTTTCTTTCTTGAAACAAACATTTTGAAAAAAGAGTAAGCTCATGAAATCACACAAGGACAGGCTACAGCTAGCAGTAAAATAGACGTGCTCTTAACCTTGCCCGGGGCCTCTCTTGATTCCTTTGGTTGCTGGGTGGTTGTTATTCTAAAGTCACCATCTGACTCTCTATAATCCCCAGATTACATTTCAGTGGATTGCAGCTGGACAGAGATAAATTTTCTTTTTCAATTTTAGAAGCCTCTATCATGCCTACAACTATTTTTTTTTAAGTGCTGTTAGTTTGTGTTACATGGAAACATTGACCGGGCAAAGTCAGTGAATGGCAACCAGACACAGACCGGGATGATTAAATCAGCTGCTGAGTACTATCTTCAGGCTGGGGGTGGGGGGGGAGGATGGGGGGGATAGGGGGTGGGAAGGAGGAGGACTGAAACCAGTGGGCAGAAAATTTGTTTTTGAAGAATTTATCACACAATACTTTCATTTATTTAAAAATAGAAACCAGGAAGTATGCAAAGCACTTAGAGAATGACATTGATCACAGGATTAGAGCTGTGACTTAAAAAAAAAAAAGGAAGTAATAGAGAAAGCTCCTATTATTATTTTTTTTGGGGGGGGGTTGTGGTTGCTGTTGTTTCTCCTTTCTGGATGGATTAAATGTCTGAACGCCTAGTAGGGGTGGAATATGTGTATCCAAATACCCAATTCTGAAGATAGTGAAAACTATTGCCAAAACTTCTCCTGGTACTATAAAATGGCTTACTGAGAAATGTAATGGGAGCCAGTGAAATTGAAAAGCTCTGAACCCGTCCTGCATATTCCTTTCCAAACCAGTGGGGAAAATGCCTATGGTTTATTTCTCCTCCTCTCCTACCTCAAATGCTGCAGTTTTGCATAGAACAATAAGCATGTGAAAGGTGAATTGATTGTGACTTTTGTAGCCTGAATATCAGCTACTGTCTGATTGACTATTTTAGGCTATGTGTCCGTATTTTTTGTTCATGTTCCTTAAAAGAAGTCAGTCACACCATCTCCATCTCTCTGGCTGAGGAAGCTGACACTCAGGGGCTTACCCAGATGCACTTAATTGCAAGGTGATGATATTCGTGTTCTGAGAGAGTGAGAGGTGAAATCCCTCTGGGTGCCCCCTCTTCACTGGAGACACTGATGAGAAGGGCTCATTCCCGATTTCAAGGCAAGAGCAGACACATAAGTGTGGCTCTCCTGGTGTTGCCCTTGACCTTGCAAATTCATGAAATTATCTTTTCCATACATACCTCCTTTTTCTCCCCAGACAAGGAAGTGGTTCATTCACTCAGCCAAAATGTTTTTATTATTTTTCTGTGTACCAAACTGTGCAAATGTATTTAAAATAACAAATCTGGCCCCTTATAAAGCTTTCTGATCCTTGAGACATTGACTCTAAAGAATGCAAGAGGGCAGGGAAAGTGGCTCAGTGGTAGAGCACTTGCCTTGCATGCCTGAGGCCCTGGGTTCGATTCCTCAGCACCACATAAGCAAAAAGAAAAAAGCCGGAAGTGGCGCAGTGGCTCAAGTGGTAGAGCGCTAGCCTTAAGCTGAGGAGCTGAGGGACAGCGCCCAGGCCCAGAGTTCAGGCCCCACGACCAGACCCCCCAAAAAATTAAAAGAACAAAGAATGCAAGAAACATCCAAGCAGCCCCTCAGTAGATGAATGGATCAAGAAAATGTGGTATATATACACAATGGAATTCTATGCCTCCATCAGAAAGAATGACATTGCCCCATTTGTTAGGAAATGGAAAGACTTGGAAAAAATTATATTAAGCGAAGTAAGCCAGGCCCAAAGAAACATAGGCCCCATGGTTTCCCTTATTTGCAATATCTAGTATATGTATGAGTCAAGCGGAAAAGGTCAGATAATGTGATGTTAGGAAAATGAACCCTTAGATATGTATTTTAATGTTTTTTTCTTTCATGCATGTGTTTCTAATGCATTTATAAGATTATTTCTTTGTTGCTTTGTATGTCCCTCCCCCACAGTATAACCCCTGCTTTCACTATATTTGATGTCAGTATAACTTGTGGAGGAGATGGGGGAAAACAAGTTGTTTAAGGATACAGGTGGACCTGTTGCAACAATGAGAAGTACAAGTTGTCATGTCAAAAACGAGCTTTACAATGTTGGTGTGGGGGGGGGGAGGCTGGGAAGGGATGTGAAGGATAAACAAAGGAGGAGGCTGCAATGCTTGGTAAGAAATGTACGCATTATCCTGCCCATGTAATTGTAACCCCTCTGTACAGTATGTTCACAAATAAAATAAAATAAATTAAAAATAAAAAAAAGAAACATCCAAGTCAACTTAGATCATTTTGATGATAATTACCTTTCATCTGGTAGCATGCCATCTCTCCTCTCATTTACATAATAAAAGAAAAAAAGTAGGGACGAATATGTTAAATATGAAGACTCTACCATTCAGAAAACAACCACCTACAGCCTGTTCAGTTGTGTAACCAGCTTTCAATAATCACTGTGGAGCAGGGTGCCAGTGGCTCATGCCTGTAATCCTAACTACTCAGGAGGCTGAGATCTGAGGATTGCGGTTTAAAGCCAGCCCTGGCAGGAAAGTCTGTGAAACTCTTATCTGCAATAAACCACCAGAAAACCAGAAGTGGCACTGTAGCTCAAGTGGTAGAGCACTTGCCTTGAACTGAAGAGCTGCGGGACAGCGCCCAAGTCCAGAGTTCAAGCCCCATGACTGACAAAAAATAGTAATAATAATCACTATGGTCAGGCGACAGTAAGGAGGTAACTAATAGCCACAGTAGAGTAAGAGTTAATTTCAAACATAAAGGTGAGTGCACACAACTATTAAGAAGCAATTGACCAAAATACCATTATGAGAACAAAATCTATTTCATGATAACAAGATTATGTAACAGAACTGACACCAAGCAAAACAGAGTTAGTAAGGGGTCTTTGTACCCATGAATACTGTTTGAGTAGAGATAGCACAGGCTGCTAAGGGTTGGGAGGGAAAACAGCTGACATACAGGGAGGGAACAGGTCAGGCTTCTTGTCTGGTATACTATTTAAGCTCTTCACAAAATGCATTTTATTTATTTTGTAGTTGATTGTGAGGCTTGAACTCAGGGCTTAGGTGCTATCCCTAAGCTTTTTCATTCAAGGCTAGCACTCTACCACTTTGAGCTACAGCACCACTTCCAGTTCTCTGGGAGTTAATTGGAGACGATAGTCTCACGGACTTTTCTGCTTGGGCTGGCTTTGAACTACGATCCTCAGATCTCAACCTCCTGAGTGGCTAGGATTACAGGCATGAGCCACTGGCACCTAGATCTCTTTATAAAATTTAGATTGGAGTTATAGAACAATACAGGACATGGACAAGCCAGTCTTTTATAGGCATGAACAAGAGACAGATTTTGGCTTTGAATGATCAACGAAGTGGCTTTTCTACTGCCTTTTTACATCATGTTAGCTGACAAATACAAAACAGTGGTGCCAGCTGAACACAGAGAATGTGATAGAGCAATTCTGGGTGCTCTCAAGAAAATGTGAATTATTTTATTTATTTATTTATTTTGTCATTCAACCTAGAGCCTTGAACTGAGTTCTGAAACTAAGAGGGCAGCAGGAAGCACTTAAAATGAAGCAGAGTGACAAAGTACTGAATATGACTCTGGAGCAGATATTAGGGCTTCATATATTAATTTTTATACTGCTCTTTTACTTGAATGTAGTTTTAATGTCTTATTGGTTGTATTAATGTATCCAATAATTATATAGGCCATGAAAAAGTATATTTTTGCAAAGAATCAGTGATGTGATTATAAGTTGAGTATGCCTGCAAAAGACATTTTTTAATATATTTTTATATCAAACAAGAGCTTGAGCCAGGTGCCTTTAGCTCATTCCTGTAATCTTAGCTACTTAAGGAAGTCAAGATCTGAGGATGACAAGTTTAAAGCCACCCTGGGTAGGAATGTCTGTGAGATTCTTATCTCCAATTAGCCACCAAAAAACCAGAAGTGGAGCTGTGGCTCCAAGTTGTAGAGTGCTGGAGCAGAAAAGCTCAGGAACCGCATACAAGCCTTGAGTTCAAGCCCCACGACTGACCAAAAGAGAAGGCTTTTTACAAGACACACCTAACAGTCAACAGGGTGGCCCCAGAAATTTGCAAAACAAAAGAGTTTTTCTTGGTGGCCCACGTAGAAAAAGACCAGACACAAACAGCAGAGTTGCGCACCCCTAGTCAGTTACTAGCAAGAGGGAAAGAAGCTGCTTGCTGTTGACTGGAAGGCAGGAGGGTGAAGCCTTCCATTCCTTGGTGTTGGCATGGCCGCCATCTTGGCTCTTCCCAGGTCTTGTGTCTCTCTCTGGGAAAGGTGATTATGTTCTGCAGGAAGGAGGTTGAGATTGTGGCATCAGATGCTCATTGGCTGGGAGAGCTGGCTTCTTCTGCACAGGTCCAGTCTTGAAAAGCCAGTTCCCTCACATTCCTTCAGGGCATTCTAGAGATTTTTAATGGAAGATAACCTAAGCTTTGTTTGTGGGGGAAGGAGTGGAGGGAAATGGTATTAGGGTTTGAACTCACAGCCTTGAGCTTGCTAGGTAGGCTCTCAACTTCTCTCTTTTTTTTCTACTTATTTTTCAGAGTCTCATGTTTTTGCCTGGGGTCAGCCTTGGACTTCATCCTATGCCTCTCTTGTCTCTGGGATTACAGGTACACTCTGGACTTATTTTGTGAGATGAGGTCTTGCTAACTTTTTACTCAGGCTGGCTTTGAACTGATCGCCACTTCTCTAGTAGTGAGGATTCTATGTGTTTATCCATGAGCCATTACCCTGAGCTAGCACTTTGATAGTTAAAGAATTCCGTCCAAGTGTGTCCAGGCTTTCACCAATTTTATTTTATTTTTCCAATCTAGTCCTATTCCATCTCCTAATAAAAGCAGCACCATCAGGGCACCATCCTCTGGTAGGCAGGAGTGTTTCTATAGCAACCAGTCAAGATGCCCAACTTCCCCATGGCAATATCTCAAGCATGGCATTGGAATGTCAGAGGTGAACATTCATGACCAGCCATTCATGCAAGACCTCTGTTTTGAGGCTCTCTTGCTCTGTTCTAGGCACTGAGAATTACAAAGTAAATGAAGCAGCCACTATCTCTGGTCTTGCAGGTAGAAGCCACACTGATCTAAAGGCAACTCTCAGAGAGATGTGGCAAACAGGCTTTGATGAAAGGTAGCAGCATTTCACAAGTGAATATCTAAGGAAGACAGAAGGACATTCTGCAATATGACTTTCAAGAATCATGCTTTCCAGTGAGAGGCTGGAGGCATAGCTCAATCAGTTGGGCACCTGCCTAGTAAATGAGGCCTTGAGTTCAGCCCTCAATAGAGTCCATCAATCAATCAGTCAACCAATAGTCAACCAATATATCAGTCAGTTCTACAATGACTTACAGTCATACATTCACAGGTCTAGAAAACAGTGGGGTTTTTTTTGTATTTGTGAGAATAAATACCTAGGAGAAATACTCTTTCAAAGTTATAGGGCATTATCAGTCACAACAAAGACATATATACAAAGCTGTCTTGCATAACAATTGATACATCTAGAGAGAGAAAATCATTTTAAAATTGTGGATAAATATGAAATGCATGACAAAATGTTGTATTCCATCCCCAACAAAGATAGCCACAGGCTTCTGTAAAATAAGCAAAATGAACATAATACCACATGATTGAAAAGATCTTTAAGGAGCAAAATTTACAGCATTAGGGCTGGGAAGGTGGCTCAGTGGTAGAGCGCTAGCCTGAGACCCTGGGTTCGATTCCTCAGCACCACATAAGCAAAAAGAAAAAAAGCCGGAAGTGGTACTGTGGCTCAGGTGGTAGAGAGCTAGCCTTGAGCTGAAGAGATGAGGGATAGTGCCCAGGCCCAGAGTTCAGGCCCCACAACCGGACCCCCCCAAAAAAAATTTACAGCGTTAAAAACAAGATCTGGTAATGTGCCAATGGCTCATGCCTGTAATCCTAACTACTCAGGAGGCTGAGATCTGAGGGTCATCATTTGAAGCTAGCATGACAGGAAAGTCCATGAGACTCCCTCCACCCCCAAAAAAAGCCAAAAGTGGAATTCTGGCTCAAGTGGTATTTCTTGAACAAAAAGAAGCTTAGGGATAGCACCCAACCCCTGAGTTCAAGCCCCAGGATCAGCACTGGAAAAGATAAGATGCTGAAGGAAAACCAATACACAGTGGAACTGTTTGTATGTTAACTTGTGTCCAGTTTTTCCTTTCTGCTAGTCTGTCTCTCTCTTTGCACATAATGAACGCATATAAACTATACTTTAAAATCAAGTTATTTCCAAAGACAGGCAGTAAACTTGTTCCAATGACCATAGTTTTCAGTCGTGTCTTTGGAAAGGAACCAAAGAGAAGGCTTGTTTGTTCCTAAGAAAGATTTGATAAAATTCTTGAGACACAGTTTCAGGTTACTCTTCTAAGGTTTCTTGGGACTCCGCCTTTTCTCCAATGTCCTGAATGCTTCTTGAGTAACAAAATTGTGTGATCTAAGTTTCCCCTTGCATTTCAATCAGCTGAAATGCCCTTTGACTTTTGTCCTCAGTTGTCCACCTGTCAGCAGCTGACTTTTTGTTTCCATTTTGAGATAAAATTTTCTTTTTTATGATACAGAATTGCTAAAATGAATAAAGGAAGGAAGTAACACATTCTGACAAGGTACAGTGTTAGACGAATTCATGCTGAGGATCTAAACACTGTACTTAAATATTTTGATGACCCTTAATGTAAGGACTGTCAGACTAATTGTCAACTCTTCTAAATTTCAGGTATTGCTTTTTGATTTTTTTTTCCGGTCATGGCACTTGAACTCTGGGCCTCGGCCCTGTCCCTGAGCTCTTCAGCTCAAGGCTATCACTCTACCACTTAAGCCACAGCACCACTTCTAGTTTTCTGGTGGTTAGTTGGAGATAAGAGTCTTACAGACTTTCCTGCCCAGGCTGGCTTTGAACTGTGATCTTCAGATCTCAGTCTCTTGTATAGCTAGGATTACAGGCTTGAGCCACCGATGCCCAGCTTGATTTTTCTTTTTAAAGAAACTTGATATGTAGTATTAAATTGTAGAACAGAATAGAGTTTCTTTATTAGCCAACCATTGCTAGACATTAAGTTGCCCAACAGGTCATTGCTATAAACATTGTGTGAACATAGTTTAAATGACTAAAGCTGTGACCCTTATTCCAAATAAAAATGCTGTTGAATGAATTTTATCATCCATGCCTATTCTTTAGTGAAGTAAAATACACATAACATAAAATTTACCAGATTGTTTTTCTGTGTGTGCCAGTACTGGGGCTTGAAATCGGAGTTTGGGTACTGTCCCTGAGCTGGCACTCTACCACTTGAGCCACGGCTCTACTTCTGGCTATTTGGTGGTTAATTGAAGAGTTTCACAGACTTGTCTTCCTGGGCTGGCTTTGAATCATGATCCTCAGATCTCAGCCTCCTGAGTAGCTAGGGTTACAGGTGTGAGCCATCAATGACCAGCTCAAATTACTTTTAAAAGCACAGTTCAGAGTCAGTGAATCCATTGCATTGTAGGCCAACCTCCCTGTTTTTAATCAAATGTGAATTTTTTCATTCATTTCACACCTTGTCAGGTGCCAGTGATTCACACCTATAATTCTAGCTAATCAGGAGGCTGAAATCTGAAGATTGATTATAGTTTGAAACCAGCACAGGCAGACAAATCTGTGAGACTCTCGTCTCCAATTAATCAACAAAAGCCAGAACACCGAGGTGTGACTCAAGTGGTAGAGCATCAGCCATGACTTTCAACAACGTGCAAGCAAGAGGCTTTCAGTTCAAGTCCCAGTACCAGGATACACACAGTAAAATCTAACATAGTAGCTGTCTTGGTAGGAACAAAGTGACAGTATCACATACTTTAGAAGTATATGAAATTAACTTCCTCTTTGAAAGCCAACCACAGTGAAATCAATTTAGTAAGAATACAGAACAATTCAGGTAATATAATGGTCTTCCTTTCATAACTCGAGCTACTCTGGGATTTGTGGACAGCAAGACGGGTGGGATATTTTGGTTTTGTAAGTTCAGAATCGCATCCCGAGGCATTGTAGCCGTGGCTCAGGGAAACTTGAGGAGAGAGCCAGCCATTTCTATGTCACTCATGAAATCCACAGGCAGTTTACAGCCAGTGAACAGAGCCTTGTGATCCAAATGCAATTGCTTAAGAGAAGAGTATGCCACTCCTAGAACAGAACAGATTTATTTAGTACATGTGGAAACCAGTCTAGTAGCTGAGACCATTTATAGCCAAGGGATATGGCTGCAGAAAGAAACATGATAGCTAACTATAGTCTTTGAGGTGATCAGTGTAGGATGGAAAAATGAATGGAGCCCAGCCAAGGCTGAGGCCCTGAGTTCAGTCCTGCATACTGCAAAAATGAATGAATGAATTAATTAATATATAGTTCCAGGAAAGAAAAAAAATTTTTTTGGCCAGGCACTGGTGGCTCATGTTTGTAATCCTAGCTACTCAGAAGGCTGAGATCCAAGGATTGTGGTTCCAAACTAATATGGACAGGAACCTCTCCAATTAATCACTGAAAAAAACAAGTAGAATAGTGGCTGAAGTGGTAGAGCACCAGCCTTAATTGAAAAAGCCAGAGCAAGAGACCCTCAGTTTAAACCTTTAAACCCTAGTACCACCATACACTCTCACATACACACACACACACACACACACACTCACACACACACACAAACATATACACACAGACAATGAATATATCTCTAGGCGAATCCAGTTTATTGGGATAGCCAACACTGAAAAGTTGATTAATTAGCATTATAAACCATGCCATAAAATCACTAGTGGGGTGAAGAAAGGTCCCAATCTAAGACATTTTGGGAGACAAAGTGTTGATTATATAATATACAGTTTAAAATAAACTTTGGATATATGAAGTAAATAAAAAGAATATATCTCTAGGCTCAAATTATAGAGGGAAAGAACGCCATTTTTCCAAAATGAAAAAAGTGTCAATGTTAACGTGTTTCAGTGTTAAAGGATATCAATGAAAAGTGTTTCTTTTTTAAAAATATAATTTTATTGTTATTAGTAAGGTGTTGTACAGAGGGGTTACCATTTCATAAGTCAGGTGAAGAGTATATTTCCTTTTTTGGACAATGTCAGCCCTCTCTTTCCACCAGCTTTCCCCTCCTGTCCCTGCCCACAGTTTCCTAGTTCATTTTCCACATAGTGTATACTGAATAACATGATTGCATTTGCTCACCTTCTTTCCTGTCCTTTTGTCCCCCTCTTCTCTCCCCCCTTAAAAAACCCAAAAGCAAAAACAAATACCACCATCACCAACAATAACAACAACATAAAAGCATGTTTCCAGTTGGGCACTGGTGGCTCATGCCTGTAATCCTAGCTACTCAAGGAGGCTGAGATCTGAGGATCACAGTTCAAAGCCAGCCCTGGCAGGAAAGTCCATGAGACTCTTATCTCCAATAAACCACTCAGAAAACCAGCAGAGGTGCTGTGGCTCAAGTGGTAGAGCGCTCTGCTTGAGCTGAAGAGCTGAGGGACAGTGCCCAGGCCCAAAGTTGAAGCCCACGACTGACAAAAAAAAAAAGCATATTTCCATTTCCTGGAATTTGTTTTTGATAAACAGTACTGTAAATGTTCAGAGAAGTTACATCTTGGGGTTCCTCCTCTAGGGGTAACCTCCTTTAGTCTGACTGTGTGTGAATGTCTAGAGTTCTATATGGGTTATCATGTCCAGTTATATTTTAGATCTAGCTTCCACATAGGAGAAAAAACATGCACTGTTTGTCTCTTTGAGCTTGGCTTACCTCGGTTCATGTGATTTGTTCTAGGTCCAACCATTTCCCTGCAAATGACATAATCTTTCTTTCTAATGGTTGAGAAAAATTAGATTTGTGTGTGTGTGTGTGTGTGTGTGTGTGTGTGTATGTATGTATGTGTGTGTGTGTGTGTGTGTGTGTGTTGTAGGGCAGACTCTTGAGTGGAAAGCGTTTCTTAAATCTGTCCTTTTGCCACCTACCTTTCTCGTTCTCTCCCTTTCAGTAACCAACTCTCTATTTCTTTGCACATCTTCCCAGAGATACTTCATATCTTTTCATGTAAATATGTATAGATGTTATCTTTCTATACAAACGTGTTATTCATATAATTTAACACTAATCCCTTGCTAGAAACAAATCACCAAACATGGAAGTTTTCCCCCAATTTATTAAAAAAATATTAGAATTTCTCAGCTGTGGAGATTAGTGAGAATTCTTTGGCAGCAACCTCCTGTCAGATCTTTACCCCCATTCCCACATCTCTTTCCCAGGGTGTTTAATGGAGGAGAGAGGAGGGGTCCTCCAAAACCCAGCAATCACTAAAGATCAGGACTCTGAAAGGTAGTACTGGCATAGTACCAGCATCTTTTTCAGCTTTGTTTGTGGCTGACATAGCAACACACTGGGAACCTTTGAATCATCCAAACACAGAAATGTCTTGATCATGCAGGGCGGAAGGAAGACAAGGGTTTTCTCTTACCTCCCAAGTTTAGTTTTGACTGTCCTCTACCTCTTCAATCTGTTTTCTGACCATTGCCAAAGAATCTCCTAGAAGTATCAGTCCTGTTACATTTTGCCTAAAATTCCCTAATGATTCTCAGCCACTAAGAATGAAATCCACCTTACCTCCAGCCACAAAGTCTTACTGGATCAGACCCTGCCTAACCTTCCTGCCTAACACAGTTCAGTCATGAGAGCCTTAGGTCAAATTCCAGAATGCCCCCAAGCCTCTGCCTGATTGTGTCTTTACACTTTCTGTCCTAAGTGCTTTGCACATGGTTGAGTTCCATCTGATAGTGCTCTTTTCCAATATCTCTTCTGAGGTACTATAATTCTTTTCTCCCTGTTGGATCCTCAGCATCCATTTTCTTAGCCCTTAATGCAAACAGTAACCATTTGTCTCTGTTATGAGCAGTGTGACTGAGATGCTCAGCAAATATTCCTAAAGGAAGGAGTATGGAATGTCTTTAGCTCTCTAAGCCTAAGCTGCAAAAGGAATGGCTGGTTGGTGGTTCTGAGATTGTTACATGATTCATTCCTAAGAATCACCTGGAAGGCTTTGACAGGGGGAAAAAGAGGGGGAAGAGGGCACAGACACACAGAGATACTCCTCCACCTAAACCTGAGAATTCTGATTTAGTAGTTTCTGGATGGGACTGAGAGAGTCAACCGACTTTAGAACTTCTTCTAGAGCTTCTGCTACAAAGTGGGGTGCTCTGTGATGTGTGATCTGGATCTGATGTACTCTAATGATCCTTCACCTGCTTTTATGGTCAGGGTTGAAGTCTTATGAGAAGCTGCCGAGGCAGCAGCATAGAGCATCGCTAAGACACAGTGAAATCATCTCTATGTCAAATGAGGCTCATTTGCACCAGCCAAGCCTCTCTGGCAGCAGGTGGGAAAGAAGCACAGTAGAAGCAGGCATTTTCATGATCCCATGAAAACGAGTGGAATTTATCAGGATAAAATCAGAATCTGAATGAAAGTTTACAAGCAATAATTTAGAACATTTCTCGAGGGGAGAGCGTTTTCTATTTAGATGCAAATGGTAATTTTCTATGTTTATAGTCAAGTTCATCTGGAAGCTTCTCGGATACTTTCTGTAAAAGCTTTTTTTCTGCCATTAATATGTATTTTTTGTGGAAAGTTTTTTAAAATGTACTAAATTTTGCAGTGGCTTTCATTTTTCTTTAAGTGTTTGTATGGTTATCTCTGAGATGAGAGAATAGTGTTTAATATTTATTGGGGCTTAATCTGTGCCTGTACTTTCCTTCCTAATTTATATGTGTATACATTGCTCTATTCTTCCCATAATTGTATACTATTGGATATTATTATTACATATTTGCCAGTAAGTTACTTAATATATTGCTAGTAAGGAGTGGAACTGAGACTGGATCAAGGCAAGTTGACTTCAAGTTCTCCATTCTCTCTCTGTGTGTGTGTGTGTGTGTGTGTGCGTGTGAGCGCGCGTGTGTGTGTACTGATCCTGGAGCTGGAACTCAGGGACCCTCACTGTCACTCAAGGTTGGCACTTTATCATTTGAGCCACACATCCCACCGGGCTTTTTGCTGATCAATGGATTTATCTGTCAGGGCTGGCTTCAAACAGCGATTGTCAGATCTCAACTTCCTGAGGAGCTAGGATCACACGTGTGATCCACTGGTACCTGGCTGGGTTCCTTCTTTATAATTGGATTGGGATGATTTTTAGATAGTTAATTTCTCAGAAATTAGTAGGTGACTAAGGGAGAGGGAAGCAGAAGTTAATTAAAGGTGGGGAATGTTTGACTAAACAAATGGATTACTTTAGTGTCGATTTCTTAGAATCTCTGAAAGTAAATGAGATTTACAAATGCTTAAAACACAAAAGCAGAAAATAATATTTCCCAAGCCTCCTCCAGCAGTAACAACAACAAACTCAGCTAAATCTTTATTTTTGTGGTTCTGGAACCAAATCTAGGGCCTATTGCATTCTCAGTGTGTACTCTACCACTGAACTAGTTCTTAAGCCCACCTGAATCATTTTAAACCCTAGAAGCACAGAATATGGAAAGACACACACATACACACACACACATGCACACACACAATTGGAATAATAACATGTGCATAATTTACAAAAATAATGTCATGAATATTGGGGATGGATTGCAATAATATTAAGCAGACTTAGCCATTCATATGAAAAGTATTTGCTTTCTTCATGTTCTTTGACCCAGCAATTTCACTTGCTGGCATTTATCCAACTTATCCTAAGGAAGTAACCTTAAAATACAAATATTTAGCAACAAGAATGTTTATTGAAGAACTATTGATGCTTGTGAAAAATGGAAGCAGTGTAAATATCGAACAGCTAAGTGTTGATTACATAAACTAGTTTATGCAGTTTATAGGGTACAGCTCCTTTTAAGGAGCTACTAAAAATTACCTAGTAGTGGAATATAGCCAGATGCTGGTAGCTCCCATCTCTAATCCTCACTACTCAGGAGGCTACGATCTGGTTTGAGGCCAGCCTGAGCAAAAAAGTCCAAGAGATTGTCTCCAAAAATAACCAGGATGGAGGCATTGGCTCAATTGGTCAAGTGCCAATTGCCCTGAGTTCAAAGCTCAGCACTGCCAAAAAATTATATAGTAGTAAAATATGTAACTGCCTATAAAAACTTCATGATTTTTCTCAGTCAAAAAATGACAAACCTTCTTTGAATGATGGCTGGAAAATGTAACTGTGGTGCAGAACTTGTTTCTCATGCATACGGCCATGGGTTCCATCTCCAGCAGCATAAAAACAAAAATGATCAGGGAACAAAAGATGATAGAGTTCATATGCCTAAAAGAAATGACTGAGTCCTAGAGGTGCATGCATGTCTTTAAACCCAGATGTTCAGGAGGCAGAGGTTAGGTGAATCATGACCTGAGGCTGGCCTGGGCAAAACCATGAGAAAAATCTGGGGAAAAAAGGCTTAAAAGAGGCTTTGGAGATATGGCTCAAGTGGTAGAATGCTTGTCTAGCAAGTGTAAACTCATAATTTAACACCCAGCAAAGAAGAGGGAAGGACTGAACGAAGGAAGGAAGGAAGGAAAAAAGGAAGGGAGGGAGGGAGGGAGGGAAAAGAATGGAAGGAGGAAAGGAGGTAAGAAGGAAGGAAAAAAGAAGAAAGAAGGAAAGAAGAAAAGAGAAAGGGAAGGAAGAAAGGAAGGAAAAGAAAAAAGATGAAATGATAAACCAAGATATTAGTCATAAGCAGTGAGATAAGGGAAATTATTTATCTTTCTATACCTCTTTGTTACTATAACTTATAAAGTCAATATATACCTCTGAATAAATATTTATAAAGTCTAGTTTGCAAACAATAAGATTTACTGACAAAGTTAATTTCCTACCTGTATTTCATATGTGTGTGTGTATATATAAACTTCTTACGGTTTCTTTTAGTATTTTAGTGCTTTGAGCTTTTCAACATTTTACTTCAGCTCCATTTTAATTTACCCAGGCCTAATGGATACTTAATAAGAAAAAAAATCTTTTAAAATATTCAACTCCTTGGTCATAATGGAAACTGGAGGGCGGTTATCCATCAACTATCACAGGATCTAGCCACAGATAAGGACATCCAGCAAAGCTCCAGGTTACAGAGGATGGATTACCTAGCATGTCTCTTTCTGTAAGTGATCAGGCAAAGCCAGGGAACCCTGATTCCCACCTTCAAGTGAAGTTTTCACTCCAAAGAGCACTGAGGTTTTGCTGGCTGGATTTCGTTGCTGACAGACTGTAAGTTGTTTTCACCGTTGACAAGGAGAAGTGAGTTTCTTGGAGAGGAAGGGGGTGAGGGGGGGGGTTAGAAGGGGGAAGAACTTGGGCCTCATGAAGTTAAGTATGGCAATGTGAAGGTGGTTAGTGAGAGTGAGTTTTCTTCCTGCGAGACCTGTTATTCATAAGCAAGCACAAGCAGCTGTACTAAAATGTCAGCTAGTATGTGCACAGCTGACTCAAGTTGCCAAAAAGAGAGCAGCATAGTAATTCTATAAACTGACCCTGGCCAGCCAAGCCCTGCTTAATATAGATCCGGCAGAAGCTTAGCTGTAGTCTCTCCTAGCTGCTTAGTGAACACCACTGAGGCTCCTGGGGGGGGCAGAATTTCAAGGGTGGGTTGACCTCAGTTCCTTGTCAACAGAAGGATCTTCTTAAGATTCTGTTTTCCTCCTCTTAAAAAAAAAGCCATCTTCCATTATTTCTTCTTTACTGATACTATAACAACAGAGCAACTCATAATCATGTCAGAGCACAGCAGGAATTCTGATCTGGAAGATTCCCTTGGTGAGGAGATCGACGAAGATGAGGTCTTGGCTAACTTGTCCCCCGAGGAGCTGAAGGAACTGCAGTCGGAAATGGAAGTCATAGCCCCGGACCCTCACCTGCCTGCGAGCATGATTCAGAGAGACCAGACCGACAAGCCACCCACCAGAAACTTCGACCACAAATCTCTCATCGATTATATGTATTGGCAAAAGGCATCTAGGCGAATGCTGGAAGACGAGCGCGTTCCTGTCACCTTTGTGCAGGCTCAGGTAACCAACCGGGGTTCTGTGTGTGGCAAAGAAATGGCTTCTGGGCACCGAGCCGTCGGGAGCCTTTATGGGAACTGTGATTTTTGCAAGATGGTGATGGTTTGTTAGGAGTCTATAATAAATATTTCATCCTATGCCAAACTGGACCTTTCTGAAAGTCATGATATCGTAGGAGGGGAAACTTGGTCATTTCTTATAGAGGGAATCTGTGTAAATGATGCCAGGTTTGCCAGGTGTAGGCCTGGGGTCAGTACCAGGACAGTTAGTGACTAAAGTCACCGCCCAGAAGCAGTTGTTACTCTTTTTATTTTCTTCTTGGCTCATAAGGAAACTTTAAAACTCATGCAAGCTAATGACAGTTAATGGAAGATGTGCCCTTTTCCTAGCAGGTGTAAATATATTTGCTATTTCAAGTACAATTATCAAAGATTTCACATACACACACACACACACACACACACAGAGCCTACGCTAAGTCAACTAAGTGAAAATGTGTCATAGTGTCACCATGCACGGAGTATCCATGATGACATTTAGAAACTGACAGATATTAAGGTATTGTCAAGACAGTGTTTTTGTCTTGAAATTGTTTTAACCTAACAACTGAATGGTCTTTTGGCTCTACAAATACACTGTCTATCAACACAATTGTTTTAATGCTTGACTTAAAAACAAACTAGAAAGAAGATTAAATCCTTCTTTCCAGGTAAAAAAATCTCTTTCCCTTACACCTGCTGTTGGTGTTGATGTACATTGTTACCTTAACTATCATGCAAGGTGTAATTAAGGTAGGTGGTAAACTAGTTTCATAGTGGGGAGACTTTCAACATGAATTGAACTCAAGAAAATGAAGTATAGGCTTGATCAGGTTAGAGCTTAAGAGACCAACTATAGACCTTTTGCAAATAATGCTAATGGATATACAGCCAATTCAATAGGAACACTGAATTTAGAAGGAAAGGGAAAAAAGTGAATATTTTTAAAGTTGTTTCTTCTGGTATAAGCAGCTGGGTGATTGGCTCCTCCTGCTGGTAAGGATGAGAAATGCAATGGTGAAGTTTAGTGAAAGTCACAGCCAATTCTAACCTCGCATGAGCAGTAAGGTGAAACTGTTGGCTCACACATTCTTGTCTGACTTTCAGACTGCTACACTAGCTTTCAAAATGACACCTATGAGGTACATATGCCGTATGGAGAAAGGGTAATAAATATTGCACAAGAATTTAATAAGCATTGACTAAAGATTGATATTTTCTCTCCTAGACAAAGCAGTGATTTCTAAATCTCTACCTGATCCTATTCCATTTTATAGCTAGATTTTTCTTTTGGGTACTTGATCCTTCAAAAGAAATGAGGAGCTGGGTGTCAGCTCACACTATAATCCTAGCTATTCAGGAGGCTGACATCTAAGGATTATGGTTCAAGGCAGCCCAGGCAGGAAAGTCCATAAGACTCTTATCTGCAATAAACTACTCAAAAAGACAGAAGTAGAGCTGTGGCCCAAGTGGTAGAGTTCTAACCTTGAACAAAAAAGCTCAGGGACTTGCTCAGGCCCTCAGTTCAAGCCCCAGGACTAGCACAAAAACAAGCCATATTCCAAACAATCAAACTATTTCATTTTCTCACGTCTGTTAACTTCTCAGGAAAAATTTTGGTATAGCTTTCCTATGGGACTCGCAGAAATTTTAGTCATGTAAATTTTTTTAGAGCAACAAGGAAATTATAGTGTAAGCCAGGGCTGTTGAATGCAGGCATGCCAGCTCAACTATCTATGACAGAAAAGTGTCAACATATTGATTTAAAAAGCTGCATCGTGGCTTGGGATGTAGCTCAGTGGCAAAGTGCTTGCTGAGCAAGTGCAGCATCCTGGGTTCGATTCCTCAGTACCAAAAAAGAAAAGACAAAAATACATACAGTTTAAAAAAACAACCCAAACAACAAAAAAGCTGCATCAAGTTTTAAAGCAAGTATTTTTGTAAACTGCTTCTAGAACTGAGCACCCTTTCAAAAATATGGGCTCTGAAAATAACATAAATTAGGTTTTATTTTAATGCAGTTGGAAGCGTTTGTGTCCTTGGATTCAATCAACTGTGGATAGAGTTAGGTTTTTTTTTTTTAATTTTTGCATTTGTGATGAATGAGTAAAGACTTTACTTACCATTATTCCCTAAACACTATACCAACTATTTTACATGTATCTATCTTGTTTTTGCTATTATACATCACCTACACATGATTGAAAGTAACTGCGTGTGGGAGAATGTATAGGTTATATCAAAATACTACACAAGCCCAAGAGGGATTTGAGTACTCTTGAATGAAGGCATCCCCAGGGATTCTGGAGCCAATCCCCCAGGGACACCAAAGGACACCCATATATGAGATGAAATCAATACAGGCACAATATGTGTGTGCATGTCTATGGACATTTCATTTGTTTACAATAAGTTTATTTTTTTAAAGAAAGCATAAAAATGTGAAAATTATATAGTGTAAAAAAGTGAATATCTTTTAAGTGATTCCTTTCTTCTGAGTTTTCCGGCTTTTTTTTTTTTCTGCTTATGTGGTGCTGAGGAATCGAACCCAGGGCCTCATGCATGCAAGGCAAGCGCTCTACTACTGAGCCACCTACCCAGCCCCTCTTCTGGGTTTTCTTAGCAGTTACTTTTCCTCTTCAGAAATAACAAGTTTGGTAAGCATTCCAACATGGGTTTTCCCCCTTATACATAAATAAACTTTTTGTATACATACACACAAACTAACACTATGTGTGCAATTTATTAGTTCACTCTCATAGCTGTTTTGCTCAAGGCTGATGTTCCTCCACTTCAGGCTTTTAGCTCGTTAACTAGTGATTCTCTCCGATTTGTCTGCCTAGGCTGGCTTTGAGCCAGAATTCTCAGATGTCAGCTTCTAAATAGCTAGGATTATAGGTGTGAACCACAAAGCTCCCAGCACTTACAACATTTTTTAAAATCTCCATAAGATATTGCTCTGCTTTGTCTCTTTTCACTGTTATATACTCTAACCCTCATAAATCCATCTTTTAGGAAAATACTCAAGAACGCCATGAAGACAGAGACAGAGGTATTAAAAATGTGCCCCGATTTTTAAAAGATAAACTGAATAATGAACTAGTTGCACACAAAAGAGAATCAGAGGGTAGCAACAGTGTACAAGAAACAGACAAGGATGATGATGATGATAATGATGAAGATGATGAAGAAGATGACGATGATGGAGAAGATGATGGTGAAGAGAGTGATGGAAAAACCAATAGAGAAAAAGAAAACGAAGCAAAGGTACAAGCTCGCAACGGTGAGAGCAATAGCCAAAGAGTCACTAGGAAAGCCTTTGACGACCAAAAAGACAGGCCTGAGGCCCAAGAAAAAAGTGAGAAGAAAATAGCAAAATTAGATCCGAAGAAGTTAGCTCTAGACACTAGTTTTCTCAAGATAAGCGCAAGGCCTTCAGGAAATCAAACGGACCTGGATGGGAGCTTGAGACGGGTGAGACAGAATGACCCAGACATGAAGGAACTCAACCTGAACAACATCGAAAACATCCCCAAAGACATGCTGCTGGACTTTGTCAATGCAATGAAGAAAAACAAACACATCAAAACGTTCAGCTTAGCAAACGTGGGTGCAGATGAGAATGTGGCCTTTGCCTTGGCCAACATGTTGCGGGAGAATAGAAGCATCACGACGCTCAACATCGAGTCCAACTTCATCACTGGCAAAGGCATCGTGGCCATCATGAGGTGCCTCCAGTTCAATGAGACTCTCACTGAGCTTCGTTTCCACAACCAGAGGCACATGCTGGGCCACCATGCAGAAATGGAGATCTCGAGGCTCTTGAAGGCCAACAATACTCTCTTGAAGATGGGCTACCATTTTGAGCTTCCTGGTCCCCGAATGGTGGTGACGAACCTGCTCACTAGAAATCAGGATAAACGGAGGCAGAAAAGGCAAGAAGAACAGAAGCAACAGCAACTGAGAGAGCAGAGGAAGTTAATAGCCATGTTGGAGAGTGGTCTAGGGCTGCCCCCTGGGATGTGGGAGATGTTAGGTGGGCCCATGCCAGATTCCAGAATGCAAGAGTTCCTCCAGGCTCCTCCTGGACGCCCTCCTAGTTCTCAAGCGATGCCCTTTGGTCGAAGGAATGAAATGATGCAAAACCCATCTCAGCCTCCAAAGTACCAGACAGACCCCGACTCCTTCCGGGTGGTGAAACTGAAGAGAATCCAGCGCAAATCTCGCATGCCAGAAGCCAGAGAACAGCCTGAGAAAACCAACCTCAAAGATGTGATCAAAACACTCAAACCAGTGCCCAGAAACAGACCACCGCCACTGGTGGAAATCACACCCAGAGATCAGCTCCTAAATGACATTCGCCACAGCAACATCGCCTATCTGAAACCTGTAAGTAGAAAGAGGGAGAAAAGATGGACAGGGCCAGACAGAAACAGTCCCTGTGTGTTGTTCCCTCTTCATTTTAACCCCAGGAGGTACTAAGCTGAGCACTTGAATAATCCTAGCTTCTCAGGATTATTGTGGTTCAGAGCCAGCCGGGGCAGATAAATACAAGAGACTTTTAAACCTAAACTTTTATATTTAGCAGGCAAAAAGCTGAAAGTGGAGATGTGAATTCCAGCCCTAGGACACACACACACACACACATACACACAAAAGGAGATACTGATTGTGGCTACCTGGGAGAAGTTAGGGAGCATTACCTATCGATCTAAATTACTGGGGTTCCCTAAAGACATTCACTCTGGGTTGCTTCTGTGACAATAATACCAGCAGTTGCTGGGTGCTGGTAGCTATACCTGTAATTCTAGCTACTCAGGAGGCTGAGATCTGAGGATCGTGGTTTGAAGGCAGTCTGGACACTAAAGCCTGTGAGACTCTTATCTCCAGTAAACTACTCAGAAAAAACCTGACGTGGTTCTGTGGCTCAAGTGGTAGAGTGCTAGCCTTGAGCATCAGAGCTCAGGTGATAGCTCCTGAGCCTTGAGTTAAAGCCCCAGGACTGGCAAAATAATAATAATAATAGTAATACTAATAATAATAACAGTAGTTAACATTCATGGAGCACAGAACATTTATAAAGCCAGGGTCATTGTAGGAGTCATCTTTATTCTATAAGTTAGGGACAATTACGTTCCTCATTTTGTATAGGGGAGATAACCTTAGAGACTTTATTAAGATGTTCAAGAGCTACAGCTGAGAAGGTGTAGGACCCCAATTGAACCCAAGTTCTGGGTTCAAGATCAGTCTACTATTCTGAACTTCATTTGTAGTGTGCTAGATAAAATAACATCTCTAGCCTCTGGGAATCAGAGACCCAATGCTTAAGTTCCTACTTAAGACAGAAGTGGTGGCCCATACTTGTAATCCTAGCTACACAGGAGGCAGAGATCAGAGGGATGAAAAGGTGAACTAAGCCTAGGCAAAAAAAAAAAAAGAAAGAAAAGAGAAAAGAAGAAAAAATTGGAAGACTATTCTCTACCAATGGGGATGTGTGGAAGGAGGGCAGGGGAAGCATGCCTATTGTCCCAGATACATGGGAGGTATAAATAGGAGGATAGCAGTCCAAGTGAGACCCTATTCAAGGAACTACTAAAGCAAAAAGCTGGGAGTGTAGCTCAAGTATTCTAGTGCCTGTCAAGGCCAAAGCCCTGAAGTCAAACCCTAGAACCACCAAAATATAAAATGCTCAGGATGGTTCTTTTTAGTAGTGAAAGGAGATTGCCCTCAATTAGATTGACACTCTTTTCTCTTTTTCAAATTGTCACAAAGTGTAAACTTAATTCTCACTTGTTGGCCTTGGTAAACATAATCTTACCCCAGGTCCTCCCTGTCCAACTCAAGAAAGGAGGGGGAAAGGCTGCTTTGTATTTTTACTTAACAAATGTCTAAGAATAAGGGGCGGGGAGCAAAGAAAAGAAGATCTAATACAGACAATTTTGTTTTTTGCAAATAATGTTTCCAGGTAAGATTTTATTTTTTTATATTTTATTTTATTTGTGAACATACTGTACAGAGGGGTTTCAATTACATGGGCAGGATAATGCGTACATTTCTTACCAAGCATTGCAGCCTCCTCCTTTTGTTTACCCTTCACATCCCTTCCCAGCCTCCCCCCCCCAGGTAAGATTTTAAAGGACAACAGTACTGAGTGAAAAGTACTCTTTTCTAATTAATGAGTTGACATAATGAAATGAGTATTATGTCTCTTATTCACTTTTTAAGCAAGGCAGACAAATCGATGGTGAACCTCAGCATTTCTGTGAATTAATGGAATGTTATTTATTTGTTGGTTGGTTGGTTGATTGATTGTGGGTCTTGAACTAGGGTCTGGGCACTGTCCCTGAGCTCTTTTGGCTTAAGACTAGTGTCCTACCACTTTTTTTTTTTTTGTCGGTCCTGGGGCTTGAACTCTGGGCCTAGGCACTGTCCCTCAGGTCTTCAGCTCAAGGTGACTGTTCTACCACTTGAGCCACAGCTCCACTTCTGGTTTTCTGGTGGTTAAGGAGATAAGAGTCTCAAGGACTTTCCTGCCCAGGCTGGCTTTGAACTGAGATCCTCTGATCTTAGCCTCCTGAGTAGTTAGGATTACAGGTGTGAGCCACCGGTGCCCGGCTTGCCCTACCACTTTAAGCCACAGCTCCACTTCTAGTTTTTGGCAGTTAATTGGAGATGAGTCTCATAGACCTTCCTGCCTGAGCTGGCTTTGAACTTTGATCCTCAGATCTCAGCTTCCTGAGTAGCTAGGATCACAGGTGTGAGCCACCAGTGCCCTGCTTAAACACATGCTTTTTTGTTTGTTTGTTTGTTTGTTTTGACAGTCCTGGGGCTTGGCTCAAGGCCTGGGCACTGTCCTTGAGCTTCTTTTGCTCAAGATTAGCTCTCTACCATTTGAGCCATAGCACCACTTCCAGCCTTTTCTGTTTATGTGGTACAGAGAAATCAAACCCAGGATTCATGCATGCTAGGCAAGCAGTCTACCACTAAGCCACATCTCCAACTCTAAATGGATACCCTTATTTCAGTTGTAATATTCACTATGATTCCTTGCATCTTAAATTGCAAAAATAAAATTTTTGGCGGTCATACTGATGGTATTTTTGGAGGCTGAAGGATGCCTATCCATAAGCAGCTTGATTGCTATTTAGCCATATTATTTTTAAAGATTGTGTAATTTAGCCAAGGGATGACATTAGCATAGTCAGTACATTATCTCATCATAGAAAAGAGAGATTTCTTTTTGAAGAGAGAGTAAACAAGTTTTCATGCAAGCTTGCACTTTTCTGTTACTTATTCACATACATATGCATGCATCTGTTAAGATATGAATATATAAAGGTATCTGCAAGTATACCATCTAAGAAGGCTTTCATCTGTAATTCAGAGGTGTCAGATAGGTCCTGGGAAAGGTGCCCATTAGAAGCACTAGGGGTGGAATGAGGTCAAACAGGGCTCCTTTGCCTGCCCTTGGGCACAGCATCAAGACAGCATGCACCTGCTCTTGTCTAGGCAGTCAGTCCTCCACGGGGGTGGAGGAGGGTGCTTTGAGGAACCCAGCTCTATCACTTCTTTCATAACCAGTCATTAGCAAAGAATATCCAGGCTGCCTTGGTAGCTATGCAATCAGAAAATAACAGGCTGAAGACAATGTTGAAACAAACAAACAACAATCCATGTCAAAGGTGACCTGAGGATTCAGAGTAGAAAAGGGAGTGAATTCAAATGACCATCAGAACCAGTTCTCTGATTTCAGAGGAAATGATCCACTGGCCAGATCTGCTTTCCTTGAGTCTATTGTCTTCTATTCTTCCACTTACTCATTTGTGAGAAAGGACAGGGCTACCCCAGAGAGCAAGCCAGGTATAGTCTCAATCTCCTGGCGCTTGCAAGATGGATGTTGTGCTTATCAGTGTGAAGCATTGGGTTTGAGTAGCAGCGTCTGTGGGCCAGGTGTGGGAAAATATAGACATAGGTCTACTTCACTTGGATTAGGCATTACTGTGTACATTTTAAATGTCATGTTAGAAAAAGCCAAATATTCAACACCACTTGAATTACCAGAATCACAGAGTCAGCTGCTTTGTTGCTGTTTGGCAACGCTGAGAATCAACTTTAGGGGCTCATGTATACTAAGCAAGCTCTGGCAAGTTGGCTACTTCTGTCTATTGGCTTCCCAGCCGTGAGCTAGGCAATTGCCTCTGAAAATCTTTCTCCTCAGCCCTCCCTCTGTCTGACTTCATTCATCTGCATATTTAGTTTTTATGGAATGTGTTGCTTTGCCGTTAGTTTTGCTGTCATCTAAAAAGGTGAATTTATTAGGTAACACTGAATTCATTTCCCTTTGAGCTAATTACTTTCCATCAGTGACACAGCAAACTTAAGGCTTGTATAAGTTTCTGCCTCCCTGGAAAAGGTACAATTGTACATCTTTCACCTCATGAAAATGTGTGGTTTCTCACTCATCTACTACGCCCAGAGGATTATTTGTACTTTGCACTGAGATAAAAATCCTATTTGTAGTAACTGTTTAATTCCCCAGAACCAACAGCATCTATAGCAAACCCAGGTTTCTTTGCCAAACAAAGTGACATTTAAACATCCACTGTAATTCACAAAGTACTCACTTATGTCCTGACTGCTCTCCGCCAATGGGTTAATGACATTTGTAAGCTTCTCCTTAGAAAGGCCTTACCATAATGGTATCTTGCATCCTTAGGTCACTAAAAGACCCCACAATGCACTAGTTGTTTGCCAGAATTATAGAATTTATGGTTATAGTCTAAAATATTCATTTATGGCCATTTCTTCTTGATGTATATGTTCTTCCTTCTTTTGAAGTTCTCTAGATTGTTGTCTTTTTTATTTTCTTTCCCATCTTCTCCTTTTGTGTCCATAACACATACTCTAGAACAATCCCCAACTCCCCTTTCCCATTGATATCTTTAGCCAATCTGTTTCAAACCAAGTTTTTCTGTTTTAGACCTACTTGTTATTTGTTTCCCAATTTTCTTTCATGCATTCAAGCCTGAAACCTTAGCATTACCCTTCTTTAAAAAAAAAAAACTTGCTTTTTGTGATTCAAAAAGGGGAGAAGGCAGTGGAAATAACAGGAATCAGGAGAATCTGCAAAAACCAAATATTCCCAATTTTGGAAATGCTAGTTGCTTGTAAAAGGAGATTCCACAGAACAAAGCAATGTAACAGTGCAAGCTATGTCAAAAGAGCATTTATATATAATCCAGGAACAATATAAATCAGCAATTATCTTCCCCTAGTATTCAGGGAGAAAGGTTTCGATGCACAAGTTTTCTGAAGTATTATGTAATAACTCTCGAAGTTAATTCAGATTGCTGGATGGTCCTTCAGAGTGTCTTGCTTCACAAGGGCTTAGATGGGGCCCGAGAATCTGCATTTCTGACCAGTTACCTAGCGATGCTGTCTGAGGCTGCTTGTTTGCAGGCTATCTTGAGAGCTTTGGCCTGACTCCTCAAGCCACAGCACCTGCAATTTTCCTTGAAGGGCCTTGCTTTCCTGTCCCTGTACCACCTCTGCCCCAAGTTGTCTGGTCTTCTGTCTATTGAGATCTATCCAATGTGCAAGATCTGCCTCAAATATTACTTTTTTACATGAAACAAGTCAAACCATCAGTAGTTCTCTTGCTGTCTATTCCCATTTTCCTTTTCCCACATCTCTTCCATGGTGTCTCTCACATGCTTCAGGTTGAGGGCAGATGTAAGTTCCTCAAGCCAGAGAGTTTCCTCACCTCTGTTCTGGACAGCACTAAGGGGCTGGCCCTGAGCTCGATACTGGTGTACTAAATTAAATGTTGCACAGGGTAAAACTAATGATAACATGAGTTGATGCTCTCCATCTGGGAAGCTGTCTTTTTTGTTTTTCTTTTATTTCTTTTTGTTGTTGTTGGTGGTGGTGGTGGTATTGGAGCTTGAACTCAAGACAAGTGCATTGTCCTTTAGGATTTCTTTTTCTTTTCTTTTCTTTTTCTCAAGGCTATCACTCTATTACTGGAGCCACAGCTCCATTTCTGACTTTCTACGTGCTAATTGGAGAGGAGAGTCTCACAGACTTTCTGGCTCTGGCTGGCTCAAACTGCAATCCTCCGGTCACAACCTCCTGAATAGCTAGGATTACAGATGTGAGCCACTGGCACCTGGTTCCCTTTATATTTTGTCTTGATTTTTCTTCTTCTTCTTAGAAATGGCTTCTCTGAAGGCTATTTAAGTATACATTTTTCTTTGAACTTTTATACTTTTTGATTTTTAAGAAATATTTGCTATTACTGATGAATTAAACCCATGCTCATTTCTCTTCAGCCTAGTTATCTGAGCTGCCAGCTGGATTACGGCATGTGTCTTGGTTTACCACACAGGCTCAATGTCACAAGTTCCTTTTTCTATTATTCAGAAATCCTTTAATGTGTATAGAAACAAATGCAAAGATCCATGATAACAATTATCACAGTTTTAGCTACTGGTTGCACCTTTCAAGTGATTTGAAGTTCCTGTGATAATTTCTGCGATTGTTTTTAGTTATGTGTTTTTCAAATGTGAGCCTGACCCAGCTATGATCACACCCTCTTCTCAAAGGCTGGTAAAAGAAACAGACAGGGTCAGAAGCACATTAAGGACCCTTTGGCTTAAGGGGACATCAGTGATCCCTTCTGGGGAGCAGGAGGCAATTCAAAGGGCATGAATGGAGAATGGATGACAGAGAGCCATTGCAGAAAGACAGCGTGGTTCACCACACTGGCAGGTGCACATGGGTGCAACATCTGTAGTTGTTGCTAAATAAACCCTTAAGTATTCCCTTAGCTTCTTGTGGATGGTACACACTTGTTGGGTGGGCCACCCCTTAAGATAACAGCACTTGGAACCCTTTAGGAGCACCTATCTTTAAGCCATTCTTGTGACACAAAAGTAGGAAGGGGACTTGCAGAGTTGGCCTTACACCATGCTGTTGTAATTTTTTGGCTCTTGTAGCATTCACCAAATACTATTTTAAAATTTGAGCATCAAAGTAAGAGTATGCTTCAAAGAGGAAAGACCTATTTGTAAAGGAACATTGATTCTTCTTCGTGTGTGTGTGTGTGTGTGTGTGTGTGTTTCTACAGGCAGTGTGTAACAATAGGTACTAGAATCAGGCTGATCTGGTTCAAATCTTGCTTTATCACTTCCTAGTGGTGTGGCCTTAGAGAAATTACTGTCTCTCTGAGACATTTCTCTTCCCCCAGAGTGTGTTGGCTACCTTTTCCTTGCTGTGTGAACAACTTCAAGAAGGATTTCTTTCTTTCCATTCGTGGTTTCAGAGGTCTCTGTATTTGTAGCAGGGAGAATACAACGGGGCAGATGAAGTTCACCCATGGTAGCCAAGAAACAGAGAGAATACCTGCCGGTGCTGGCAAAGGGTTAGATTTCTCCCTCTCCACCTTTTATTCCATTTGGTTCCACAGTCCACATTCAAGATGGCCATTCCACCTTAGAACTTTGTGTGGGAACACCTCACAGCTAGCCACCAAGTTGTCTCTTGAGTGATCTTCTAGCGGGTCCCAAGCCATTCACACTGACTGTCAAGATGAACCATTCATAGTTTAAGTATTCACATTGATGATTCACTTTCAATGTGAAGGTAATGTTTACCCTTGGGAATTGGCTGCTGGTAATGACATTCTCTAGCTGAGAAAATGGAGGTCCAACCCCAACTGGCAGGTGAGCCCTTGGGTCTATGGCAGTGCCAACCATCTTGATTTGGTGATGTGTTTTCCCATGTTCTCAAAGACCTGGGGGAAATTCATAAAATGCCTAGTAATTGTGGCTAGAAGGTTTGTTTTGCTTTGTTTTCCTGGTCCTGGGGCTTGAGCTAGTCCTGATTTTTTCTTTTTTCTTCTTTAATTTCCTCATGGCTAGTGCTCTACTGCTTGAGCCACAGTTCTACTTCTGGCTTTTGGGTAATTAATTAGTGATAAGAGTCTCATGGACTTTCCTGCCTGGGCTGGCTTCTAATCGTGATCCTTGGATCTCAGCTTCCTGAGCAGCTAGGTTTACAGGCATGAGCCATCAGCAACCTAGCAAAGTTGTTTTTGTTTGATAATGGCTTTGGAGGGTTCTCTGGCCAGAGTTTCTAATCCATTCTGCATCCACTGAGGCAGGTTAATTTAGTATTTTTTGCTGTAAGAGTGCTTGAATTTCCAAAGATTAATTTCCCTTTTTTTCTTTGAATGTTTAAATCACAGGTGCAACTGCCAAAAGAACTGGCGTAGGCAGGAACAGAATCATCCTGAAGAACAAGAAGGCAAACAGTGACTCTGGGGTTAGGGGTTGGAGGCTACCAGCAGAAGCACTTCTGGAAACAGGTGGCAGACCTCGGAACAGTCTCACATCTGAGATGGGTATTTGTGAACGATGGGCCTTGACAAATACACGGGGAAGAGGAAGGAGATAAAATATTCATTTTCATGGGCAATATCTTTTTTCTATTCCTGTCAGTTTGAGGGATGGGTGACATTTATTTGGAGTTAAGCTTCCAGAAGAAGAGAAACAAAATTTTAAAGCATTTACTATTGCTTTCTTCTGGTAAATGACAATAAATGTGGCAGCACTGTAATCACTGATTGTATTCTTTCTCTCTGTCTCTGTCTCTCTGTCTCTCTCTTTTTTCCTTTCATTTCCTCTGTTGTAATTCTTCACACAGTATTTTAAAGGGAGTAAATCATGTTGTAGCCTATGGATATGTGAAGAGTTAACTGAGCTCCTGGGCCTTGCAAGGCTTTGAGATGAACTCTTCTTTGAAGAATGAGTAGAGATGTTCATTTGAACCCTGCCTCCTTTGGAGACTTCCTTGAGGTTTGGAGAGTATTCTTATGATTAGGGATCTCTAAGATGAACAGAGAACTTAAGACAGAGGCCACAGAAAAACCCAAGTGTCAACCAAAAAATGTAATGAGAAAAAGTAAGCCCTTCCTATATCTTCTGAACTTCTGGCAGTGTTTCCATACATGAGGACAATGGAAGACAGCATGCTGTTTTGCAGGGTAAACATAGCAGAATAAAAAGTTATTAAAAAGTTGTGTTATATCTATACACAGTTATATGCACTTGCATGTGTACATATACCTACATGTATATTTATTGAGTTTATAAATCCATGAGTCTAATACAAGCTCCTTGTTCTCAAAAACCCTCTACAGGAAGCTGTTCTACAGGATTGAACTCTGTATCTCTACCTTCAGGGCACCCTGTTGCCTGGTGTGAATCTGGTATGAATTGCCAGTGTATGAAACGAGTCTTAGCCCCCACAAGTCCTGTGTACCCTCAATAACATATCCCTCCGCATACCGCAAGCCTCTGCTCTCCTTCACAGAACACCTCCAAAACACTCTCCTCTTACCCTCCATTTATGAAGGTCTCCAAACCCTTTCTGACAGTTCCCAGCCATATTCTTTCCTCCTAAAGTTCCAGAGCTCTTAGTTATACATTGTAGTCACTAGGTGCATAGTACTTGAGATATTGGATAAAACCTCAAAAAAAGTTCATCACTTTTTGAAGCGATGTGAACCTAGGAATTACTGTATCCTATTATAGCACCTTCTTTCTTCTTTACCTGAGTGAATAAAACATGTTTTCCTTCTTTCCTCTTTTAGAGAATCTCAGTGATAGAGCAGGCAAAGCAGGCTGAGAGAAAACGACTCTCAGGAGCACAAACTTAAAGCAGTACATTATTTACAGGAATAAGCTTTGAGAAAGACTCTGTTTCTGTTTCTCTAGGAGAAGAAGAAAATAGTTATGGTTTTCAGTCAAGTCAATAATTTAAAAATAGCTAACTGATATTTTTGTATTCTTTCTTTTTTTTTTTTTTCTGCCAGTCCTGGGGCTTGAAGCTCAGGTGCTATCCCTGAACTTCTCTTGAATAAGGCTAGTGATCTACCACTTGAGGCACAGCACCACTTCCAGCTTTTTCTGAGTTCTTTATTGGAGTAAGAGGCACATAGACTTTCCTGCTCTGGCTGGCTTTGAACTCAGATCTTAGGCTTCTGAGTAGCTAGGATTACAGGCACAAGCCACCAGCACCTGACTTGTTTTCTTCTTCTTCATTATTTCTAGAAAACGTTCTTACATAGAAATGGGATTGTTAGTTGAGATCAGGCTATAAGAAATAACACTTTAAAATTATTTAGCCATTCCTACATGTAAGAGGCTGTATTCTCACAGCGCATTGCACTGTACGTATTAGTACTTGGTTTTCTGGAAAGCCCTATGCATTTGCCTGGCTGGCCACAGCATTCATTAAGTAAGGAATTGCACAATGTTCTAATAGTCCTGAAAGAGGATTCAGATCCTAAGCTGAAAGAAAGAAAGGATCCACTTTCAGAGGTTATTGTCAAGGTTTAAGCTAGAGAGGGCCTGTGATTTACAGTGTCCTTCCTATCTGCTATACCCACGCTAAAAACCTTAGTGGAAGATTTTAACCTATTTTTCAAATGTACTGTCAATTTACAACTTATATGTCATTGTTGTTCTCTTATCTTTTCAGAATTGGCCACTAGAAATGATATCTTTTTTTTTAAATAAGTTCAACCTGTCGCTTTCTTCAAAGTTATGATATTTGGTCAGAATATCATATAGAAAACAGGAGGAGCTAAAATGTGTTTTAAGAAAAAAGATCCCAATTTTCTACTGCCTTAAAATTGTTAATAAAGGATGAAGGCTTTATTATAGAAGACTTGAAACACAAGCTAAGTGTGTGTGCTGATCACTGTGTAGTCAGTGTTTAGGACACTCACTAAGTTTCTCAGATATTTCCACAGATGTGTAGCAAATAAACTCTCACCCATAATACCTTTGATTAACAAGACCTTGTAACCTTACGTCTTTGCCCACTTGACAAATTTTATTGTCCATGTTTATTCTCCATTTTCTAGTCCATGTAGGATGCCATGGTAAGAGCACTATGCTAAAAATGAAAGCTGCAGGTTGGTTGAGAAAATGTACAAAAATAAGGACTGATAAATCCTGTTGCTTTTCTCCTAGGTAATACAGTTTCTTTAGTAATTACCGCCAATCGAAATGCTTCTACTTCACCCAAGTGGCAAGCAAGCATATTTAACCTACTTCTAAACACACAGGGAAATAAAGGGATATAAGTAATAAAAATAAACCCACACTTTCTTAATTTTAATATCTATGAAAGTATATAATTCTAACAATTGCTACAAAAATTTTTGACCTGTAGAAGAATTTGCCCCTCCCTTGTAAATCATGACTGGGCTTTGAACTTAGGGCCTCATGCTTGGCAGTAAGTACTCTACCATAAGAGCCACACCCCAAGCCCTTTTAGTTTGTTTTTCAGATAGGATTTTGTGCTTTTGTTCACAGGCTGGCCTTGGATTGTGAGTTTCCTAGCTCTGTATAGGTGGGATTATAGCTGTACGTCACCATGCTTTTGGTTTATATATTATATACCAATAAAAATAAGATACACAACCATTTCTTTCTAAATGTACTAGCTAAAGAATGAAATGCACAAAAAAAAAAAAAAACCCACCATCGAGGCTGGGAAGGTGTATCAGTGGTGGAGCACTTGCCTTGCATGCCTGAGGCTCTGGGTTCGATTCCTCAGCACCACATAAGCAAAAAGAAAAAAGCCGGAAGTGGCGCTGTGGCTCAAGTGGTGGAGTGCTAGCCTTGAGCTGAAGAGCTGAGGGACAGTGCCCAGGCCCAGAGTTCAGGCCCCATGACCGGACCCAAAAAAAAACAAAAAAAACAACAAAAAAAAATCCATCATCTTAGACACCTTTTTTGTTTCACTATAGCAACAACAAAAAAATATAAGATGAACTGAATTTTGGTTTCATTTATTTTTTTGTTTCTTAACAAATCAAGAATGCAGATCACATAACTATAACCTTTAAGAAAGAGAACATTAATGTTGCAACAAACCTGCTGGTGAACGCATATTACTAGCATTTCAAAAATTTACAAAAATTTCACAAAATATCTTCCTAGACAGCTGTCTTCATATTTGTAAACAAAGTATAAACAACTGGTATATCCAGTTCCTCAAACAGGCGGTACAGTGATAGAGATCTTATCTTTGATTTTAAAAGAATAACAACAGAATCTATACTAATTTTTAATCCCACATATTACATAGTCCTGGGAATTGTGGACAGGATGCAGGAGAGGATTAGAAAGAGGCCAACACATGACATCATAAGCTTCATACTTCAGCATTTACTCATATTGCTTGGATGGTTTACAATGACTTTTCCCCCCCCCAGGGGAGAACAGTATGGTTGCTATAGAATCCATTATTCTCTTTCAAAAACACACTGGAAACTTCAGGCACAAGGGGAGGCTGGTTTCCTTTCAGTTTCTGAGGCCTTTTTTCTATATCATCAGATGTTAATAGTTGGGCCTGTACATGCGTGCTGCCTTAGATAGTTGGGTGGTAAAACGTGCACCTCCTACTTCAAAACACACAGGAAAAGTAGGTGTGGGTAAGGGCAGACTGCAACTCAATTTCTCCTGCAGCCCTATTGCCTGGTAAACTACATTTATTCCTTTACTTTGCTGATATAGTCAGTGATCTTGTTGATGCTTTCTTCCTGCTGTTCCAAGGCATCCAGGATAATGCCCATGGGTGTCCTCTTCAAACCGATTCCTTCCATTTTATTCTCCAGCTTGTTTTTGAGGTTCCGGAGTCTCAGGGATGCATGGATGAACATCACTGCGAAGAAGAGACCCACAGTTCGTGTTAAAACAGAAACTCACTTTTGCCATATCAACACTCTTCTCCCTTCCTTTCTTTGCTTCTCTCATCGACCCGTCTTCACCCGATCGCTTGGACTTTACATACAGCTGAAGATCAGGTCACACACAGAGATCTTTGTGTGCAGAGGAAAGCATGGCATCTAGCTGGCACAGCCATAAACTTGGCAGCCACATTCTTTCCTTCGCACACTGCAGATGCTCCTTAAATGTTATGACATCCACTGTGAACCAGTGGGATTCCAACCTAAATAGTAATCCTCTTACCCAAGGTTTTCCGCAAAGGAACGCTTGCTTAAGTCAGAGATTATCTGTATTTTGCTCCCTGCAGAAGGCATGCAAGTAAAGCTTACTTTTTTTTATGTTTTTGTTGTAAAAATACTGTATAGAGGGGTTACGGTTACATGAGCAAGGTAATGAGTACATTTCCTATCAAGCATTGTTAAGTATCTTTGAGGAGGCAGTTTTCCAAAATGTTGATCATTTGGAATTACCCAATTTGTTCAGTAAGAAACATATTTCTAGGCCCCTCTCCTGGACTTCCTGACCCAGAACCTTCAAGGGACAGGCCTGGATCCTGGGATAGTAGTTCAAACCTGGAGTCCTAGCTGATTGAAAGGTAGGGATTGGGAGATCATGATTCAAGGCCAGTCTGAGCTTGAAAGTTGGCAGTACTCCATGTCAACCAATAGCTGGATGTGGTGATGCACACCTGTCATCCCAAGCTATTGGAGAAGCACAATAGCTGGGCCCTGTGGCACACACCTGTCATTTCAGTGACAAAGGGAAGAACAAATAGGAGTATCACAGTCCAGACTGGTCCCAAACATAAAAGTGAGACTCTATCTCAAATAAGAAAAAAAGACCTGGTAGAGTGCCTGCTAAGCAAGCATGAAACCCTTGTTAAGTTTGAAATTCTCTGCCCACCTCCCAAAAAAAGAAGGAAGAAGCATGGTTCTGGGAATCTGTGCTGGTTTAAATGAGACCCTCTGATCTACATCAATGGTTGTCCAATTCTCATGGACCTGATGAACTTATTAAATATGCAAATTCCCATTCTCCACTAGCTTAAATTGAGGCTGAGACTGAGGCGGGGTTTTAGGTGCTATCATTTAAATAAGCACTTAGGATGATTCTGACGCAGGTTGATTTTTGGATCCTTGTTTTGAAAATTACTGATGCGGTTCCTGTCTGGAGGTTCCCTGTCCACACTGGCCCTCAGTAACTCGAGGAGCTTTCTAAACCTACAGGTCCTTTGGGTTACCAGTATTGAGCCACAGAATCCAGATTACAAGAGAGGTGGCTGACAAATTTATATTTTTATAAAGGCATCCTGGAGGAGTCTCATATGGATCAAATTTTGAGAAGCACTGATCTTGTCTATAATCTCCATATTTTATAGCCCTTTTAGGATGACTGGTCCAAGGCATGCTAATCTCCAGAAAAATCTAGGATAGAAATCATGACTCTTTACCCATCTGCCACTTCATCACCCTGATCTTATGTAGAAGGTACTAACGTTAATACAGAGGTGTTTAAACAGATATTGAAACTTTTTGAAGACCGTTTCAAAAACTCTGAATGTACAGGTTCAAATATTTAGCACAACAAGATGTAGGATTTTTCTGCGAATATGCTGGGCTTACTCTGACAAAAATCCCAAGTAGCAAATGTCTATTTAGTACAGTAAATGTACAGGTAAAATGCTATTTTAAGTAAAAAGGATGTTTCCATCATGTGATACAATGGAATTTGAATAAGATGAGACTGGAATTTTACCTCTCCTCTATTTCAGGCCAAGTGTTTGGGTTCTTGGTAAATAAGGCACATGCAGCTGAGAAAAATGTTCAGTTCACTAGAATCAGTATTTGGCAACTGCACTCTGGGACAATGATTCTCACAGACTTGGCTGCCTTTGAGCACTGATTATGCTCTTCTGAGGTAGGTAAATGACAAATATTTTCAGTCCTGTGTCAGTACAGTAAGAGTGACATTTACAGATTGGGAAATGATTCTAGAATCAGAACAATTTGGAATCTAAGGCAGGCTATCCCAGTTCCAGTCATATGAGTTGTGTATTGTTGATTTCCTGAGTCTTTGTGTTGTTTTGGTATTTGCTTGTTTGTTTTCTATAGCAAGTACCCAGACATGTGTGTGGAATTAATACACTATTAGGCCTTGGTCTGTTGTTTTAGAAAGCTGACACAGTAGCAGACATATCATTGCCCATAACAGACAGATTAATTCGATTCCCATAGGAAAGTTGTGCCTACATTTTTCTTAGTGATGTAAGACAAAAGATCACTTACACAACAAAGGAAAAGTGATGCCAAACACGAAGACCATGACTCCCCCAAACATGGAGATGAGGAAGTAGCTAGCCAACATGACCGCCATCACGAACGTCATGGGGTACTGCTTCTTCATTCGGCGGAGGATGTCTTTATTGTGGGCTGCCCACACAAACCCTGTGAACACCAGCACCACCACAATTCCTCCAAGAATCATGTTGAAGGGGCTCAGAAACCTGGGGTACGAGAAAGAGAGAGAGACTGGCTCATCAGTAGGAGCTGCAGGAGGGGAAAGAAGAGGAGTCAACACAATGATTAAGTACTAAACATTTTAGTTAGTTTAAGTACTAAACTGGAACATGAACTCCTCATAACTTTAGGAAACACATTTCTCAAATGAAGAAACTCAGAAAAATGGTGGAGATTAGAAATGGTGGAGGTAAGACCACACCCAAGCAGAGTGACCCCTACCCAAGGGGCCAATCTGCTTCATAAAGACTACCTCCTATGTGCTCATAGTCCTGGGCTCTGGCACATGGTAGGTTGTACTGTGATCCTCAATGAAGTTGTCATCAGAGTTAAATATAATCTTAAGTTGCAAAAGTTGAGATGCTTTTCACCCATTGCAAGTACCCAGGCTGTTGGAGAAGCTGTTCCTTCTCCAGCTTCTTCAACTCAGCCCTGGCTCCCTGTTCATTCTGAGGGTCTGCCTTGATCATTTCCCCCTCCAAGCTCTGTTCAACACCCAGCTCTTCTATCTGTCTGCCCTCCCTCCCTCTCTCCCTCTCTCCCTCTCAGTTCTATAGTACCTGGGTCTGCTTAGACTGGCTGTGTGTGTGTGTGTGTGTGTGTGTGTACACGCTAGTCCTCGGACTTGAACTGAGGGTCTAGACAACAGTTCCTGAACTATATTGCTCAAGGCTAGTGCACTATACTGGACCTGTGGCTCCACCTCCAGCTTTCTGGTGGTTGATTGGAGATAAGACTTTCCTGCTCAGGCTGGCTTTGAACCTCATCCTCAGATCTCAACCTCCTGAGTAGCTAGGATTATAGGTGGGCCAGGCTGCTTGGCTATTTTTTGCATTTTATTTTGTTAGTTTGTTTTATTTTTGTTTTACTTTGTCTCCTGAGATAACCTTACAATCTATCTAGGCAAGAGAACATTTCCTTACAGACCTAAAAAAGGGCAGAAGCAAGAGGAGATAAACAATCCCCTTTAGCAGATGGTAGCAAGACCAACAGAGGCCCAGAAACTCCCCAAGCAGTATACCTCATTCTTAGCACTAAAGAAAAGATTCCCAGAGAAATTAGACTGAACGATCAAGCAGTTATACTGGCTAGGCGCATTACAGGAAATTTATTCTCATTTGTTTTATTTCTGTTCTCATTTCCCCCATGTCCATGCGTTACTTGAACAAGTAACTTGAATAAAAGTACCTGATATTTTTAAATGATGAAAGACAGACTTGCCTTCCATGTAGAACTCCCCCAAACATTTCTGAGCTGTGAAGCAAAGCACAAATGAAGATTCACACATAGAGAACCGGAATGGGGGATTAACATTTAAGAGCATGTCTGTGTATAAACTGCAAATCGGAGACAGTCGGTTGGTAGCAAAGCATCAAAGCTATCTTGCTCAGTTCTTTCTAGAATACTAATTTAGGAAGCATGTAATAAAATTCATGTCTTTTCTGTTTTTCACTGGACAATACAGCAGACATCTAAGTTGAATGTCTAAATAAAAGTTCAGCCTAAAGAACAACAACAAAAAATCTAGGCCTAACTCCAGCAGTTCCAAATGTGCTTTCCACCTGTTCCTGCTGCTCATGTTCAGAGCAAAAGAACAGAACAAGGACTCCTATAGAACTGGTTTTGGATTACAACAAGCCCAACCACAAGCTATAATTAGAAAGGAGCCACGTTTCCAAGATGGAAAAAAAAACTAACAAGTGTTACCAGGGGAGAAAATTTTCTTTCATGTTTTGGTTAAATGTAGTTTCCTTCTGAGAAATGGTAAACAAATGCTCCCCCACCAATGCTCTAGTACTCACTTGAACTTGGAGTAAACTGATACACACATGCATACAAAGACAGAATTGATTTCATTTTCCAGTGAGTGAGGGAATTTGGGAATCAGTTCTTGTTTAAGAAGCCAGCAGTCGGGTTATTAGTGATCCTAGGCAAAACAACCTCAAACTTTTTGGAATAAAGTTTCGATAAGTCAGACACTGAACTTTCATGTGAGAAACTCTACTGATAGTCCGTGGATAAGAAAAAGGAAAGGAAGCGAGAAATGATAGAAGAATCTTGACAACAGAGGGAAAATGGGAGAGAAGAGAAACATTTGATTTTCTGTTCTTGGTGGGTATATGACCTTGTTATGTGAGAAGGTGTTTTCTATTGTGAGAGGAATCAACATACAAATAAAATACATCCTTCCAATAAAAAAAAATTCCTAACCCCTGTTCTGTAATAGGTAATAGTTTTAACGGAGCTATTCACAGTTGGTAAAGATTTATCATTCCATCCCAAACTTTTGTAGCTGCCTTAAACAATGAGTCAATATAGTCCCATTACACAAGTGAAAGACTAAGGCCCAGAGAATTGAAAAAACATAATCCAAAGAATCTAGGGTAGAAAATAGAAAAAAAAAAAAAGGCAAGAAAGAGGTGTCAGCTGTAACAGGGATTCTGGATTCTCTTTATAATCTATGTGTTAAAAAGCTTCAGGGATTTTCCTCTACCATTCAGTATTACCTTTTCCAGCCTGAGTAAGCAATTGGGGAACCAGGGGTCACCATGGGAAAGCCTCAGTACCTGACCACAGGTGGGGGGGGTGGCTTAGGGGTAGAGCACTTGGCTAGGTTGTGAGAGGCCCTGAGTTCCATCCCCATCAATTCCAAAGGGAATGCAATTACAAGGACAGATGGCAAATGGGGGTGTGGACACATGTCCCAAACTCGCCAGCATGATTCAGCTGCAGCATCGTAGGGGAAAGCATTAAGGGACTTTAAAAGGCTACCTCATTTTACATCCAAGCAAGCTAAGCAATGAACAAGTCGGTAAGTTCGTCCAGGGCCACCAGCTGTAGAGGTGGCAATAAAATCTACCAAAGCCGCGATCTTCTGATCACCTCCAGAGCATGTCTGGTAACTTTCTTTGTGCCAACAGGAACCTGAGAGGTTGAGAAATGACCCCCTAAGCAGAAGCAACTTTGCACTGAGTTCTACTTTTCCAACCCCAAAAGCTATTTTTGAAGTGTGGTTCCTAAGCAAGTCTGACTCACCGCGAGGAAAGGAGGTGGATGTGGGAGCAGGCAGCATATTTACTGACGCTGCAGTTCTCTAAATGGGTGAGGTTTCTCTGCAGGTCCTTCAGCAGCCAGAGGGCTCACTGCACTCATGAACACACCCATCTTAGAATTAAGATGGAATTCTTCACCGATCCTACAAGCCCTGCCTGCCTCAGTAGCACCTTTTTAGTGTTGAGAAGCAAAAGAGGCTGACTTGTGGGGTGAGGCCTGAAATCCAGGCCACATTCCCCTTACCAGGCCTGACACATGACCTAGACTGCATGTGCCTTGTTCATCGGTATATGGGGATGCTTGAAGGGCTAGCAAGTGCTCTCCTTGCCACCTTCTGCTTCTGTGCTTGCACCTGGGGGTTCCTATTGCTCTCCAGAGTTCGCCTAGCCTCAACACTAACAGCAGGCGTGTGCACAAGCTGTGCTTTCTGCCTGATTCATTCCACCCTCCCTCCCATCTCAGCCAGCCTTTTCTCAGCCTATCTGAAGAGAGCACAGCACCATATGCATCTTCTATAGAGCAAATCCCTCACTGATTATTTGCATAAATGTTGCATGAATCTCTAGAGCTAGTCCCTATTACACATGAAGCTTCCATAAGAACACAGACTTTTTTTTTTAAACTTGGGATTTGGGTCCCTAAGCTCTTTTTTTGTTTGTTTATTTGTTTGTTCAAGCCTAGTGCTCTACCACTCAGCTCTGCTTCTGGCTAATATTTTTCAGGTGCTGTTTTGGAGATGAGTCTCATGGACTGTTCTCCCCAGCTGGCTTGAAACCACAATCTTCAGATCTCAGCTTCCTGAGTAGTTAGGATTACAGTAGTGAGCCAATGGTGCCCAGCCATGACACTTTTTCAACCCCAGCATTAAGCACAATGCCAGACAGAGTGGGTCTTCAATATAAGTATGTATAGTTGGGGTGGCGGGGGAGGGGAGGGGAAGGTAAGAAGCTAGCATATTTCCATACTATTTAAGTAAGTTCAGCAAATTCCCATGGCTATAAATTATGGCATGTGAGTTTGTCTGGGACCACCACTATTATTCTCATTGTATATACTAAACAGAGCTTGAGAAATACTTCCTGTCCTGGTTCCTTCAGAGTTTGTGATTAAGGGGACAAATGAAGACTCATATGTAAATATAGGAGGCAATTCTGAAGAACCGATTGGCTGAGACAGAAGAGGCATTTGTTGGCTGGCTGGGAGAAGGAGCCTTTGTATGCTTTGTCATTAGCATATGCTGGCAGATGGGAGGCTCAGTGGGGAGGGGAGGGAGAAGGACTATGAACAGCAGACCTGTCCTTGATGGGAACCGAAAATTGATTACTCCGAGGATGACAAGAGTCTTCTGTGGTTATTTTCATTTCTCAAACATGGCAAGAGCGATGTTTGATTATTAACAATAACTGTAGGCTGAGGACCCAAATTAGGCTTGAGTAAATGTGACCATGGTCTCAGTCACGAAGTAAAGGAATCCTCAGAGAAATTAAGATGGGGGCCAAAGCCTTCTCTTTTGTCCCCGAGGGGGCAAAGTACCCTAGTCTTGAAATGACCTAATCCAGCTGAATTAGGCTCACAGGATTTCCCTCATGCTTATCAGGTGTTAAATATTTATTGCATCTGTGTACTTTGTACCTTCACAGTAAGCACTTTCAAATGGACTACGGTTTCCCAAGCAACTCACATTTAAATGTATTCCTAGCAAAACATCCATCCCTTAGGGGCTTCCAAGTGCTGTTTCACAGTCCTCCAGTCAATTGTTTATTTAGAATTAATATTTTATTTTTTGATACTTTGAAACAAACAGCTCAAGCGGGCCTTGAACTCCTTCTTGGTCATTCTTCCTTTGCCTTCCAAGCACCAAGATTACAGGTTTGCACCACCACATCCACCTTGCTTATTTTATTTTTAACCTGGGTTAGGAGTCATAAATCTGACACTGCCCACAACTGAATGTAAATCAACAGTACAAGGTTCTGATTAGACCATAACACACACAGTTTTAACTGCGGAAATTTTTCTAGCATATATGAAGAGTAGAGTAATGAATCTGCAGAGAGAGTCATCACTCCCTTGGTTCTTACCATCAGAAATTTTTTAAACAAATATTTGTGAATAAACTACACTTCCTGAATGCTGTTAGAATACAGTTTTAAAAGGAAAGCTACTGAGAATTATTGTCACATAGCAAGTTATTACAAGCAAGGAGAGAAGAAGGGTTGGACAGATGCTAATAAGCTTGGGGAACACCAGATCTCCCTTCTGCTTCCTATTTACCTACAACTAACCCTTGATTTCTGCATTCTTTTTTCTCCTCTAAGAACAGCTGAACCGATGTGCTCTGAAGCAGATTAGCCAAAGTAGGAATTTTCAATGGGATTTCTGCTGATTAGCAGAAATCTTTATCTATTTACAGTACACGCTTGCAGAATCAGGACTGGGCTTCAACTTTATCTAAATTTAGAAGTCTTGAAAGCATTTTGTGGAACCAAAAGCAAACCACTTTGCCAGAGACAGAAGAGGGGTCAAAGGTAAGAATCCTGAATGTGAATGATAAAGGGTAGCCTTCATTTGTCCGAGAAGAGAATAATACGAAATGTCTGATATTACTGCTCCATTTGGTAATGTGTAGACAGGTCAAGAATTGGATCTTGGCCTCTTAGAATTACCATCTGGATGAAACTGGGCTAATGGGGGATGGGAGGGGGAGAATGTGAATGAGAAGGAATATGGCCAAAACACTTTGTTTGCATATATGAAAACAGAATAACGGAATCTGTTGAAATTGTTCCAAGGGAGAGTGATAGAAGGAGACACATTAGGAATGTATATGTAAAAATGTAACAGTGAGACCCCTTGTATACTAATTTAAATGTATGCTAATTAAGAAAAAAACCAGAGAGTACTGATAGACCTCTTAAATTTAGGTCTGTAGTCAGAATTTCAAGACTCATCAGAAGACCTTCACCTGCATTCCACCTGTGCTGTCTCTAGTGCAATCAAAAGAAGGCAGGGCAGGAAAAGGTTAATTCTGGGAGAACAGGGAAGGCTGGGTAGAGCTTTGTTACTGGCTGTATCCTCTGGGGCCCAGGGAGTATCTAGTTAAGCATAGATAGGCACTCAAATGAGTAGAAGACAACATGTGAGCTGTAGGTGAATTTGGAAGTAAAACTGAATTCCCTTTTCCCAGTCCATATACTCAGTGCCTGCCGTGTTTCCAATACCTGAAAGTTTTGGAAGTTGATATCTTATAAGAGAGATCAAGTAAGTTGGGGAGGGGGATATATGTTTATATTGATGTGTTTTTCTGTATGCCGGCTATACTTGCATAGGAAATTAACTCTTAAGTGTCCAGCAATGTCTTGGTGCCCCTTAGATTCAGTCTGATGAAGGCATCATCACATTTGGGGTTTAGTTGTTGTTTTTCAGATCCGAGGCTTGAACTCAGGGCCGGGATATTGTTGCTGAGCTTTTGTGCTCAAGGCTAGCGATCTACCACTTTGAGCCAAAGCCCCACTTCTTGTTTTTTGGTTGTTAACTGGATATGAGTCTCATGGACTTTCTTTTTTTTTTTTTT
>NW_012267228.1:14739498-14741519 GCF_000151885.1 Dipodomys ordii
GGGAAGAGGAGGGGGGAGGGAGTTTCGGAGCAGGGAGGGAGGGAGACAGAGAAATAGAAGAGAGGGGAGAGCAAGAGAGCCCAACTGTGCTGCCAGTCTAAATGGAAAGGAGAGAGAAAGAGAAGCAGACAGACAGACAGACTGCGCTGCCAATCTAAGTGGAATAGAAGATGACCGTAGTGTGGCAGGGGAGGATGAGTTGGTCTTGAAATTTTAACGATTACAAACCTCTCTGCAACTTCATCATTTCTGTGTTTCCCCTTGAGTCACTGTTAGGCATGAAATCAGACTGCCAGAATGGGAAAGGAGATGGCCTAGAGAGGAAGGGCTGGGCTGTTGTCGATGATGATGTTGCTGTCCATCTCTGTTCTCCTGCAGCAACGTCATCAAACCGCTGTGACATTTTCCTCCAGCGATCAAGTAGGCAATCCCGCGCCTTCAGACCCTCAGGTGGCTTGGTGTGTGTGTGGCCCAGTTCATTCCTCTGGGGGTGGTCAAGGCTCGCCCCTTGGCACAGAAAGAGAAAGGAGAACCCCCCTCTCCCTCTGTTTAGTTTTATTCCAATGCTTAGTAACAATTTTTTGCCCAGGGAACCCTGTGTGTTAATAAAATAGGTGATACTTTGTATACTACCCCAAATAACTGGTAAGAGATATAGCAGCAGTAAATTCTCCAGCCCCAAAGAGTTATATATTTTTTTCAATGAAACTGCTAATTGCTACAATAAAGCCTGATGAAAAAATTATCACTTGGCATCAATGAGAGAATTCATCTCAGGATCTTCCCCCATCCCAGAATATGTACGTTTAAGCCCCTTAAAGTGGTATGATACTTATACCCACTCTCTTACTCCTGAGATCACTTTTAGGTAACTTACAATAACTCATAGAACATAGTATTTCTATTCAATATAACCACATAATAATGCTTGTTACACTAAAATTAGTGTGCTGTAATGACCAAAGACGACCTGTACATGTTTGTTTTAGACAATATAAGAAAAAGAAACCCTCAAAACTATTTTCTCTTTGTGGTTGGTTCCACCCATGAATAGGGTGTGGAAGGCTGAATGTACAGATGATAGGATCCAAGGTAACAGTCTAACCCTGCAAATCTTTCTGGCTTAACAAAGTCAATTCACTTCACTCAGATCTTCAGATTTCCATTAGTTGGGAAGCAATAAAATACACTTTATATACCGTCTAGAAGACATAATTTAAATTTCCTTATTGATTCTAAAAGCAATGAAGGGAATTTCAGTGTCTATAAGAAATCTTCTACTGGTGTAGATAGTTAGGGAAGTTTAGTAATTGAATTGAATCAGCACTGTTTAAAATATATCCTTGGTGCTGTTGTTGTTTTTTTTTAATAGAATTTTAAGTGTGAAAAAATACAAATTGATGCTTTTAGCTTATTTGATAGAATGCTTGCTTAGCAATTACAAGTTTCTGAATTAAAAAAAAAAGTGCCACCAAAGTTCATGAGTTGTGACATTTTCTTGGCCTTGGGAAAAATTGGGAGAGTTTAAAGCCAGACAAAGCAAAATCAGAGTTCTAGGTTCTCTTTTTCTGGCAGATGGTTTGGGGGAAATTACTTAATCTTCCCATAGCCTCAATTACTTCCTACCTAAACTGGGGAAAAACAGAAAATCTGTCACAGAGGTGTGGATAAATGAGGGAATGTTTGGGAAGTGTTAAGTGTCACCTAGATTTAACTTATTAATAACAGCACAGTTGCTGAGTGCTATGGCTCAAGCCTGTAATTCAAGCTACTTGGGAGGCTGGGTTAGAGGATCAAGGTTCGTTTTGAACCTCAGATAAAGAAGGTCACAAAGCTGGGCGCTGGTGGCTCACGCCTGTAATCCTAGCTACTCAGGAGGCTGAGATCTGAGGATCACGGTTCAAAGCCAGCCCGGGCAGGAGAGACTGTGAGACTCCTATCTCCAATAAACCACCAGAAAACCGGAAGTGGCGCTGTAGCTCAAGTGGTAGAGCGCTCGCCTTGAGCTGAAGAGCTGAGGG
>NW_012267228.1:14741569-14748750 GCF_000151885.1 Dipodomys ordii
CTCCTGCCCGGGCTGGCTTTGAACCGCGATCCTCAGATCTCAGCCTCCTGAGTAGCTAGGATTACAGGCGTGAGCCACCAGCGCCCGGCTCATGGACTTTCTTGCCCAAGCTGGCTTTGAACCAAGATGCTCAGCTCTTAGCCTCCAGACTAGTTAGCATTATAAGCATGAGCCCCCAGCACCCAGCCGTTGTTTTGGTGGGGTTTTGTTAGTTTGTTTTGTTTTGTTTTGTTTTTGCTGGGGTCCTGAAGTCAGAGCCTCAAGGCTCAGCATTTTTGTTGTTGTTGTTTTGTTTTGTTTTTTATCACAGTGTGAACTCTACCATTTGAGCCAAGCTTCAACTTTCAGCTTTTTATTGGCTATTTGGAAATAAGAGGCTCTGGGATTTGTCTTCCTGGGCTGGCTTTGAAACTTGATTCTCAGATCTCAGCCTCCTGAGTAGCTAGGATTATAGGCCTGAGCCCACAGCATCAAGCTTTACAATTGTTTTATTCTAGGCTGTATCTCCTAGCACAGTGTCCTAGAAGTTGGCAAATGCCTCCTAGTCTTGTTGAGTGAATGACTGAAGGAATAGAAATGAATAATATTGTAGAACTGTTACTAGAGCTAAGGTCAGAAACATTGCCACTAGCTTTAGCATAAACAGGCTATAATTCCTCCTCTCTGCCAATGTTCTTGGTTTACAAAGAAAAACCACTATCTTCCATTTCTTGTTTATGGTTTACAATTAGTTTATATTATTGGTAGAAAAACAGATTTAAAAAAATCACAAGCTGATCTGTGTCAAGCAAACTTGTTAACATGAACATTTAAACACAAACAGGGCCAATAAGTAGACACCAGATCAAACAGGATGGGATTTCTAAGTAGTTCGATGGTACAAGAAAAAAAAAAATTCTAGAACATGGTAAATCTTCCTTTTTTAAGTATAGGAAAAAACCCTTAACTTCATGGTACAACTTTCTCAATATTAAAAGAAACAACAATTTAGTTGACTAAAACTAGGTGGGGAAAGAAGCCACAAATTAGAAAACTCATCCTGGGGGCTACTTGGTGGCTAATTGCGGGTGGCTTAGGCATTAAACCTTTACCTCCTGCAGATGTCTTAATACATTCCTACACAGAGTACCTTTCCTCCACCAACAACAAATCTGGTCTGGTTCTTCACCCTCACGTCCTTAAACATATAAGCAATACAAACACATGTTAACATCACATGCTGAAGCCACAGGCCTAGCACATTATAGCCCCATGCTCCTTCTGAGAATAATTGCAATAAGGCTTTTTCACACCTAGAATTACTCACTTTCCAGCAACCCCTCACCACATCCTGTATGTAAAAACATGACGTGACAGAGGTAGGCCCATCTTCCTGTTATTTAAGGCCTAACTATCAGACCACAGGGTGATTTCTTTCTCTAAAAAGCATAGGCTCGAGGCTGAGAATGTGGCTTAGTGGTAGAGTGCTTGCCTAGCATGCATGAAGCCCTGGGTTTGATTCCTCAGTACCACATACACAGAAAAGGCCAGAAGTGGTGCTGTGGCTCAAGTGGTGGAGTGCTAGCCTTATCACAAAAGAAGCTGAGATAGTGAGTTCAAGCCCCAGGACTGGCAAAAAAAGAAAAGAAAACCTGGGCTCATTCAACATCTATATTGCTCTGTTAGACAAAAAGATAAGTAGATACTCTTGAGAAGAAAGCTGCCTTTGGAATTAGAGAAATAGCAAAGGCCTTTTGTATGCTGCAAAATCTGTGTCTGGTTGGAAATTCTAAAGTCACACCAGAAAACGCAAATTCTGAGGACAGGAAGGAATTTTTCTCTATTTCTTTCTTTATTTTTGTTGGTCGTGGGGCCTGAACTCTGGGCCTGGGCACTGTCCCATAGCTCTTCAGCTCAAGGTTAATGCTCTACCACTTGAGCCACAGCACCACTTCTGGCTTTTTCTGCTTATGTGGTGCTGAGGAATCGAACCTAGGTCCTCATGTATGCAAGGCAAACAGTCTACTACTGGGTCACCTTCCCAGCCCCAAGTAAGGAATTTTTTAAGACCAAAATAAACATAATAGTTCAAATATTACACGAGCTGGCCACCAGTGGCTCACACTTGTAATCCTAGCTACTCAAGAAGCTGATATCTGAGGATTGCAGTTTGAAACCAACCTAGGCAGGAAAGTACCCATGAGAATCTTATCTCCAGTTAACCACTCAAAAACCAGAAGTTGGAAGTGGTGCTGTGGCTAAAGTGTTAGAGTGCTTGCCTTGAGCTAAAAAGCTCAGGGACAGTGCTCAGTCCCAGAGTTCAAGCCCCATGACCAACCAAAAAAAAAAAACAAAAACAAAAACCAGAAGTAGCGCTGTGGCTCAAGTGGTAGAGTGCTAGCCTTGAGCCCAAAGAGGCTCAGGGACAGCGCCCAGGCCCTGAGTTCAGAGTTAGCAAGTTAGGCAATCAATTCAAACTGGTTAATCAAGAGCTTTAGAAAGTATGCAATTTTAAAAATTAGTTTACTTCCTAGCAATAAACAAAACTGTTCTTAGTCTCAAATCTTTATATTTCTCAAAGTTAGAGGTTTTAATAAAATTACTACTTCTCAACTTTAACTTGGGGGTAAGGATCACAATCCTTTACAGAATTAGAGAAGAAAAAATAGCCAAGACCTGTATGTTTAGAATCTCTGAAGATTACCTAGTCATATTGAGGTATATTTATCTGGTGGCCAGTGGCTCACGCCTGTAATCCTAGCTACTCAGAAGGCTGAGATCTGAGGACCACAGTTCAAACCCAGCCTGGGTAGGAAAGTCCATGAGACTTTTATCTCCAATTAACCACCAGAAAACTGGAAGTGGTGCTATGGCTCAAGTGGTAAAGCACTTGCCTTGAGCTGAAAAGCTCAGGGACAGCACCCTGGCCCAGAGTTCAAGCCCCACAACCAAACAAAAAAATAAAATAAAAAAATAAGTAAATAAAATTTGTTAATGTTTCCTCTGAACCAACTAGACCAATTCTCGATTTTTAATGTGAATCATTGAAGATTCTCTCTGTGTGCATATGTGCTTGCATGTGTGCATGCACATGAGTGTGTGTGTGTGTGTGTTTGTTTATGTACTAATACTGGGGCTTGAACTCATGCCCTCGCTTGGCTTTTTCGCTCAAGGCTGGCACTTCACCATTTTAAGTCACAGTTTCACTTTTGGCTTTTTGCTGCTTAATTGGAAATAACAGTCTCATCGACTCTTCTGCCTGGACTGGTTTTGGATCCTGATTTGCTCATCTCAGCCTCCTGAGTAGCTAGGATTACAGGAATGAGCCACCAGAGCTTGGCTCATGCTGTTACTTTTAAGTCATTCAGTATCTTCAGGAGTAATACCTGATACTTAAAAGAAGGAAACAGAAGTTCTGTAAGAAATAGAACTTGATATTATGAAGCTTAGGAACCAGGCACTGCCCTGCTACATAACTTCCAAGGACTCTCTTTATAAGTGGGTCAGAGAACCTTGTCTTTAGTTGCTAGAAACAAGGAGGAACCATGGTTTTCTAGGTTGAATAGCTGTAGCTCTCAGCTCATGGAGAGACCTGATTATCCTAACCAGAGGGCATGTGTACTACTGGTATCTGCACACAACATTCCCAGGGCAAAGAATGGTACACTTCAAATGTCACTAGTACTGTGGTTGAGAGATCTTAAACTTCACCAAGGCCAGGCGCCGATGGCTCATGCCTGTAATCTTAGCTACTCAGGAGGCTGAGATCTGAGGATAAAGCCAGCGGAGGCAGGAAAATCCAAGAGACTCTTACCTCCAGATAATCACTAAAAAGCTGGAAATGGTGCTGTAGCTCCAAGTGATAGAGCACACTAGCCTTGAGTACCAAAGCTCAGATCAGCACCGAGGCCTTAAGTTCAAGCCCCAGTTACTGGCACCAAAAATAAATAAATAAATAATGTATAATGGGTTAAAAAAAAAAGCCTGCCCTGTGATCACACTGAGACTTTATGACCACTTAAACTCTTTGCACTCACCAACTATCTATAGACACAGAAATAAAGAAGAAAAATAACTGTAATGACAAACCAAAAAATAAAAATGAAAAAAAAATGAAAACAATCACATCAAAATCTACAGTCTTTACCCTCAAAGATCTCCAGTTTAGGGTGAAGAGGAGAGAGCAATTTAAAAGCCTTTGAGGGTAAACAGGACAGGTGTGGGGAGCTAGGACAAAGGCACAGTGTTTCCTCAAAGAGATGACACCAAAGCTGAGTCCAGCAGAAGTGGGAACAAAAACAGGAATTGGATTTTGGGTGTGTGGAGGTGCTGGTATAAAGATGATCTCCGTCTGCCAGCTAGGTGTTTGATAATACCAACTGCAAGAACAACAACAACAAAAAGGAGAAGAAGAAGGAGAAGAAATATTTTGTGTAGCAAAAACCAGGAGGCGGATAGTGTTATAAAAGCCTGGCTTGTGTGAACTCAGTCTGTCCTTCACAGAAGGCCTGTGAGGTAGGCGGGGTTATTGGTTTCATTTTAAAGAGGACAGAGAAAGTGATTGGCACAGGTCACTTAGCTAGTGCCTGGAAACTGGGATTCCTTCACATTTAATCTGGCTTAGATGACAGGAAAACGGTTGAGATTGGCTGTGATCCAACAGATTTAACCAGAACTAATCTGAACCACACAGTACACCTCAGGCATGGAAGTCTTATACTTGGTAAACTATGTTGTTTAGATGGAGACCAAACTTACATCTGTGAATTACTTCTAACCCTTTCTGATCAGGATCCCAGACATTGATTTTACCCTAATTTAATCCCTCTTAATCTCTATGTTGAGACAGACAATCCTATCCAGGGAGTCTAGATTATATCCAGCAATAATCTTCTCCCTTCTTTCCTGCAGTCTTGAAGAGCTGGTCCTCTCTTTCCTCATCCAAATCAGATTTCATGCAACGATGCAGCATCAGTCACTAGGATGCCCAGCCTAGAGCTCCCTTGTAGCCCTGAGGGGCCTGCTCACCAACTAATCCACATGGCTGGGGGGGGGGGAGTGGAGGAAGAGCACCTGCCAAACCCAGTCCCTTACCTCAGAACCTCTGGACCACATTTTCACCTACTGTCATGGGAAACTATCACTGGCTGGCTCAGAAGCCAGATAAACAGCTTCCAGCCAGGGTTTCAACCCTCTGTGAACAGCAGCACCAAGATAGATTCATTCTCTTCAGAAGAGAAATGTTCCAGAATCAGCTGAGCTCCCGGGCCCTAATGGTATGTGGTTTCTTTCAGCTTTAAGAGACTACCATGTCAGGAGTAGGAAGGTGTCACAGTAGTTAGGAGTACAAACCTAGGTCTTTGTCTCTCATGAAGTCATTTTACCCTCAAAGTCTCAGGTTTAATAATAATCACAATAACAACAATGAAATTATTTTTTATAGAGTTTATGACATAAGGCAGGGAAAATATTTCATAAGGTCCTTGGCACCCACATGCTTCAGTAAATTATTATCTTCTTGTTATTATTTGTAAAGTGAGAAAATTAATTTTTGAGGGGAAAAGCCTAGACTGTGTGTTTATTCATACATCCAAACACTTAAAAGTTTATACACCAATTTGTTTTTACTACAGTATGCAAAAGAGTCCCATTTTACATACATAATTTTGAAGATAATTTACTGCTGGTTTAAAAATAATCATAACAACAAGAAACCCTCCAACATCTCTTATTTGGAAGGAGAAGGAGAGGGGCTAGGTTTCCTGAGTTTGGGGCCTAGGATGCCATAATGAGAAAACTAAGTTTATATTTAGGCAAGGGGCTGCCTCCTGCCCTCGGGGTGAACCATGGAGCCCCGCAAGGCAGCAGGACAGACTGAACTTGCGTCAGGTCTAGGCAACAACCTCTCTTCGGAAAAATAACTTTTTCTGTGTATTTGATCAGTCCGTGTCTAACCAGTATTTAAGATTTTGGAGTTAAGAAGCACCCCTCTCCTCCAACTAGATTACCAAATAAAGATACCCTCTTGCTTCTTCACAAAGGGAAAGAAAAGAAAAAGTAAAACAATGTGTGTGCTATGCACTACTTATTTTGTTTTAAAGACATTTTATCATGTTCTAGGAAGAAGCACCAAGCTAGGAGGCTCCAGCCTCAGGCCTGTCCTACTGTGCCTGACTAAATTGTTCCTTGGCTGCCGTTGTAGATAGAATCTAGCAGTGCCCAGGCCCTCAGCATATTGAACCATTCTCTGAGTTTTAAATTCCTGCAAGCAAAACACAGCAAAGATGGCTCTGACCATGTAGAGTCAGTCCCACACAGGGGCTTCCACTTCTGCATGGGAGGAGACACAACCACACCCGGAAATTGTGAACAAGCCTCCCTGCCCCCCCTTCTCTGTGCTATTTGCTCCTTTAGCTTCTCAGCAAATGCCATGTGTCTCTGGGCTAGAATTCAAGTCTGATTCATCCTGGTGTGCCCCAAGCTTGGCAGCAGACCTGGTTCAGAGAGGGTAGCTCAGGAAATACGTGAACAAACATTGGGCCAACATAAGACACCATCCTCTTCACCCTTTCCCACAGCCTCCAAGTTTGTATTTCCCCTTTTCTGCCCAAGCCAGCTCGCGCTTTCTGTATTCACTCTAAAATTGAGATGTGTTGGAGGGGAAGTGAGTCCTTTACAAAGTCTAAGGGTGGTTTCGCTTTTTTTTTTTTTTAAGACGTGAAGGAAATAATTATCAAGATGATTATATTACCACCCATCTAGCAAAAGTGGGAAATATATTTCCAAAGAGTATACAAGGAAAGGTGTAAGCATGTGTGTGTGTGTGTGTGTGTGTGTGTGTGTGTGTGGAGAAGAAAGAGAACCTATGCACAATCTTAATTAACACAGGACACTTTCGTAAGGATCAGGATGGAAAAGGCTCGCAGATACCCTAAGATCTCAGGCTAGAAAGTGAAGCTAGAGAAAGTGACAGAAATGCCAGAGGGCCACCTGGAGACAGCCACCCCTGGGGCCTCAGCTCGGCCTCCCAGCACGGTGGGCAGACATTAGGCAGAGGAACCACGCCGGCGTCCTTCTAGGGCACCGCCCCGGCCCACACCTTCTCTGTCCAGGTTTCCCTAGGCAGCTCCAGGGCAAGAAGACTGAAGGTGCAACAAATTATCTCCCCAGCAAGAGGCTGATCCTGGGACGGGGGTGTGGGA
>NW_012267228.1:14752059-14763964 GCF_000151885.1 Dipodomys ordii
AAATGTCCATCTCACTCATTTACCTGACTATCAGTCTTGTACTTATTTTACTAGTTACAGAGGAAACACAATAGCTGGGTGCAGGTGCATGTCCCTGTCCCTTCCATCAGTGATACAGGAAGCATAAGAGAATAGGAGGATTACAGCTAAATTAAGACCCTACCTCAAAAATAACCAAGACAAAAAGAAGCTTGAAGCATGATTCAAACGGTAGGAAGACTGCCTGCTTTAAAACACACGGCCTGGGGATGGGAATGTGGCTTAGCAGCACAGTGTTTGTCTCACAAACATGAAGCCCTGGGTTCAATTCCTCTGTACTTCACACACAGGAAAAGCTGGAAATGGCACTGTGGCTCAAGTGGTAGAGTGCTAGCCTTGAGCACAAAAAGCTCGGGGACAGTGCCCAGGCCTTTAGTTCAACCCCTAGGACTGGCAGAAAACAAAAACCAAAGTAAACAAACAAACCAACCAAAAAACAGATAAAACACAAGGCTTTAGTACTACCAAAAAACAAAACCATACCCCACCAAAAACACCAAGCAAACAAAACAAAACAAAACCTATCCAGTCTATGACTCATCTGGATGTTTATGTCACTTTCACCTGATGTTTCCTCTGTTTGTTGTTTTTGGTGGTGGTGGTATTGGTGGTCATAGGGCTTGAACTCAGGGCCTGACAGCTGTCCCTGAACTCTTTTGTTCAAGACTAGCACTCTACTACTTTAAAGCCACAGTGCCATTTCCAGTTTTTTGGTGATTAACTGGAGGTAAGAGTCTCATGGACTTTCTAACCCCAGCTGGAGTTAGATCCTCTGATCTCAACCTCCTGAGTAGCTAGGATTATAGGCATGAGCCACCAGTCCCTGGCTTTCTCTACTGTCATAATAAACAACCACTGACTTTTCTGTTGCCCTTTTATTCTTGTGGCTGTATCTGAACAGGTAGGACAGGAGAAATACTTCAAGCACATATGATACAATGACAACAGATATTATGAGTCCTCCCAAAGCTCCATGGTAGCACTGGGGCGAGGGTGGGGCTGGGGTGGGGTGAATGAGGCCCTATTTTCCTTTCAGAGATCCCACATTCCTAGCTTCATTACCTACACATGAGTCTGTGGGAGGAGTGTTAAGTGACATGTGCCAGGCCTTGCTCTCAGTTACAGGAAGTCCCAGGGTGTGGAGGAATTCCTGGCGCTTGATAGGTGGATAAGGGGACTAAATGATCTTGGTCAAGGTTAGGGTAGGAGCCCCAGGAAGGCCTCACACCTGTTGGACTAATCTGTGAGCAGGAGCAGTTGTGAGTAAGAATTTTTCACTCTCCAGCTGCTCAGAACTGCATGACCAAAAGCTGTCAAGTGCGTATTCATAACAATATGATTGCTCATTTTTGCTCATCTTCACAGGCAATGACTGTCTAGTAAATATTTGTTGAATGTACTTTAACTTATATGCTTAAACCTCCCAAGAGAGAAGAAAAACAATGGCAAATAAATAAAGATTCTTAAAGCTGTCTGTGTTGCAGTAGTGCTTTCTTTTTTCTGAAAATGTTTAACCGTGTTTCTTCTCTCTCTGGCTGCCTTCTGGGAGGTTTTTGTTTTCTGTATACATTTCTACTTTTGTCATACAGTTGTTTATTTTTTTACTTGTTTTTTGGCAGGACTGAGACTTGAACTCAAGGCCTCATGTTTGCTAGGCAGGTGCTTTACCACTTGCATCATGTCCTCAGTCCAACATAAATACAAGTGAACATACATAGACTCTTTATTCCAGTCACTGGCTGGAAGTTATTAGTAAGAGCAGTTTATCACTATTCTCGAGGAACGGGGAAGTCAAAATATACAATCATTCTAGAGATCCTGCGAGCCTTTTATATAAGAACTTGTGTTTCTAGATAGGACCATCTTGAATATTTTTCTGCTTGTCAACCACAGTGGGTGGTTGGATGGCTTATGTTTTTTTTTTTTAAGGAAACAAATCTGTTTAAGATTTTCCTGGTGGGACAGCTGCTTTCCTCACTGTCAAGAGCAAGTGGCTATTTCTCATCAGTCAGCCTGAGCCAATGATTGCCTGGTGTCATCTCTCAAAATACCACCATTGTGAGTCAGCGTGTCAGTCCCAAGGCATGCAGCTGCAGGCCCCAAACCTTTCTAAATTCTTTATCAGCTTAGCTCCATCCTTTTCCCAGGGCTCATTTTCTTCCTCTATGCAAGAGATAAAGGAGAGTAGATGATTTCCTTAAGGTAATGCCTCTTTTTTTTTGCTTTGTTTTGTTTCCATGTGAGGTATGTGTATAATGCTCACTACCATTAATCAAAGGGTATATCTTCGAAACAGCCCGCAGAAGCCCTTTTTGGCCAGCAAGGGTATCACTCAGTGGTTTCTCTCAGTGTTGTCTGAGCAAGGCCAAGAAGTTTCTTAGTTCATGGAGAGACATGTGACTGACCAGTAAGGGGCTGATGTGTCCTGGTAGGGACAATACACTCTATTCTTATGGCACTCACTGCCTGGTACTAACAAATATCAGCTCAATGAAAGCTACTGATTAACCTAATTGAGTAATCATAAAAGCCAAGACTTCCTTAAGGTTCAATGGAGAAGAGTACAAAGAGGAGACTAAATATCACCCAGCAGTAAGAACAGCTACAAGGAGGTTGCTTTTATAGCATTGTGATAGGTCTTGAATGTCAAATCTTCAGTCATTCTATGTTTTTCACAGGGTTGGATTGAGGCCTGACAATTTGCATTTGTAAATAATTTCCAAGTGCTGGTGGTGAGGGACTATATTTGAGAGTCACTATGGATTTCATTGAATTCTCTGTCTCCTAAGGGAAACAATAGAATCCTTGTAATGAGTCAGCTGTCTGGAGTCTTTCTGTTTACCTATGTAAGAATTGGGGGTAAGTAATAAATTCTTTCATTGCTGGCAGTCCTGGGCCCTTTAGTACCCACCATTAGGGGCTGGACTGGCAGACTTAAGAGTCTTTAAGCTCCAAGCTCTGAGAGCTAGAGGACTATTCCACTATGCTTTAGAAAGCAGAGACCTGAGGCTCTAAGTACTCATCTTGGAGGCTTACTGCTCTGGTCTTTAACTGTCTTTGGCCCTGGCACTTGGCAGCTTTTGTAATCCTGGGCTCTGGCAGCATGAAGGCCTTGGGTGCTGAGATCTTCAGCCTGACAGTAACAAGTGTTACACGGCTTTCAAGCCTAAGGTGTCTGGAACCCTTGGCCTTTTGGTAACTCCCTGGAACTCTTTCAGTGGCCAGGGCCCTCAGTTTTCTTGTATCTGCTCTTCAGAGCATTGTGGTCTCAATTGCATCTGCTCTTTATGGCTCTCTGGAATTCTTTGGATGCCTTTTTCTTGCTAGTGTCGTTGTCACCTGGTTGCCACCCAGGCTGTGGTTGCTGTTATTTCTCTCAGTTACTAGCTAGCTCTGATCATTCTAATAATGATAAAGATAAGAAATAAGAAGAAAAAAACGATTCAGAGAAGCTTTTTAGTCGGCCTAATATCTCACCACCAGGGGGCAGCACATGAATGTGTCTTCTGGATGATTCACAGCATGAGCAAATCGCCTGCTTTATAAATAAAGCCAGACTTGGAGTGTGTAAAAGGTGTCTTCACCAATCATCACAGTCCTACCACACAAATAATAGGTGTTTGCACCCATCCTGGCAAACACTTGTGACATGATCCCAGTCCTTTATGCAAATGAAGGACTGATTGGAGTTTTCTGTTGGATCACCAACAGAAGTGCTCCCCCTGAAGCCTGGGTGGAAATGAGTGCAGGATCTAGAGTCTAGAGTTTGGTACAAACTGTTTGACAGTCACGGTTGAGGTGATTCCTTTAGGAGCCAGTTGTGCTTTGGGAGCAAGCAGCTATGGTTACCACGTAGCTTCCTCAGGGTATCCACAGAGTGTTCCTAATAGCCTGCAGTGTCTTTAGGGTAGTCCTTCGGGCTGCTTGGTGGATAGTTCTTCAATCCAAGTAACTGCAGCACAAGTTCTAATAGCTGTTAGTTAGGGAATCAAATTGTCCCATTCCAGCATCTTGAAAGAACATTAAAAGAGGTATGTACAGCCAGGTGCTGGTGGCTCTGGCCTGTAATCCTATTATTTAGGACACTGAGATATAAGGATTGTGGTTTGAAGCCAGCCTGGACAGAAAAGTCCCTGTGAGACTCTAATCTCCAATTAACCACTCAAAGAAAGACTGGGAGTGGAGCTGTGGCTCAAAATGGTAAGCACTAGCCTTGAGCAAAAGAGTTTGGGGACAGCACCCAGGCCCTAAGTTCAAGCCTATGACTGACAAAAAAAAAACCAAACCTATAATTAATATTAACAGTGATTTAATATACTTTAACAATACCTATCTAATTCCTGCCTCTGCTTCAGTGCTTCAGGAAGAAAGGTAGATCCCTGTACTGACTCATCCCTACCCTACAAGTAAGGACACAGAAGTACCCAAGGAATAAGAATTTTAAACTGAGTTCTTTCTAACTCCAAACATCTCATTCTTGTTTCACTTGAAGAAAGCTATGTGTTAGCTGGGGACTGGGGGGATCATGCTGTAATCCTAGCTGCTCAGGAGACTGGTTTGAAGGTAGCCTGGGCAGGAGACTCTTATCTCCAACTAAATTACCAAAAAAAGCTGGAAGTAGATCTTTGACTCAAACGGTAGAGTGTTAACCTTGAGTAAAAGAAGCTCAGGGACAGTGTGTAGGCCCTGAGTTCAAGTCTCAAGACTGAAGCCACACACACACAAGGAAAGCAAGCTATATAAGCTATTTGTGAGACATATGATTATCATCATAATGTTTGTCTATCTGGTTATCCAGACTTACTAATGCATACTTTGCCAAAATAATTTCTCCTCTATTACCTCTTTTAAAGTTATAAAGTTTTAAAGTTAAAGGCAGACTTTTGAAACCCTGACAAAAAGTAGAAAGCAGAAATTCTGCTCAACGTTTGGTCCCATTGAAAAGCTCTGGTGTTTTTTGTGTTGGTTCTTCTTAGGGTTTTTAAATTATGTTTTTAATTTTGTAGATCACACCAACATTTCACGAGATTATTAATCACGCAATTGTATAAAACCTTTACTAACATTCTCTTGAGACATAACAACATTGTAGGCGGCGTAACATTTCCCTGTATTCACAATGAAATGTTTTAAAAGCCATGGACTCCGCCCCTCTCCCTCGGCTGCCTCCCGTCCCACTCTGAACCCTCCGAGAACCCACCCCTCGTACAAGGCCCCGCCCCCCACGGCGAACCCAGAGCCACGCCCTTCCTGGGTCCCGCCCCTCCCCAGGGCATCGCCCACTCACGTGGCGAAACAAGAGCCACACCCTCATAGGCCCCGCCCCTGGCCCCAGCCCCCGCCTCTGTCCCAAGGCCCCGCCCTATCATCGTAGCGAAGCCAGAGCCCCTCCCCTCCTAGGTCCCGCCCTTTCCCAAGGCCCCGCCCGCCCACTGCCCACCTCCCCGCCCGAGGCTACGCCCCTCCCCGCCCTCCGCGAAGGCACCTGGGAAGAGGCGGAGAACAATATGGCGGATGGCGAGGAGCCGTAAGTACCGGGGCCCGGCCCGCGCGCCGGCTTGGGCTGGTTTGTGAGAGAGCGTGGCGGTGGGCGGTCGCCGCCGCCACCCGGGGTCCCCCCTCCCTCCGCCCCGTCCCCTCGCTCCCCACACCCTCGCGGCGCCTAGCGTGTAGCGTGATGCTGACCCTTCTTTTATTCTCTCTTTCTTTTAGGGAGAAGAAAAGAAGGAGAATAGAGGAGCTGCTGGCTGAGAAGTTAGTGCCGCCGGGAGGCCGGGGGTCTTCTCTGGAGACCCCCGCCTCCCCCTAACCCCAGGCCTAGGGCACCAGCCGCAGCGGGCCCGGGGGGGGTGCTGGGAGTGGGGGGGCTCCCGCAGCGCGGGCCGCGCGGCCTCACCCCGACCCCCGACCCCTGACCCCGACCCCCGACCCCCAGCCCCGGCGCGGGCCGGCCGCTCCCGGCCTCAGCCCCGGGTGGGCTTTGGGGCTGGGGTGCACCGCCCCGGGCCCTGCCAGGGCCTACCCTGTGCCCCAGCCCCTCCATCCCCAATGGTGAGATCCCCTGAGTGACCTTGTGACCCGAGAGTCCAGTGCAAACCCGGGGAACGGACCTCAGACTGTTTGGGGCCTTTCCTAAGCACAAGAGATGATAGGACCGATTGCAAACTTTCATTTTTATCGTGTTGCTCGGTCCACACCAGGTATCGTACTAAGCACTTCCATCGTGTTTGCAAAAATAATTGGGTCTTTTAACTGGTTGACTCCAATTGTTAACCTCCCCCTCTTTCCCATGCCCAAACAATCTGCAGTTTATTAAGGGCATAGTTTGATATTTTGATGGTGGTGCCATCGATTGAAAACTTCTCCCACCTGACCAACCCTTACATAATGTGCCCTTTTCCTTAAATGGAAGGGAAAAAATTGTGTGTGTGTGTGTGTGTGTGTGTGCCTGGCAGGGAAAAAATTGTGTGTGTGTGTGTGTGTGTGTGTGTGTGTGTGTGTGTGTGTGGAGTTCCTAATTTCTGTATCAATCCCCAGTAGTGCTGTGGTCTCTTGCAACTACAGGGGGACTGGAATGACAAGCTTAATCTCACATTCCTTCCACTGTTTAGCTCCCTGTCACTTTCGCATAAAGTGACAGTTCAAGACAGTTCAAGTTTGAATGCTTAGGAAGTGTTAAGTACTGTTCCCAGTCATCTGTAATTATTTCTTTATTCTCATGCCCCTAAGAAATAACTATAACCCGTAGAGGAGGTTTATAGCAGTCAAGTAATTAATCTGCTCAAGCTACTGAGCCAGTTTGGTTGTGGAATCAAATCCAATTTGACACCAAAACTTAGTTTTTATCACTAGGCAAGAGTGATAAAGACAAAAACCACAGTCTCTGAATTTCAGTCTCCTGAAGAGCTGGGATTACAGGCATCAACCACCCCTATCCTGCCTTAACATTTTGTGTGAGTGTTTAGTGACAGCAAAACCCACCTCACAATGCCAAGATTCATTTTTTGGAAATTGGGAGAAACATGTATGAAAGTTACTCTTTAAAGATGGTCTTGACATCACCTTTTCAAAACATAAACAGTATTAGATTTGAAGCATCACAATTCTGAATGTGTGGCTTTTTCACTTTCCATGTAATCTGTTATATTTCCTTTCCCAAATACACTGAAAGAAACTGGAAGTTAGCAGTCTTTTTTTGAATATCAAAAGTATTTCTCACGGATAAATCAATAGTACAATTTGATCTTTAGCATACTGATTTATTGCTTCAAATGGATGAAATACCAATAGAAACAAATATAATTTTAAAGAGCCCTTTAATAGACAAACAATTAGAAAGCATGAAACAGACCGTAGTCATTTTCCCTTTGTATCTGATCGCCTCTGGCGTGGTCACCTTTTCTTGTGGGGAGACCTAATGGTTTTAGCTGTGGCTTTTTCATACTGATCTTTGCAGCTGGATTTACTGTGTTCTGTGCAGAATGGCTGTTGATGGTGGGTGTGGGGACACTGGAGACTGGGAAGGTCGCTGGAACCATGTAAAGAAGTTCCTCGAGCGATCTGGACCCTTCACACACCCTGATTTCGAACCGAGCACTGAAGTGAGCAACATTTATTTTTAAATACCTGCTCTAATAGTTCTTATCTCAAAAAGAATAAGATGCTTTCTTTTTAATTTGCTCTTATAATGCAAATACTAATAAGATTGCATTGTGAAATTGTTATTGTGAATTATTGAGTATTTACAATTTGACTATTTGAATGACTAATATTAGTTATTTTGACATTTTTGTGTAATATATTTGATATGTTTCACAAGGGAAATAACTTTATAACTTTAAATTCTATTACACTTAAAATTCAAGTTGAAAGTCATTTCCTAAACATCCCCCTTTGCATCTTTCTTATGAGAAAATTACTTCGATAGGAATATAGATGTGCTTGCTTAAATTTTGATATTCAATTGGAATGAGCATCTTAGCATTGATTATTAACTAATAGCATGTCAAAAATATGCATGATATATAATAGAATTTTGGACTGTCTGAAGAAAAATGCTCTATTGGGTACAACCTGGTTTTTATTGCCAGTTAGGAAAAAGTATAACTTTTTTCTTCTTTTGTGTTTACGAAGAGGTATTATTAGCTTTATTGCTTTGTGTGTGTGTGTGTGTGTGCGTGTGTGCGTGCGCACTGGTACTATAGCTTTAATTTAGGGCATCATGCTTTCGCTTCTTTTTTTTTTTTTCTCCCCAGCCTCTTAACACTTGAGCCACACCTTCACTTCTGGCTTTTTGCTGGTTAAATGGAGATAAAAGTCATGGGTTTTTCTGCATGGATTGGCTTAGAACTATGATACTCAGGCCTCCTGAGTAATAGGCTTCTGGGTGTGAAACACCAGTGCCTGGCTAAGAAATACTGTACTGAAACAGAAATATTGTGCTATTCCTAAACTTGCCCCAATATCTCCTAGAATAACCTTCTTCCATAAATGTTAGAATTGATCATATTCTCTCTTTGAATATTCTGTTTTTTCGTATGATAATTTAAGATTGTTAAATGATTATTCTAAATTGTATCTGTGGATAGTTTTTTTAAAGAGTTTCTTCTATTTTATTTTCCTCTCATCTCATGTTTTACAGGCTCCACTTAACTCTACTCAAAAGCATCTGTTACTGTTATTATTTTAGACCTTTAAACACTTTACTGCATGGTTCTCTGTTTATAAGATTTTTAAACTTTTCTCTTTTAGGAAACTTGTAGGTTGACTGAATTAGATGCTTTTCCTATCTTCTCAAACATCAAAGAAAAACAATCAAAGAATGGGAGAAGTAAAATAGAAGATACTATTTTAAGATTGTCAAATTACAAGTTAAATGATAAAATAACACTTGAAAGAAAGAAAAGAAACTAGGACTAGCTCTTTTTTCTGAGAAATAGCTTTAATTTCTCACAAAAGTCAGTTTACAAACACTAAAATTGTAACTGATATCAGTAGGACTTTAGAAATTCTGCTTCTTCTTTGTAAATTTGATGTAATTGATCACATGCAAAGTGCATTCTTTATCCTAGTGTATTTTTCACGAGTACATTAGAAACTGTTTTATAGTTTGTTGCTTTATTAGTAATATTTATAGTGATTATTTAGATTTTTAATATTCCTTTCCATTCTTTACAGTCTCTCCAGTTTTTGTTAGATACATGTAAAGTTCTAGTCATTGGAGCTGGCGGCTTAGGATGTGAGCTCCTGAAAAACCTGGTAATAAATATATATATGTATATATAATATTCTCTATGATAAGTAAATAATTTTACTTTTCTGTCATACTAGGAAACATCCCTATTATGATTATTAGCTTTCTCTCTTGTGCTTTTGTAGGCTTATCAAGTCAAATTCTAGATGTTGATTAAAATAATGTTACAACGTTTGAACATTTTAAACTCTAATGTTCTTAATCATGATATCATTGGTAAATTTCTTCTGTTTTCTTTTCTACTCTTCTTTGGGAGAGGGGAGAGAAAGGGGGATGTAATAGGGATCAAACCCAGGCCTTGTGCAATCTGCTGCTGAGTAAATTCTTAGCCTTCTTTACTGCTCTTTAATTTTTGTATTTCTTGCACAGTGCTAACGTTATTTCACTAGAGTAAATAAAAAGTGGTTTATATTTTAATGTGTAATGGCTAATAACTTACTATTTTGTTTTTCTAGTTAATCCAGCTGATAGGTGGGGCATTGTATCACTCGATATAGAGGGAAAGAGTATATAGCATATATACAATATACTATAGTATATATAAGGAGTATATAATATATGCTCTTTCCTTATGCTAAGCAAAGAGTATATAAGAGTATAAGGAAGGAGTATATAGAGCTTAGGCAGTGTTTATTGTTTTTGTTGTTGTTGTTTTTAAAGACATACATACAAATCCCCTAAAGGTTAAGGTCCATTTTGAAAGGCATATTATTTGCTAATGTGATGTATACTAATTTCGTTTTATTTGTTCTTTTGTGATAGGGTATTGCTATATAGCCAAGGCAGGCTTTAAACTTGTAATCCTCCCTCATCCTTCTACGAGCTGGAATTACAGGTGTAAACCACCACGTCAGGCAATCCTAATTTTAAACGTGAAGTAATTAAAGATTAGATCTGGGGATTAGTCATCAGAAATCTTTGAGGAGTGGTTCTATTGTTATTTACTGAATTATAGTAACCTTTGCCTATTAAATATAGGCACATAAGAGATGCAGAGATTTTTTTTTTCATTTTTAGTACCTGTAAGCCCTCTAAAGGTTTATTCTAAAACAACATGATATTAGTATCACTGATTAAAAAACAAAACAAAACATTTATTGTGTTCTCAAATAAGCCAAATACCATTAGATGGTAAAGATTCAGGAACAGGATAGACAGATATTTATGTTTGTGGGGCTTACATTTTAGGTGAAGATAAAAAACAATACAGTCTGCGAGATGGTTGTGTATGGTATAAAAAAGGAGGGTATGGACCAGTGGCCTGGTAGGAAGGGAGAAGGAGCTATTTGAGTAAGAGGGTAAGCAGTGTGCCTGTCTGAGGAAAAACATTCTGGTCCAAGGGAACAGCATGTAGTAATGTGCACAAACAGAGTTATTCTCTGTTGGTTATAGACTATTTAAAACCAACTTACACATTTTTGACTTCTACAAGAATTCTGAATTTTCTGTATCTTGCAAGACTTTTTTTTTTACTTATGAATTACAGTTGTATGATATTTATTACTGAGAATTTGTAGACTTAGGACTACATTGAAAACAAATCTTAAAAAAAATTGCATAAGGAAGCTTTTGCTCACCTATATTATTTTTATTTCCACAGGCATTGTCTGGTTTTAGACAGATTCATGTTATAGACATGGACACTATAGATGTTTCCAATTTAAATAGACAGTTTTTATTTAGGTAAGTTTTAATATCCTAGTTTCCTATAAGCTCTGATACTTGCACTTTTTTTTTTTTGTTGAGAACTGCTAGTCAATTTTAGGTTAAATTTTGAAAGAAAATTCTGGCATTTAGATAAACCTAGTTAATGTTTCTTTTGTGTATGGGTCATTTCCAGTTTGACCTATCTTTAGTTTTAATACTCTGAAAAAGACCACTGAGATGATTGATTATTGATAGTGGGCTATGCCTTCTAATTTTAATTAGTGGCTAAAATAGTAGAACATAATAATAAACATTTATTGTTCATTATGTGCTACGATGTTTCTAAACTCCTTAGGGCATATTACCATATTTATGAAATCTCAAGGTAGTTACTTCTTTTCATAGGTAAATACTTTTGGCAAGATATGTATGAAATAAGTCACTGTCTTAAGTGCACCATTCAAATCCCCCCCAGTGTCTCCATGGAAACCATGTGGGAGTGTGGTTTGAGATCAGCAATGAAAGCACATATAACATATGGTTTAGAAGACTCTAGGAAGCCTCCTATTTCCTCCTTACTATATATAAAGAGCTCCTGTGTTTGGAGCAGTTGAATGCAATACTCCAGACAAGGTCTCCAGTTTATAGCAGTCATATATATGCAAGTAAAGCCAAAGTGAGAATAAACTTGCTTATCAGAGTTAGATAAAAAAAGAACACTTTTGTCTTGAAGAAAAGGAAATATTAGCCCATCTAAATTGTTCTTTTTTGAACAGTTTCCAGTTTAAAAAAGAGAATTTTTAGTAAGCATTAGTTATTTTTACTTACAGTTATTTGTACTAGGTAGAATAGAATTTCTACCAGAGGGGGCTGGGAAGGTGGCTCAGTGGTAGAGCGCTTGCCTTGCATGCCTAAGGCCCTGGGTTCAATTCCTCAGCACCACATAAACAAACAAACAAAAAAGCC
>NW_012267228.1:14765884-14779410 GCF_000151885.1 Dipodomys ordii
CCAGAAAACCGGAAGTGGTGCTGTAGCTCAAGTGGTAGAGCGCTTGCCTTGAGCTGAAGAGCTGAGGGACAGAGCCCAGGCCCAGAGTTCAAGCCCCACGACCGACAAAAAAAAAAAAAAAACACGAAAAAAAAGAAAATGCATGGCATCTTCTCAATCCTGAAGAAAAACCCCACCCAACCCAACAATAATAGCAACTGAAAGTTATTGAAGTTTTCTGTATTTTTTTAAAAATTAGGTTTTCATTAACACTTAAAATCACAAAGAGAAGTAAGACTTGTAATGTTTGTTTCCTTTGCTAAACAAACAGTGCATGTCTTGGTGCTGATATTTGAGGGCATATTTTGTTTTACTGGAATATGAGTGTTTACATAAAAGCTAAAGTATAAAGTAGACTTCTGAACAAGAACATATACAGGAAGATGCAGATGTTCAGAGATGAGAAAACCATATAGTTAAAAGGAGGAATGGGAGAAAGTTTTTGTCAAAAAGTAGTAGAGTTATGCTCATCTTGTCAGGTTTCTTGAATTCCACTGCTTGTGAACATTGTGTACTCATTTCTAGTTTTAAATAGGTGCTTATAGTTTGTTCCTTGTGGCATAGTTAATTTATCTGGTAAATAAAAAACTTTTCAGCTTAAGTTCCTTTACTTGTATTTAGACATTTCAACAAGATTCAAGATTTTAATGACACTTTCTATCGACGTAAGTTGTTCATTGAAATTAAATTCCCCCAAATCTTCAGTTTTTTTAATTTGGTTATTTCTTTAGTTAATTTCCTTCCTTGGTGTTGGCTGTTTAGCTAGCTTGTTAAATGAATGTTTTAATCGTTATTTGATGTCACTAGATACATTTTCCTGATCATTTGAATAAAAATCACTCAAGGATTAGGAGAAGAAAGGAGGAGATGGAAGGAGAGAAAGCAGGAAGGGAGGAGGAGAAAATATTTGTTGGAACTGTTAGAAAATGTTTCTAGGAAAAAGTGAGATTTTTGTACAACTGCTTTTATTGGAATTAGTTAGCTTTTGTTTTTTAGAATAGCTTTAGATCTACTCAAAAGCTGAATGGCAAGTAGGGACCTCTGGAACTCTCCATCCCTTTACACAACAGCTCCGTTCCCTATCAGCATGTCATACCACGTTGGTATGTTTATTGAAGTCAGTGAGTCTGCATTCATACATAATTATGCAAGTGCAATTTCTGTCCTAGCAGTACTGGGATTTGAACTCAAAGCCTTGGAATATCTAGGTAGGAGCTCTTACCATTTGAACCATGGACCCATCTCTTTTTCTTCTTCAGTTATTTTTCTAATAGAATCTGGCCTTGTTTGTCCATGCTAGCCTGATGACACTCCTTCTATTTATATTTTTCTCATAGTTGGGATGACAGACCTACACCATCATGCGCATTGTTTTTATTGGTTGAGATGAGCTTTCGTGTTGTTGTTGTTGTTGTTTTTTGCCCTTACTGGCCTTGAACTGCAACCTTCCTGATCTCTACATTCTGAATACTTAAGATGAAAGGTTTGAGCTAGTGTGCCTGATTTGGAAGTGCATTTATTTATTCATTTATTAATTTGTTTATGCAGGTACTAGGGGTTGAACTAGTCAGTAAGGTTAATCCTCTACCACTTGAGCTATGTTTTTGTTTCTGTTTTTTTGGCTTGTTAATTGGACATAAGAGTTTCTAAGATTTGCCTGCTAGAGGTACATTTTGAAAAACTAGACATTAAAATTAGGAACATATGTTAAGAATTGTTTGTATATTTCTTTCAATCCCACAACTCAGAAGACTAAGACAGGGAAGATTGAGGATTTGAGGCAAATTGGGGCCCTATAATAAGACTCTGACCTTTAAAAAAAGACTCAAAACCCTAAAACTAAAACTTAAACTTGGATTTTTTTTTTCTTGTAGAATTTCATATTATTGTGTGTGGATTGGACTCTATCATAGCCAGACGATGGATAAACGGCATGCTGGTAAAGACTTCAGTGTCATGCTTCGCTCACATCCTTGCTGAAGCTCTAAACATACCATAGTTTAGAATGTTGTAGCATAGTTTTGAAAAATCAGAGTTCACTTAATTTTAAATTATTTTGATGCATCTGTTTATTTCTAGTTATCTTTTAAGTTTTTGATTTTGTATATTAGTACTCAGTAGTCCAGCTGATTCATAGGGGTTTGTTAGAAGTTTTTTTTTTTTAGCTCTTATTCTTTTAAATACTCAAAACCTTTTCCTAGATATCTCTGCTAAATTATGAAGATGGTGTGTTAGATCCAAGCTCCATTGTCCCTTTGATAGATGGGGGGACAGAAGGTTTTAAAGGAAATGCTCGGGTGATTTTGCCTGGGATGACTGCTTGCATTGAGTGTACACTGGAACTTTATCCACCACAGGTAATCAAAAAGTACCTGTATTTCTTTTATAGTATTTTGTGTTGGAATTACAGCTGAATTATTTAGTTTAATCAATGTGTAAAATATTTTAAATTATTCCTTTTTTGTGTTTGTGTCAATACTGGGGCCTGAACTCAGGATCTTGCTCTTGCTTAGTTTTTCCACCCAAGGTTCATGCTCTGTCTCTTGAGCTACACCTCTGCTTCGGCTTTTTGCTGGTTAATTGGAGATAAGAGTCTCTTGGAGGAAGTGGCGCTGTAGTTCAAGTGGTAGAGCGCTAACCTTGAGCTGAAGAGCGCAGGGACAGCGCTTAGGCCCAGAGTTCAAGCCCCACGACCGACCAAAAAAAAAAAAGAGTCTCTTGAATTTGTCTGCTTAGGCTGGTTTCAGACTGTGAACCTCAGATTTCAGCTTTCTGAGGGGCTAAGATTATAGGCAGGAGCCACTCCTACCTGTCTATATTAATAATTCTAAGGGCTGGTGGTGTAGCTCAGTAGTAGAGCTGCCTCCTTAATAGTCTCCTACCACACAAGAGTAGTGATACTGGCAGTTTGGATATACCAAAGAGACACTTAACTTCAAATTGTTAACTTTAAGTGAAAAGGTAAAAATTCTTGATTGAATAAGGAAGGAGAAATGTTTTTTAAAGTTGTCAAAGTATATATAACTATAATATTTTGAGAGAAACCAGTCATAATTTTTTATTATAGTATATTGTTACAGTTGTTCTTTTCTATCATTTTGGTTAATATTTTACTGTGGCTAAATTGTATATAAAGCTATCTTAGTATAAAATATGAATAGGAAAGAATATAGTATATACAAAGTTGGTTATCATATGTAGTTTCAAGCATCTGTTGGGGTTTTGCAACAGAAAAGGAAGGAAGGGAGGGAGGGAGGGAGGACTGGACAGGACATATTTCAGAGAAATAAAAACAGTGGGGGATGAGATCCTCTTCCCAAAGTTGGAGTTCTTTAATGTTTATGCCTTCTTTAAAGGACGGTTAAATTTTTGACTTGTAAATATAATTTTGTATGAATTATACTTAAAATTGACTTAATTCTGAATACTTTTTTTTTTCTTTTTTTTCTTTGGGGGTCCAGTCGTGGGGCCTGAACTCTGGGCCTGGGCGCTGTTCCTCAGCTCTTTAGCTCAAGGCTAGCACTCTACCACTTAAGCCACAGCGCCACTTCCCGCTTTTTTCTTTTTTCTTGGTGCTGAGGAATTGAACCCAGGGCCTCATGCATGCAAGGCAAGCTCTCTACCACTGAGCCACCTTCCCAGCCCCCCGTTTTCATTTTTTAATACCTTCGCATTTAAATACCAGGCAACAAGTTATTCACATTGCGAATCTGTTCAGCACTTTTTGTTTTTAAGGTTTAGCAAGGATTGAATTTAGTGTAAAATAGGATAAAATAGGAAGAAAAGTAGAAGAGAAATAGTTCTTGTTCCCCATGCATAGAATGGAACTTAGAGACTTGATTCAGCACTTTTATTCTTGTGGTCTAGCAAAGCTTAAACTTATATACTTTAAAAATGTAAGGCAGACATATCTTTACAGGCAAACCACTCTGAAATGACTCAGATGACCTTGTTAGTTTCAGTGGTGTTGCTAATTGTTTACCGAGTTTCCTTTATGGCTAAGGAGGGCTATTGTAAAGGAGGGCTGAGCTCAGTTATTGGAAACTGTTACAAACTGAATTAAACTGGAAGTTGCATTGTTTGAAACTCACTAAAAAAGACAAACTGTGGTTTCAGGTTAATTTCCCCATGTGCACCATTGCATCCATGCCCAGGCTGCCAGAACACTGCATTGAGTATGCAAGGGTGTTGCAGTGGCCTAAAGAGCAGCCTTTTGGAGGTAATACGCCTAATTTAATAAATTTAATCATCCACCATTGCATAAAATATGTATTTTTCTGTGTTATTCATTGGGGTTATTGTATTAAAAAGAAAAGTCACATCTTCCTCTCTTTTTTATTTTCCTCCCAACAGATGGGGTTCCATTGGATGGCGATGATCCTGAGCATATTCAGTGGATTTTCCAAAAATCTCTAGAGAGAGCATCACAATATAATATTAGAGGTGTTACCTATAGACTCACTCAAGGTGAGTTAGTAAACTGTCAGGAATTTGGGAACATCCCAGTGTTTTAGGTTTTGGGGAGAATTTATTTTTTTTTGTCGGTCGTGGGGCTTGAACTCAGCGCCTGTGCACTGTCCCTGTGCTCTTATGCTCAAGGCAAGCGCTCTACTGCTTGAGCCACAGCACCACTTCAGGTTTTCTAGTGGCTTATTAGAGATAAGAGTCCCACGGACTTTCCTGCCCTGGCTGGCTTTGAACTGAGATCCTCAGATCTCAGCCTCCTGAATAGCTAAGATTACAGGCATGAGCCACCAGCACCAGCTGAGAATTTTTTTTTTTTCTGTTAGTCATGGGGCTTGAACTAAGGGCCTAGACACTGTCCCTGAGCTTTTTTGCTTCTGACTAGTGCTTTACCTCTTTGAGCCACAGTGCCACTTCCGGTTTTTTGAAGGTTAATTTGAAATAAGAGTCTCACATACTTTCCTGTCAGGGTTGGCTTCGAACTGAGATCCTCAGTTCTCAGCCTCCTGAATAGTGAGGATTACAGGCCGCGAGCCACCAGTGCCTGGCAACTAGGGGAATTGTTGATAAATGATTTTGGGCAATGCCATCTACTGGAGGTTCAGTAAAGGTACTATGGAAACAATAGTTTACAGATTACCTGAAGGTGTGGGAACCAAGTTCTGCAGAACCCATCCTCCTCAGCTCAGGGAAATTTCATAAAATCATTGACTTTTACTTAGGATTGGTAGAGGCCCTAAACTATCCCATTGAAACCTTCTGTGTTATCTCTGAAGAGAAATTCATTGCCTCTTGGCAGCAGTCTCTCACTTTTGCACAAGACTTGTTAGGCAATTTTTGTATATATCAAGTAAAAATGTCTAGCCCTGGTTTGATTTGATTTTTGTCCCATTACCATATGTAATCTAATTTCTTTTTCAGTGATGGATTTGACAATATTAAACACAGTGATCATATTCTCTTCACATTTTTATCAATGCCTTAATAGACAATAGTATAGCATTCTGAACTTCGTCTTCTTTCAGATCTGATACAGACTTAAAAGGAGACAGGGTTATTTTTGTTGTTGTTATTGCTTGCTGTTTACATTGAGACTATACTTCCAATTCTTTGATAATACTGTGCAGTAAAATCTAGACCTTTTTCCCACCTGGTGCAATTTCTGTGCAATTTCTCCCTTGTTATGTTTTTTACAGAAAGTTTCTCTTCCTAGTCATTGCCTAGTGGCACCTTATCATGGTTCTTTCTCCAGAAGGAGGCCTTCCTGAGCAAGCCTAGTTAATGGACTGTACTACCATTGTTCCTCTAACCACATATCTTAACATTTTCTTTTTTTAAATTTTTTTATTTTTAAGGAGTTGTATAAAGGATTACAATTTTGTAAGTCAGATTTTGAATACAGTGCTTCTTGGGCATTTCCATTCACTTTTCACATTTCATTCATTCATTTTCTTTCACTTTCTCCCATTTCCTCCCCCCCTCCCCTGCCTACCCAAGTTACATAGTTCATTAAAAAAATTTATTTTTGTTATTATAAAGGTGATATGTAGAGGAGTTACAGTAACATTAGTTAGGTAGTAACAACATTTCTTTTTGGACAGTGTCCCAGATTTCCTTGCTTTCTCTTGTTTTTCCCTCTGTTCCCCACCCACAAGTTCATTTTTTTTTTAACATAGTGTGTATTTAATGTAATAACTGCATTTGCTCACCCTTCTGTTTCTTTCTTCTGTTCCTCTTTGTCCATGCCCCCCTAAAAGACAAAATCAAAACAAAATAAAAAACAAAAAAAGAAGTGGCACTGTGGCTCAACTGATAGGGTGCTAGCCTTGTGCTGAAGAGCCCAGGGACAGCACCCAGGCCCAGAGTTCAAGCCCCACAACTGGGAAAAGAAAGAAAGAAAAAGAAAGAAGGAGCCGGGCGCTGGTGGCTCACGCCTGTAATCCTAGCTACTCAGGAGGCTGAGATCTGAGGATCGCGGTTCAAAGCCAGCCCGGGCAGGAGAGACTGTGAGACTCCTATCTCCAATAAACCACCAGAAAACCGGAAGGGGCACTGTAGCTCAAGTGGTAGAGCACTCGCCTTGAGCTGAAGAGCTGAGGGACAGTGCCCAGGCCCAGAGTTCAAGCCCCACGACCAACAAAAAAAAAAGAAGGGAACAAAGAAAAAGAAAGAAAGAGAAAGGAAAGAAGAAAGAAAGGGAAAGAAAGAAAGAAACACAGAAAGAAAGAAACAAAGAAAAAATATATATAAAGAAACTAAACAAAACAATATAAAAGAAAACCATGTTTCCATTTCTTGGAATTCATTGGTTGTATTTTAGATCTAGCTTCCACATATGAGAGCAAACGTACCTTTTCTCTTTGAGCTTGGCTTTACTTCACTTAACATGATTTGTTTTAGGTCCATCCATTTCCCTGCAAATGATAAATTATTTTTTCTTTTTGGTCCTAGACCAGGACTATCTGATGCAGCCTTTCATTCATTCATTGGCTGGTGCTCTATCACCTGATTTTTCTGATGGATGAATTAAATTCCATGTGTACATTACCACATTAAAAAAAATCAACTCATCTTTTGTAGGGCATCTTGTCTGTTTCCATAACTTGGCTATTGTGAATAGTGCAACAATTAACACGGATATGCAAATGTCTTTACCATATCCTTCCTGACTTACAATGTACTGGGTAGATATCCAAGAGTGCTATGGCTGGATCATAGGCAAGTTCTATGGTTTGTTACTTTTCTATTCTTCTTCTGAGAAGTCTCTATTTAGTTCCTTTGCCAATTTATTGATTGGTTTATTCATTTAGGGGGTATTCATTTTTTGAGCTCCTTGGATATTAGGGCTTTGCTGGATGTTTGGCTGGTAAAGATCTTTTCCCAGTCTGTTGGTTGTCTTTCTAACTTTGTAATTATGTTCTTTGCTGTGCTAATTCTCCTATCTTCTATGCCCTTGAGACTTTTCAGAAAGTTCCTACCTATATAAGTGCTAATATTTCTCCTATTCCATCTTGCAGTAGTTTCAGAGTTTCAGGTCTGATACTCAGATCTTTGATCCATTTTGAGTTAATATTGATACATGGTGACAAACAGGGATCCAATTTTAGTTTTCTACATATGGATGTCCAGTTTTTCCAATACCATTGAAGAGAGTATTTTTTTTCCAACTTACAGTTTTTGCTCCTTTATTGACTATCTGATAGCTACAAGTGTATGGGTTTATTTCTAGGTCTGTTTTCATGCCAGTTAGCAAGCTGCCTTTTTGTTGTTGTTGTTGGTTTTTCATTTTCTTAATACAATCCTTCAGTATCTGAGATTTTCTGATGTGTTCATTTGTTAGCTCCCCTATCAAATGGAAAGCTCTGTAAGAGTTCATACTTTTCTCCACAGGTACTGTCCATAACACTTAGAAAAGTATCTGACACACAGTATACATTTTAAATCATTAGGAGAGCTACAAATTCATTTCAATACGAAGTGTCCTTCATTCTTTCACACCTTTTACTTGAGCTAAGTAAATACTTTTTAGCATCATGGTTGAGTGTTTCGACAGAGTGTACAGAAATAAAATTGGAAGTGAACTAGTCCAAGTAGTGCTTGGACTGCTTTTCTGTGTAACAGAAACGTGGTTGTTTTTTTTTTTTTGTTGTTGTTGTTCTTTTTTTTTCTTTCTGTCCATTGAAGCTCTTGCTGCAGAAGATGAGAAAGGAGTAGGTTCCTTTTGCAGTGCTCTTATTGGGTAATGTCTTTTCCTGGGTTTCTCTCAGTTTGTGGCTACCTGTTCCTTCTTTCAGTGCACCAGGCTGCATATGGTTTAGTGGTGAGCTTCTAGTTTAGTCATCATGGATTCGTTCTTTGTATCCCTCTAACATTAGAATCGTCTCACCAAAAAGAAATTTATTTATTTTTTTGTGGGCTGTGGGGCCTGAACTCTGGGCCTGGGCACTGTCCCTCAGCTCTTCAGCTCAAGGCTAGCGCTCTACTACTCAATCCATAGCACCACTTCCGGCTTTTTCTGCTTATGTGGTGCTGAGGAATTGAACCCAGGGCCTCATGCATGCAAGGCAAGCACTCTACTACTGAACTACCTTCCCAGCCCCAAAAATGAACTTTAAAAAAAAGCTTAACTTTCTTTGCTGTCTGTCTATCCTGTTGTTTTAGAGTCTTATCCTTTGCCTGGAGTTTGGAGGAATACATTCCATCCTGTAATGCTTCCTTATACTTCAAGATAAAGTTACTTATTTCTAAAATGACCATTTCAGATACAGCTAAAGAATGGAATTTTTATTTTGAATTTAAGGTTTCAGGTTGGGGTTTGCTCATTCCTTTTAGGTGAATGCTGAAGTCAAATATTCGGTGTTAAAGTGGAGATCCATTTGTAGTGTTTTGTAAGGCAGCCTAGAATTAAAGATGCTTTATCAAGGACAGTTCTTGTTTGTTCTGAGAGTTTGTGAATTGAATAGCTAGGATTATTATATGAGGAAAAGTTATGTAGCTTAATTATATTTTACTCAAACTTTTCTTTTTTCTTTTTTTTGTTGGTCGTGAGGCTTGAACTCTGGGCCTGGGCACTGTCCCTCAGCTCTTCAGCTCAAAGCAAGCGCTCTACCACTTGAGCCACAGTGCCAGTTCAAAAGAGTCTCACAGCCTTTCCTGCCTGGGCTGGCTTTGCACTGGGATCCTTAGATCTCAGCCTCCTGAGTAGCTAGGATTACAGGCGTGAGCCATTGGCGCCTGGCTTACTCAAACTTTTCTGAGTGTAACATAATGTAGTAATTAAGACTGTGTACTGTGGGGCATATTTTGTTCATATACTTACCCCACCATTTACTAGGTATACTATGCGTGTGATATTTAATTTCTATCAGCCTTTTTGTACTTACCTTTAAAATTCAAGTAGCATAATAGCATATGGATGTTATAAAAATTAAATAACTTAATTATCACAATATCTGGAATGTAATAAGCACTTGTTATTGTCATGGTACTGTTTTGCCTTTATGTAAAATGTACTTGAGAATTTATTTTTCTTTGCTAACATAGCTTAAAATTCTAAGCATGCTACAATGTGAAAGAACATAGTTTTTGGGTTTGGTTTGGTTGGCTTGGTTTTAAGAGGTATGGTTTTGCTGTATAGTCAAGACTGGCCTTGAATTGTGATCCTCCCGCCAGGGCTCTCAAGTGCTTGATTATAGGCATGTTTCATCATGTTTGGATATGCTAAATTTATTTTTTGGCTTGAGAGCCTGAATAATTGAATTTCAAGAAATGGTATTTAATAATCATAGTGATTAAGGTAAATTTTTTTAGAGAAATGATATTTTAATTGATGATAACTTTTTTTAGGAGTAGTAAAACGAATAATTCCTGCAGTAGCTTCCACGAATGCAGTCATTGCAGGTAAGGAAAATGACCATCTCTTTTTTTAACTAATCTTTCAACTCAGTATAAGTGATTCTTTAATCTGACAAAGAGTATGGAAAACATGTATTGCTTGGGAGAACTCAATAGAAAATTGGTTAATTTTTCATTTCTTAAAATTGCCCCAAATACAACCTCCCATTTAAACACACACTGAAGCTTATATATGATTTAGTTGAATAACATATGGTATATACAGGAGTGAATCTTCATAGAGTAGAACTTTCAAAACATTTAACAGACTGTTTAACAAAATGAATATCAGGAAGCTGAAATGAGAATGTAAGGGGGTGGGAGATAGACAAGAACATGGGACAGATACATCTAGAACCTTCAGTGTATGTATGTGATAAAGGGTGGAAATGTGAAATGAGTCCACGAGGAAGGAAAAGATGGGATGGGGGGAGATTGGTGGAAGGGGGTGATTGATCAAGAGGCACTGATTTTCATTGAGTTAAATGAAGCACCTTTATTTTCTCCCCTCTTTAGCTGTGTGTGCCACTGAGGTTTTTAAAATAGCCACAAGGTAATAGTTTACATTTTTAATAAGTAAATCCATGATTTGACCAGGCTCAGTTACATAACTGTGAACTTTCTTTTCATTTTAGTGCATACATTCCCCTTAATAATTACTTGGTATTCAATGATGTAGACGGGCTGTATACATACACATTTGAAGCAGAGAGAAAGGTTAGTAGTATTAAATTAATGAAAAGGTTTTGGTTATGTATTCTTTTAAAATATCAAGTATTAGTCAGAATTAAAATAGAATTACCCACATTATAAGCATTTTATTTTCTAACTATATTTACCTAGTCTGCCTACTTACTAGATATCTTTTGTTGGATAGACTAAAATACTCTATAGCAAAATGATTTAGAAGAAATGATCTGTTATGAAAATAGATTTGAAGCATGAAAATTTTTTTTATAGGAGATAGGCATGATTATGAAACAATGTGATTTCTACTTCTTTTTTATAAAGAGACTAGTATTGGTTCGTGTATCTCTACAATTTGTTGTGTTTTATATATGCAGGAAAACTGTCCAGCTTGTAGTCAGCTTCCTCAAAATATTCAGTTTTCTCCATCAGCCAAACTACAAGAGGTTTTGGATTATCTAACAAATAGTGCTTCTCTGTAAGTATTTTGGATTTTTGTTATATTGTGGGGGAAAAAACCCAAAATAATTTGGACAATATTTGATTGCTTTTTTTCTTTTGATTATATTTAGGCAGATGAAATCTCCAGCTATCACAGCCACATTAGAGGGGAAAAATAGAACACTTTACTTACAGGTGATCAGCGTTCATTTTTAATTTTTTCAGGAAGCCATGAATAGTGTAATTGATTTTAATGTAGCTTTTACCTTAACATCATTTTGTTTTCTAGTCAGTGACTTCTATTGAAGAACGAACAAGGCCAAATCTTTCTAAGACATTGAAAGGTATTTTAAGTAAATATACATATAAAATGTTCTTTTTGGTAAAATAGCAAATGTTTATTTTAGGTTTGCTTTTAATACATTGATCAGATATAATTACTTATGTGTAGATATCATAATAAAATTGCTGTTGTGAAAAAAAAAACCTCTTAAGAAATTGCATACTTGGACCATAAAACTTCATAATTTGTGTATATGTATTATACATTTCATTGAGATATATTTGCTTGGTTAATTATACTCTTTTCTATTTTAGAATTAGGACTTGTTGATGGACAAGAACTGGCGGTTGCTGATGTCACCACACCACAGACTGTTCTGTTCAAACTTCATTTTACTTCTTAAGAAACATAAATCTGCACATAATAGAAAACTCATAGAAATAATATTACTTCATGGAAGCTAAAGAATTAAAGGGTGGGGAAGGTGGGGTGAAGGGAAGTTCCCCTCAAAATATGTCATTTTTAACATTAGTTTTGCTGGAATTTCATATATATATGTATATATATATACACACACACACACACACATCTATATATATATATATACATATATAGTGAGTGACATTTTTTTTTTTAACTTTATAATGTCATTTGAGGACAGAATGTTGGGGCTGGTGCTTGTAAACATTGTCATTATTGATACCAGAAACGATGCCTGCAGAGATTATGAGCAAATGTATTGTTTCTTTTAGAGAAGGGGGTAGATACTCTTATTTTATGTGGATTTTCTTATGGTCAAAGAACGCATTCCTCATATGAGCAGCTTCATGTAAAACATATCTGTGTCCTGTAATAGAAATAAGAAATTAGGTTTTCAAATACATTAAATACTATACCCTCACATCTAGAGTATATCTTACCATAGGCTATTTCTTGATTTAATATACACTTAATTGTGGTTGCCCAAAGTGTAAATTAATTATTGCAGAGTTTATCTTATCTGTAATGATTTGTAAACAGTATTATAGCTGAGTATCTGTTCCTGAAAATAGGAAATATTTTCATGTGTTTCTTTGCAGTGCCATAGAGGCCAATATGCACAAATTTAAGCCAAGGCATGGCTGTTTAAAAATTTAATATTTAAACAGTTATTGTTGATGCTTTTGCACTATTTATTAATAAAATTATACATTGTCTACTTTTTCTTATTGAACAGATTTTTGAAGTATGTTAAGGATGGTTCCATGGTAAAGTAGAAGTATTTTTAAGTGCTGAGTAGAGTTACTATCACCAACTTTTTATTGAACCCAAATACAGTACTTTTGCTATAGTTGTTTTCCACAGGTTTATTTCCTAATGGAATGTAATTAATGTAATTATGTTAGGTCTCTTAACATGACCGTTTCTTTGAGATGACTAAAACCAAAATTAAGCAGAGATAGTAAAAAAAAAAAAATTCCCGGGTAGCCGGGTAGTTTCTTAATGCAGGAACATGTATATGTTCCCCCCCACCTTTTTTTAAAAACTTAACTATGAGTTAATTTTAAATTAACTATGAGTTAATTTTTTCCCTTTCAACATTTTTATGGAGGAGGCTGAGATTTGAAGGATTGTGGTTTGAGGCCAGCCTGAGCAGGAAAATTTAGTAGGCTCTATCCAAAATAAAGAGTAGCAGCTGTGGTTCAAGTGAAAGAGCACTAGGCTACAAGCTAGGAGGTCCTGAACAAACTCTAGTACCTCAAAAAAATTTTGTTTGGTGGTAATTTTTCTTTTTTTTTGGCGGGGGTGGGGGTGGAGGGTGGGGCTTGAACTTTGGGCCTGAGCACTGTCTCAACTCTTCAGCTCAAGGCAAGTTGGTGCTCTACCAACTTGAGCCACAATGCCTTTTCTGGTTTTCTGGTGATTCATGGGTGATAATCTTATTGACTTTCCTGCCCAGGCTGGATAACAGGTGTGAGCCATGGTGTGTTTTCCTTCTTTCCTTTTTCCTGTTGATAGCCTCCTGAATGCTAAACAACTTTTTACCCCTCAAGGTATACCCTCAATCCAATTTATTAATCTTGCTACTTGGGTGTTAACAAGTCATGTTTTATTTTTATTTTATTTTTTTAATTTATTTTTTGGGGGGCCTGAACTCTGGGCCTGGGCGCTGTCCCTCAGCTCTTCAGCTCAAGGCTAGCGCTCTACCACTTGAGCCACAGCGCCACTTCCGGCTTTT
>NW_012267228.1:14780570-14789638 GCF_000151885.1 Dipodomys ordii
CTCCAGCTTCGCCAAGCAGGCGCTGTCCCAGGCCCAGAAGTCCATCGACCGGGTCCTGGACATTCAGGACGAGGAGCCGGGAACCTGGGCCGACACCATTCCCTACGGGGACCCGGGTGAGGCGCGCGCCGGGGCCGGCGGGCTGGGAGGTCGGGGTCCCGCCGCCCCGAGAGTCCCCTGGGCAGTCCTGCTGCGGAGCGGGGGGTACCCCGGCCGGGGCCCTGCGCGGCCCGCGTGCCAGCCCGCCCTGCCCCTGCCCTTGCCCGGGGACCGGCCTTCCCCCGCCCGCGGCGCTGGAGCCCGCCGGGACCCATCTCAGCCGACCAGGCTCTCGGCTTGCCCCCTCTGCCCCCAGCCCTTCTCCGGAGGACCCAGCTGGGCCTCTGGGATCCTCGTGTCACTGCACCTTATGAGCAATGTGAAGGAGGAGAGGGAGAAAAACAGCTCACACCGGAGGAGCGCTCTGCCTCCTAGGGCCCAAGTTTGTTTGGATAGCATCAGAACGACTCCTTGTTTTATTTGCCAAATTGGAAAGTGAGGGGTGGCCAAGTTGACACTTGTTTGAGGTATCACCGCAGAATATACCGGAGGTATTGCCAGTAGAATGTGTGGTCCAAGGAGTTTTAAGTTCTGCCACATTTCTGCAGAGACACGTCTGTCACTCCACGGAAATCCTTCAGAACCTAAACGTTGCTCTTGTCTTTTTAAGTGTGAGGAATTGTCTAGTATTTTGATGTGTACAAACCATGGCAGATTTAGGGGAATATACTACCTTTGGATGGAAAGACTAAAGCTGTTGACTCTGGTTTCTGTTTTTAGTGTTCATCGTTGCAAATTAAGGCTTTCTCATTTTATGATGTGCTGGTTCATGTTTGTATGTCGTGATCTTAGTACTTTTCAAAGTACTAAGTTGTGCGATCTTGCTTGAGTCGCTCCATTTGGCTTTTTCTCTTGGACCCTACATTTTGAACCATTAAGTTTTAGATCACTGGTTTCTAAGAAGTCTTGGGCTTTGAATGTATTATATAGGTTATTTTTAAAACCAGGTTATCCATACTAGTCATGTTCACCTATCACTTGTGTCCTAGATGGCAAAGAGGGCCATAGTCTTCAGACTGGAGTAGGTTAAATGGAAGCCAGATAACTCATAGGATGGTTATGCATTAGGATGATGAACTAATCAGTAGATTCTGTTTGCTAGTTCATTTGCATTTTAACTTTGGCCTTTTGTTTGCGACTTTTCAATGGAGGTAAAACTATTGTCAAACTGAACTCATATGAAAGCAGGCTATTAGGGCTGAAAAATTGATAGCTAGTTCTTAGTTATTTGTGTTCTTTACGTCACTTCTAATTGTGCAGGATTTATAACCATTCTGCCCAGTCATTTTTTTAATTTAAAAAAATTAACATTTTACTGAACATTACCTTTTTTTTATCATCAGGTTATTAGCAGTTGCTATTTCTATGACTGTTGTGATAATAACTTTTCCCCCCAGAAGATAGTTTTTTTTCCTCTGTACTTTTAAGAACTCCCAGTGTCAATTACTTTTAAAACATTTTATTTGCTTATTTACTTATTTTTGCTGATCCCAGGGCTTGAACTCAGGGCCTGGCCCTGGCCCTGAGTTTTTTTTGCTCAGGGCTAGCACTCCACCACTTGAGCCACAGCACCATTTTCCTGCCCAGGCTGGCTTTGAACTATGATCCTCAGATCTCAGCCTCCTGAGTAGCTAGGATTACAAGTATGAACCTGTGTCATCTACTTTTATACCAAAAGAGCAGTTCTAAAAATGCACATTTCTGAAATTTACAATGACCTTATATAGCTGATGGCACAATTTAGAAAATGGAAACAAATATAAAAGAACAAAACTTTCTCCTCAAGTAGGTTTTGGAGAGTGGGACTTGAAAATTAGGCTTATCATTAAGTAGATGCAAATGCATTTGCTCACTAGATCTTACTGTTCCCATCAGTTTAACTTGATCTTCGGAAAAGAACACTTGTTTCTAGTATCTTGTGATACAGGTTTTGAGCATTGCCCTCTGTTTATCTTATGTTTTATTATTTTGTGTTATAAGAATGTAATTAGCAGGAAACTGACCGAACAAGTCATTTTTATGTGGTGGCACATGACCTGTTAGTAAGGGTGCTGCCAGTTTTTGTGAGATGAGTCATATGTATCTTGACCTTAACGTGGGTTATAAGACACATACCATTACATTCATAATTTGTTGTAGGAGGAAATAACATACTTGTTTCTGCTAGGCCAGGCCAAGACTAGCCTTTTATCTATGCTCCTCTCAGGCAGGACTTCAACTAGAATTAACCTGGTACTAACATTACAGTCAGCAAGGTAAATTACAGGTTGTATTTTCCCCATTTTCTTACTTTCCCTATTTTATATTTATATTGATTCATAGTGATGGTTTTATATGTGTGTGTGTGTGTATTATATATATATATGTATATATATATATATAATTTTAATTTTTTTGTCAAAGGCTTAAGTCCCCCGGTCAGTGGAGGATGGGATACTTCCACCTGGGGATTGAAATCAAACACTGAACCACAGAGTCCACCGACGGCTTCTCCTAAAGCCATCACAAAGCCGGTGAGAAGGACTGTAGTAGATGAATCTGAAAATTTCTTCAGTGCCTTTCTCTCTCCAACGGATGTCCAGACTATTCAGAACAGTCCGGTGGTATCAAAGCCTCCAGCTAAATCACAACGACCGGAAGAAGAAGTGAAAAGCACTTTACAAGAATCCTTACTCTCTGGACAGTCAGAAGTTACAGAGACAGCTGAGTCAGAAGTGAGAGACCCTGTGTGTGTACCAGGGAAAACTGTGGCAGTGGAGTCATCACCTCAAACTGAAGGCAAGCAAGAAGAAACTGTTGATAAAGAGTCTGAAATGAAGGTGCCTGCTATATGCTTGAAGGTGTCTGAGAATGTGATTAAGGCAAAAACAGCTTCAGAAAGTGTGTCTAGCATGTCTACGCAGTCTCTCACAGCAGAAACAAAGGACATGGCTTTGGAAGCTAAGGAGCAGAAACATGAAGACAGACAGAGCAACACACCCTCTCCTCCTGCTAGTACCTTCTCCTCGGGTACTTCTACCACCAGTGATATTGAAGTTTTAGATCATGAAAGTGTAATAAGCGAGAGCTCAGCAAGTTCAAGACAGGAGACTACAGATGCCAAATCAAGTCTTCACCTGATGCAGACGTCTTTTCAGCTTCTCTCTGCATCTGCTTGTCCTGAGTATAATCGTTTAGATGATTTCCAAAAGCTCAACGAGAGTTGCTGCTCATCTGATGCTTTTGAAAGAATAGACTCATTTAGTGTACAGTCATTAGATAGCCGGAGTGTCAGCGAAATCAATTCAGATGATGAGCTGTCAGGCAAGGGATATGCTTTAGTGCCTATTATAGTTAATTCTTCCACTCCAAAGACTAAAATAATTGACTCTATTGAGGGAAAAGCTGAAGAAGTAGTAAATGATGAAACAGTTATACCCACTGAAGAAGCAGAAATGGAGGAAAGTGGACGCAGCACCACACCTGTTAACTGTGAACAGCCAGATACGCCAGTTGAACAGCCAGATACTCTGGTTTCTTCTGTGCCTACAACTGAAGGATGTAATACTGGCTTAGATGAGCTATCTGAGCAGCATGAAGTTGCAGAAAGCCAGCCAGAAGTACTTTCTGAGAAGGAAGATGCTTGCAAGGTAACTGTACAGAATAGAAAAATGTTTTCATTGATGCATAGTGACTTGTACTGAATTAAAAAGCTAGATCTGGGGGCTGGGAAGGTGGCTTAGTGGTAGAGTACTTGCCTTGCATGCATCATGAGGCCCTGGGTTTGATTCCTGAACACCACATAAGCAGAAAAAGCTGAAAGTGGTGCTGTGACTCAAGTGGTAGGGCACTAGCCTTGAACTGAAGACCTGAGGGACAGCGTCCAGGCCCAGAATTCAAGCCCCATGACCAGCGGAAAAAAAAAAAAAAGATCTTTTGGGGCTGAATATGTGGCTCAAGCAGCCGAGTACCTAACTTGCAAGTGCAGACTCCTGACTTCAAACCCCAGTACTGGGAGAAAATAAAAAGAGGGAAAGGTCTTTTGTCACTTCATTGTAGCAGTATTTGATGGTATAGCAGTGTACCAGTTAATTATTAAATAATTTCGAGTATCTGAAGTTTCTCAAAGCTAACCATGGCAGATGTGTTTGCAATATAACCATAAATGTTTCCATTTTACATCTTTATTCTTTTTTGTTAGTCATGGGGCTTAAACTCTGGTCCTGAATGCTGTCCCTCAGCTCTTCAGCTCAAGGCTAGTGCTCTACCACTTGAGCTACAGCGCCACTTCCAGTTTTCTGGTGGTTATTGGAGATAAGAGTTTCATGGCTTTTCTTGCCCGGGCTGGCTTTGAACTGAGATCCTCAGATCTCTGCCTCTTGAGTAGCTAGGATTACAGGTGTGAGCTACCAGCGCCCGGCTATGTCTTTATTATTGAACTTTTAGCTTTTTAAAAAAGGCCATGCAACTACAATTGGTAATAGCACCATGCTAAAAAATACATAGTGGCACTTTCTTAAAAACCAACTTTAATTATTGTCAGTACTTAAGTGATCTCTCAACAGTATATCACTGCTTCAGTAGAATTTAAGTAATAAAATATGGTTAGAATTACTTTTTGTACTTACACTGATATATTCTGGGGAAATTTTAAAAATACATTCCTGTAGGTTTTCTAAAATTATTTTTTATTTTTTAAAATTATTTTTAAATGTGGTATATAAAAGTTACATTTTTGGCTTAAGGAATAATATAGACTATAGATACATGCATTTATATCTACCACCCAGCTAAGAACATAATCAGAGGCTGAAGGCCCTTTTTGCCTTGTTTTGACTGCATCTATTTCCTTCTCTTTTGGCGGATTTACAGACCATCCCAGATTTTGCTATTGAAAATAGCAAAGCTAGTGTGTTCTTACACATGTTACCTGTTGAATTTATCAACAAGTTTTCCCTCCAAGGTGTACCTAGAACCAGCATTTTCTGCATCACGGGTCATGTAGATGTTCAACTTGATCTGCCCCTGTGTCTTCCAGAGCAAGCAGTAGAGCAGTGTGTACTCCATCATCGTGGTTGCTGCCCTGTGAGCACTGTGTTCCCATATTGTTTTCATTGTTCCATGAAATCATGTTTTATTTATTCCCATGACTGGGTTCCTTTACAAATCATCACCTACATGTACAAATTGTCTTTTTTGAAACTTAAAACATTTTGGCTTCTTGTGTTTTCTTCATCCAGACCATTGAATTTCTGAATGAGAAACTGGAAAAAAGGGAGGCTCAGTTATTATCTCTTAGTAAAGAAAAAGCACTTTTAGAAGAAGCTTATGATAACCTGAAAGAGTAAGTATTCTACAAATGTGAATAAGGTTATGCATAACGTGGAAGTCTATGTACACTTTGTGGTTTTCAAGAATGTTTTTGAGGTGCTCATGGATCATGCTTGTAATTCTTGCTATTCAGGAGTCTAGGACCAGGAGAATCCTGGTTCAAAACCTGGGCAGAAAAGTTTGCTATACTACATCTCCAAAATAACCAATAAAAAGCCAGGCTAGATGTGTGGCTCAAGCAGTAGAGTTCTAGCTGAGTAAGGGTGAGGCCCTGAATTCAAATCCCAGTACCAGTAAAAAGAAAGAAAAAAAATGGTTTTGAGCCCACACCTTTAAACCTAGTTATTAACTAGTCTCAGATTGGGAGAATTGTGGTTCAAGGCCAGCCTTATCACAAACTTTGTGAGACTTCGACTCACCAGAAAATGCTAAAAATGCTAGGTATGGTGGTATATAGCTATCATCCTTGTTACAGGATGGGTGGGGAGGTAAACATAAATAGGAAGACTGTAGTCTAGGCCAGGCAAACAGCAAAATCCTATATCAAAAATAACTGAAGCAAAAAGGCTGGGACGTGGCTTGAGAGATAGCCTGCCTAGCAAGTATGAAGTCCTAAGTTAAGAACACAGTACTGGACTGGGAAGGTGGCTCAGTGGTAGAGTGCTTGCCTTGCATGCATGAGGTCCTAGGTTCTATTCCTCAGCACCACATAAACAGAAAAAGCTGGAAATGGCGCTGTGGCTCAAGTGGTGGAGCGCTAGCTTTGAGCTGAAGAGCTGAGGGACAGTACCCAGGCCCAGAGTTCAGGCCCCATAAAAAAAAAAAAAAAAAGAATGTACTATCATTAAAGAAAAAAAAAGTTTTTGAAATTGAAATGTTCTGAAATTTAATTTCTTTATAATAACAAAACCAAATACCATTTCAGGTATAAACTTACTTAAAGCTTATTTCGATCCTCAAATTATCTTTACCATATTACTTTGGCATTGAATACACTTTTTTTTCTTTCTTTCTTTTTTTAACAGTACTGGAGTTTGAACTTGCTAGGTAAGGGCTGTATCACTTTAGTCATTTCCTTACTCCTACTTTTGACATTGAAACATATTTTGTAAAAACAGTAAGTTCTTTCCAGTTGTTACTAATAATCTTTTTTTTGGGGGGGGGTTGTCGGTCGTGGGGCTTGAACTCTGGGCCTGGGCACTGTCCCTGTGCTCTTCAGCTCAAGGCAAGTGCTCTGCCACTTGAGCCACAGCACCACTTCCGGTTTTCTAGCGGTTTATTGGAGATAAGAATCTCACGAACTTTCCTGCCCGGACTGGCTTTGAACCACAATCCTCAGATCTCAGCCTCCTGAGTAGCTAGGATTACAGGCGTGAGCCACTGGTGCCCGGCTGCTAATAATCTTTTAATATTAGAGGTATAAAATGTTGTCTCAAGAAAACTGATAGTTAAAAACATACTAGTTTTGTTTGTATTAAGGATAGATTAGGGAAGTGTGACACAAGATTTAGAATTGAAATATTTACCTTTTTCTTAGTTTTGCACATCAAGTGTTGTTGATACTTTCACTTTCTAGTGAGTTTTATTTGATATTTTAAAATGTGGTATATGGCTGGGTATGTGGCTCAATAGTAGAACATTTCTTCGGATAGGATGTTGCCAACCCTGGGATCAATCTCTAACACTGAATGAATGAATTACTCAAGTAAATACATACATAAATAAAAGATACATTTTTATCTACAAGTTAATAGGCTGGCTTTATGTGGTGGTTCATACCTGTAACCCCTCAGCAAGAGAGGCAGAAAAATCATGAATGCAAGGCTAGTCTCACCTATATAAAAGCTGGATACAGTGACTCATACCTTTAAACCTAGCTGTTCAGATGGCTGAGATCAAGAGGATCATGGTTCTAACCCAGCCAGGACAAAAAGTTCATGAAAATGAAAAATGGTGGGCACGGTGATATACATCTGTCATTCCAGCTATGGAAGGAAGCATAAATCCTGGTAAAATGCAAGATCCTTCTCAGAAGTAACCAAGGCAAAAAGGGTTGCATATATGACTAAAGTGACAAAGTGCCTGCTTAGCATATGCAAAATCACGAGTTCAAACCACCACCACCACCACCAACAACAACAAAAAAAGTCGTCTGGGTACCAGTGCATGGAATCCTAACTACTGGCTATTTGGGAAGCTGAAATTGTTGAGATCATAGTTTGAGGCCAGCCTGGGCAGAAGATAGTACTCAAGACCCCAGTGGTGTCAGAGTCTGGGGTTTTGTAGCTACCAGGAAGCCTAACATAAGTGAATTGTACCCTGATACTTTTCTGGGCAGGAAGTAAAATCCTGTCTTAAAAATAACAAGCCAAAATCAGAGCTGAAGGCAAAGTTCAAAGCCCTCGTACCACTGAAACAGAAAAGTTAACAGACCTAAAACTGATCTATTTCATTATGGTTTATACTGAAGAAAATGTTATTTTGAGAATTGAACTTACCTTGGTACCCTTGGAATAAATAAACAGTATATCTTCATTCCCAAATAATTTCAATTTAGTGAAATGTTCAGAGTCAAAGAAGAAAGCAGCAGCATTTCTTCCTTGAAAGATGAGTTTACTCAGCGGATTGCAGAAGCAGAAAAGAAAGTACAGCTCGCCTGCAAAGAGAGAGATGCTGCTAAAAAGGTAATTATTATTCAACATAAGTTCCACAAAGGGCATAGGAAGGTGGCTCAGTGGTAGAACGCTTGCTTTGCATGCATGAGGCCCTGGGTTCGATTCCTCAGCACCACATAAGCAGAAAAAGCCAGAAGTGGCATTGTGGCTCAAATGGTAGAGCGCTAGCCTGGAGCTGAAGAGCTGAGGAACAGTGCCCAGGCCCAGAGTTCAGAGTTCACAACCGGCAAAAAAAAAAAAAAAAAAAAAAAAATCCACAGAGAAAACAGTTTGCTGAATGCCTCCATCAGATTTCTATAATAAAAAAGTTAAGATTTTAAAAAGTGTTATTAAGTTTTAGATTTTTGATACATTTAAATTGGTAATTCATACTTATAATCTAAACAATTGTTAATTTGTATAATTACATATGAATCATTGCAAGATGTAAACAAAGAGCACTAGGGTAAGTTTTATAAATGATGTCTACCTGGTTCTGGTGGCTCACACCTAATCCTAGCTACTTAGGAGGTTATAGCCTGAGGATTGTGGTTGGAAAAGCCAGCCCCAGCAGCAAAGTCCCTGAGACTCTTGTCTCCAGTTAACCACCCAAATAGTCAGAAGTGGAGCTGTAGCTCAAGTGGTAGAGTGCTAGCCTTGAGTAGGAAAGCTCAGGAACAGCGCCTAGTCCCTGAGTTCAAACCATAGGATTGACACACAAAAAAACCCAAGCCAACAGAAATGATAACTCCACCAAAGTAGATAACACTCAATTTAAATGGTATAGTATGCATTTAAAAAATTATTACTTTATTTTTTTCATACCACTTCACACATATATACTAATTTATTCCAAAGCAATTTTAAAATATGAATTTTTAGGAATGATTTCCTTTTAAGAAGGATAGTTGGGCTGGGAAGTTGGCTCAGTGGTAGAGCGCTTGCCTTGCATGCCTGAGGCCCTGGGTTCGATTCCTCAGCACCACATAAGCAAAAAGAATAAAA
>NW_012267228.1:14792533-14813013 GCF_000151885.1 Dipodomys ordii
ACTTGAGCCACAGCACCACTTCCGGCTTTTTTCTTTTTGCTTATGTGGTGCTAAGGAATCGAACCCAGGGCCTCATGTGTGCAAGGCACGTGCTCTACCACTGAGCCATCTTCCCAGCCCCCTGAGCTCCTTTTGCTCAAGGTAGCGCTGTACTACTTCTGGCTTTTTTGAATAGTTTATTGGTGATAAAGAGTTCCGTGGACTTTGTTGCCTGGGCTGGCTTTGATCTCTGATCTCAGAGATCCTCAGATCTCTGCCTCTTGAGTAGTTAGAATTACAGGCATGAGCTACTGGTGCCTGGTCTATTGTTTTTTGGGTTTTTTTGGTCTGTTGGGGGGCCTGAACTCTGGACCTGGGCACTGTCCCTCAGCTCTTTAGCTCAAGGCTAGCACTCTACTAATTGAGGCACAGCACCACTTCCGGCTTTTTCTGCTTATTTGGTGCTGAGGAATTGAACCCAGGGCCTCATGCATGCAAGGCAAGCACTCTATCACTGAGCCACCATCCCAGCCCTGCCTGGCCTATTTTTACTTTTTTTTTTTTTTTCTTAATATATCGTGATGCTTTGAACTCTGGACCTGGGCGCTGTCCCTGAGCTTTTTACCTCAAGACGAGCATTCTGCCACTTGAGCCACAGTGCTACTTCTGGTTTTCTGGTGGTTAATTGGTGATAAGAATCTCAGGGACATTCCTGCCCAGGCTGGCTTTTGATCCTCAGATCTCAGCCTCCTGAGTAGCTAGGATTACAGGCATGAGCCACTGGCACTTGGCAATGGTTAGATTTTTTTTCTGTATTACAATACTTGTTGAGATTCCTGAAATACAATCTACCATGGTGTTATAGGTTGAAAAATACTTTTGTCTGTTTTTAAAAAATAGGTCCTTGATGGCAAAGAAGAAGTTGAGAAACAACATAGAGAAAATATTAAGAAACTAAATTCTGTGGTAGAACGCCAAGAGAAAGATCTTGGCCGACTTCAAATAGACATGGATGAACTTGAAGAAAAGAACCGCAGTATTCAGGCTGCCCTGGATAGTGCATACAAGTAAGAAAATGATAATGTGTGCAGCCAGTTTAGAATCAGTGATCAGAGTAGGGTGTCGAAGGAGCCCTTTTGTACTATGTTATCCTTAGCAACGTTTATGAACTTGTCAGTAGTGAGGGGGTGATTACTTTTAAGTGAGTTCAGCAGAATCTTTATGGTAGTGTTTTTTTTTAAAGCGGTACACTTGTATATGTAGTTTCCTGTATATTGCTTTAAATAAAAGTTATCAATCTGAATTTTTAAGAGAACTTACTGATCTTCACAAAGCCAATGCTGCAAAGGATAGTGAGGCACAGGAAGCTGCTCTGAGCCGTGAAATGAAAGCTAAAGAAGAACTTTCTGCAGCCCTAGATAAGGTTCAAGAGGAAGCCCGTCAGCAACAAGAAACATTGGCAATTCAGGTAAAAGCCGGATGATTAAAGCTATCTTGTATATATTTATATTCCTCTACATTAAATAATTGCTTAACTAGTTGGCATTGATCCTTATGTAGTGATAGAAGTATCAGATTTTTGTTATTATCTTCCTGGATGGTAGAGTGCTGGTCCAGCAAGCACAGGACCTAGAGTTTAAACCCTAGTATTGCAGAATAAAGAGCTGGATTGTGTAAAATTAAGTTTTATGTACAATTAAAAAATAGCTGTTAAAATGATGTGTGCATTGTGGAAGTATTGAGCGGTTATTTTTGTGTATTTCATACTTAAGAATGTTATGGATGCTTATAGCTCAATAGTAGACCTTCCTGCTTCCTATGCTCAAGGTCCTGTGTTCTATTGTATCCCTACTAAAAAATTAAAAACCCTGGAAACTGAGCATCCTATACACATAATTATTGTATGTAATTTCAAGAGAATAAATTTTACTCATACATAGCATTGTAGCAGTTTATGAACCTCAGGTGAAGGGAGGAAAACAAAATTTGTTTTGTCAGTTATTAGAGATTTGAGTTGTTTATGCTATTTGCATTAAGGTGCTATGAGCCAGGTACCCATGGCTCATACCTGTATCTACTCGGGAGGCTGAGGTCTGAGGATTGCAGTTTGAAGCCACAGGCAGAAAAGTCCGAGAGAGACTGTCTTCAGTTAACCAGTAAAAATCTAGACTAGAAGTGTGGCTTGTGTTGTAGATTACCAGCCATGAATGAAAATACCAAGTGTGAGTGAGGTCCTGAGTTCAAGCCCTGGTAATAGCATGGTAACACTGCTATAAATATTCATGTACACATTTTTTTCTTTTTTTTTTTTTTGGAGGGGGTGGTCCGGTTGTGAGGCCTGACCCTGGGCCTGGGCACTGTCCCTCAGCTCTTCAGCTCAAGGTTCGTGCTCTACCACTTGAGCACAGTGCCATTTCCGGCTTTTTTTCTTTTTTGCTTATGTGGCGCTGAGGAATCGAACCCAGGGCCTCATGCATGCAAGGCAAGCGCTCTACCACTGAGCTACCTTCCCAGTCCTCATGTACACATTTTTATGTGAACATGCATTTTATGTTCTTCTAGATATGTATATCCTTAGGTCATGTGGTAATGTCAAGTTTGACTTTTTGCAGATCTGCCACATTTTTAGTAGTAATTGTATCATTTTACATTCTCATTAGAAGTAGATGAGGCTGGATGCTGGTGGCTCATGTTTATAATCCCAACTACTCAGGAAGCTGAGCTCTAAAGACTCTGAGCCACCCCAGGCAGAAAGGCCCATGAGTTCCTTATCTCCCATTAACCAATTAAAAAAAAAAACAAAAGTGGAGCTGTGGCTCAAGTGGTGGTAGAGTGCTAGCATTCTAAGCAAATATTGACTATACTTCAGTTTTGGAATTGCTTAAATAGGATGTGTGTTAATAAAAACTCATTGGATAATATAAATTAGTATATATGGCAACACAGCTGTGTAGTTAGCAGAAAATTACCGATGGTGCACCCTTGACATATATGCACCATTATGATGGTGTACTTTTTCTCTTCCTACAGGTGGGGGACCTGAGACTGGCACTGCAGCGGGCAGAGCAAGCAGCTGCTAGAAAAGAGGACTATTTACGCCACGAGATCAGTGAGCTTCAGCAGGTATTGCTAACAGCTGCCTAAACACGAGTTAAAAGTACACATTTTCTTAGGAAAAAAAAGAAGACTCACAGGGATAGTTTCATGGAAATGGAAAGGATTGCTGACAGAGTCACCAGTTGCTATATTTTTGTGGCTTTATGTGAACTACATAAAGATGTTCAAGAACGTTCTCAAGTTTGTTTGAAAGGAAGAGTGATTTTTTTTTTAAACAATAGGTTTACTGTATATTTGTTGCTTTTTTTTTTTTTTTGGTGGGGGAGTAGTTGGTGTTGGGAATCAAAACTGAGCCCTTTTCCTGCTTCTGAGTGATTTTCACAGCTACTTTGGTGTTGTTTTTGATTTGTAATAGGTTATCCAGGTTTGGATACAGTGAGGCAGATACTCAGTACTTGGTTTCTTTGCTTATGTTATATTTTTTTTAGTCAGAGACCATGCATAAGAAAAGGAAGAGGAAATACAACTTACGTTAATCTTTCTGTTTTTATAAATACGTATTTGGACGAAGAGCTAACTACTGAGTAATTTGCACTTTTTTTTAGCTTAGATAACCAATTACTATCTTAGAAGTATTTTGGAAAGACACTGCAACATTTTTTTTGTTGTTGTTTGTTTGTTTTGGAGCAAGGTTTTATGATGTAATGAGGCTGGCCTTGAACTTGCTGTCTTCCTGCTTTAATGTCCCGAGTGCTGACAGGTGTCTAAACTAAAGGGTTGAATAAAAAATAATATAAATATAATATGTAAAATATAATAAAGGAAATATCTCTTACAGAAATTTTTTTTCCTAGAAATTTCTAATAAAGTTAACGTTTGCTAATGCTTTTAGCATTTTTCTTGATATCAGAGGTAATAACTTCATAATTCCTTCATTCAGAGACTCCAGGAAGCAGAGAATCGAAACCAAGAACTGAGTCAAAGTGTTTCTTCAACAACAAGGCCATTGCTTCGGCAAATAGAAAATTTGCAAGCTACCTTAGGGTCCCAGACATCATCATGGGAGAAAGTGGAGAAGAATCTTTCTGATAGGCTTGGTAACTGCTTTAGTATTTTATGCTTGTTGCAGAAGCCCTTTCATCTTGTTTGTGGAATAGGGATAATGGTAGGAACTAGAATTCACTTGGTTTCATGATTATATTTAATGTCTCACAGATAGATTTTTACCTCTTCCCCTTTTTCATGTGTATTTTTTAATGTCTTAATTGTGACCTTTTCAGGCCATTTTTGTTTTTCCTTTATACCATGTATCAGACCCTGGCTAAAATACTACCTGTTATTTTTTAATTTTTGCAGGCATCTATACTCTAGTTTTTCCTTATCTGTTGTTACATGTCACCTGTTTCAATTTGTCTTCACTAGTGAAGGAGGTGTCAGTGGTAGAATTTCATAGCATATGTAGATCTGAGGAGGATCAAGATTAGATCATAGAAGAGATATACTGTTCAATCCTAAGATTCCATATTCTGCTTCTTCATAGACATGTTCCAGGTTGCCTTTGCTCTTAATAAAAAGAAAATTATTTTTCCAAGTCATTTCCCCTTAATCACTGAGAGGCAGTATATGAATATACTTGATATTTCAGAATCTGAAAAATTCATCATGTGCCTTTACCTAAAACTACCTGTAATTTGAGAGGTTGTGTGGCATTGTAATTAGAGCAGGCCTGAGTGGGGTTGAGAGAGGGGGACTTGATGCTTTGTTTGGTTTTGAATCATCCAGTCAGTGTGGGACAAGTTACCTACTTCAGACGTTTTCTGAGCTATTCTTTGTGAATCAGGAGAAGTGAATTAGACTTGTGGCATTCAAATAGCATGTCATGAACATTGGATGCTTTTAAGGCAGTTGAATTTGTGAGAGGGAAGCTCAGGAAATATGATATTAGGCTCTTCCAGACTATTTTAATGTTAAGAGCTCCTTTGTATACTTTTTGTTTGTTTGTTTCCAGAATTCCTTGTAAGGTTTGGCCCAGAACATGATTCATTTACTTACAAAATAAATACTGAACTTGATCTTTATATGTTTTTAAATTTATAGGTATAAATTTTAGATGTACTATTTATACAGTTTTTTGAGACCAATGTGGTATGAAGTATAACATCTGAAATTGACACTTTTTTTGTGGTGGTGGGACTCAAATTCATACCTGTTACGTAAGCACTGAGCTATACTTCTAACCTCTGAAAGTGAATATTTAGTTAGCAGTGAATTAAAGCTAGAAGCTAATGCTTTTGTGGGTTGAAGAGTGGAATCTCCACACACTTGGGCTTGTGTGCTAGAAAGAACATAGGCAAGGCACAAAGAAAACAGAATAAAACTCCCTTAAAAGGAGCATAGGTAATAGTGTTGAATAAAATAGTACTGTAAAAGAAGTTTTACTAGGTCTATTGTGGTTGTGGAAGAGTATGAAAGTTGTTGCTGTGGTTAAGTCTTAGAACCTTAGCTGCTGCTTCTTTTGCCTTCATTGAAATTTTGTTTTGAGAGGATTAAAGATTCAAATACAAGTTACAAGAAATAATACGGATAGGTCCCTTGCATACTTCGGCCAATTTGCCCAAATGTTAACATTTTGAAATTTAATATCATAACCACATATTGGCATTGGTTATTTATTTATTTTAGAATTTTCTAGTTTTTTTCTTGTGTATGTGTGTGTGCTATGCAATTTTAATGGTTTTTATTGTAAAAATACTGTACAGAGGGGTTATAGTTACATGAGTAAGGTAATGAGTACATATCCTATCGAGCATTGTTACCTCCTTTGTTTTTCCCCTACCATCTTTTCCCTCCCCACCTCCCCAACCCTTCCCTCTCCACCCCCCAAGTTGTAAAGTTTGTTTTCAACATGGTGTCTTGTACATCTCATTGTTACAATGGGTCAACCTGTATCCCTATTTAAGCATTTTGTTTTTTCCCTTCCCTCCCCAAATTAGAAAAGTATATATACAAGATGCAGGGCACAACATCAAATACATTGAAAACAGGAGTTATACCGTGGGGGGAGGAACATACAAAGAAACAAAAAAAAATTACATAGTACATTTTAAATACATTAAAAACAATAGCAAGAAAGAAAAAACCACTTGTGTCCCTATCTTGAGGTTCATTTCACTTAACATCATCTTTTATGGTCATGTGTCCATGTGCTATGGAATTTCACTGCTTGTTTAGGTTCATAATCCACTGTAGTCCTCAGCATGCTGAACAGTCCCAATTCCACAAGGTTCCTTCACATTGCTCTTTTATAAACATACCTGCAACCCTTCCAACCCTACTTTTCCTGTCCCATTTCCCTAGAAACTACTAATCTGTCCTTTATTTGTAAAATATTGTCATTTCAAAATATTACATTAATATAAAAATTTCACCTTATATGACATTTTGAATTGGCTTTGTTCACTCAGTATAATTTTCTGAAGGTTCATGTAACTTATCAGTATTCCATCAGTTCAGTCTTTTTATTTCTGAGTTAATCCATGGAATATATGCACCCCAGTTTGTTTGGGTATTCTCTTGATGAAGTCCAGCTTTTGGGTATGATAGGTAAAGCTGCTGTGACCATTCTTATACAGGTTTAGTGTGGGGATACATGTTTCTGGAAAGGTCAGCGATTTAGCTACAAGCCTGTTTGTGGTAGTTGTATGTTCAGTTTTTACTGAAAACAACTACTTATTTCCATAGTGCTTTATGTGTGAGAGCTCTCCATGCCCTTCACGTCTTTGTTAGCATTTTATGCTATCCCTACTTTTCTTTTGGTCATTTAGAAATGTAGTTATATCCCATTGTAGCTTCATTTTGCATTTTCCTAATGGCACATGATGTTGAAAATCATTCCATGTGACTGTTTTCCATATATACTTAATATCATTATGAGGTGTCTGTCTTTTTCTATTTTCTAACTGGATTATTTGTATTTTTAGTTCTTTACGACTGTAGGTGCTAGTCCTGTGCATGTACATTTCTCCCAGTCTCTAGCTTGTCCTTTCATCCACATACCATAGAGCAAAAGCTTAAGAAGTTTTAGAGGAATCCATACTGTTGATTTTTTTTCCTTTCTGTGACTTGTATTTTTATTGTCAGATCTATGTAGTCTTTGCCAACCCCTTATCCTGATTATCTAATTCTTTTTCTAAAAATGTTAGGGGTTTATGTCTTTTAAGCCTATAAACAATCTTGAGCTAATTTTCTTAAGGTGATGTCTAGGTTGAGAATCTATTTTGTTATTGCCTACAGCTGTTCTATGGCTCAAGGACCATTTGTTGATTCATTACACTTTTATTGCATGACTACATTTCAAAGTAAAATACTTTGGGAAAAGAATGATCAAACAGATACAAAGATTGGGTCATTTTTCTCCATAGGCAGTCTTACCTTATATAAAAAGTAATTGTTAAGCATGACTACTTGAAGCCAGAATCAGCTTGGTATCTTGGTCTCTGCATATGTGGTTTTTCTTCCTGTCTTATCATTAGGTGAATCCCAGACCTTGTTGGCAGCAGCAGTTGAAAAAGAGCGTGCAGCTACAGAAGAACTCCTTGCCAACAAAATTCAGATGTCTGCAGTGGAATCACAGAATGCACTCTTAAGACAGGAAAACAGTCGATTTCAAGCCCAACTGCAATCAGAGAAAAGTAAGCTAAGAAAACTAGAGGATGAAAATAATCGGTGAGCATGTTTTTGTGTGTGTGTTTTTTGTTTTTTTTTTTTGTTCGGGGGGGGGGGGGGGAGATTCAATGACATATAAAAGTACATTTTACAAATATGTCACTGGCTTTTCTTGGTGAAAAGTCAAGCATATTAGTGACAAGATGATAAGGAGGAGCTGGAATCCATTGCATTTCATGGAAGGTCTTAAAATAGTGTGGTTTTGTGTGTATTTGTGTTTTTCCAGGTAAAAGATTCATACCTTTAATGTAGCTTTTAAAGGAGTTTATCCGTAACACCACCTAGTGGTTTAGAGACCGCACACAGAAATTAGTTTATGTTACAAGAGTTATTTATAACAATGTTCCAGTCTTTCTAAATAAACGTTTGGGTGTTTTGAAAACTCAAACTGTAAAATATGACAATTTATATTAAAGTTGTAACTTGTCTGTTTTCTTACCTTTGATTTCTGAGGAAATTTTACTTTTAAAAATGTAGTCAAGGGGCTGGGAAGGTGGCTCAGTGGTAGAGCGCTTGCCTTGCATGCATGAGGCCCTGGGTTTGATTCCTCAGTACCACATAACCAGAAAAAAAAAAAAAAAAGCCGAAAGTGGCACTATGGCTCAAGTGGTAGAGTGCTAGCCTTGAGCTGAAGAGCTGAGGGACAGCACCCAGGCCCAGAGTTCAGGCCCATGACCGGACCCCCCAAAAAAATGTAGTCAAACTAGATGTCTGTGGCTTATGTCTATAATCCTATAAATTACTCAGGAGACTGAGATCTGAGGATCTCAATCAAAATCAGGCTGGACAGACAAATCCTCAAGATTCTCACCTTCAATTAAGCAGCAAAAAGATGAAACTGGGGTCATAAAATGGTAGTGTACCAAACTGAGTAGAAAAAACAGAGAGAGAAAGAAGCCCTATGTGCATGCATGTGTGTGTGCACGCGCACACGCATACACACACACAAAGTTATCAAATAAAAATGATTTATAAAGAATGAAATTTATAAACATTTTATTAAACTCCTGTAAAATTGGAGCATTATGGATGGTGGTATTTAAAATTACTTTTTAAAGTCTCTTTAAAATCTTAGGTCATCAATAAAATGCACAAAAATAGATGGACTTGTATAACTTCTGAATGGAACACAAGTAATATGGGAGATTTAGTTGGAAAATCACTGATATTTTGAACTCTGGTAGTAGAAATGACTACTAAATATGTAACTGGAGTTTAAAAAGTAGTGAGTTTTAATAGTCTGTGCTATCATCTTTTTTGTTTTGTTTAATTCCCTCTGGTTTACTAGGTACCAGGTTGAATTAGAAAACCTAAAAGATGAATATGTAAGAACACTTGAAGAGACAAGGAGAGAAAAGGTATTTCTCTTAGTGTTCGCTCCCTCAGGGCATATTGTAGAGAATGGATGGGGATGGTAGCGAGCCAAGGAGGACAAATGAAATGGGTGATGCCATGACTTTTGGAACTTGGTCTTTGGCAGTATAAAAAATACATTTATACTTTATTCTTCAAACTTTGCAGTAGATTTATTGTAATGCTGTGAATTAGTGTGACAGATGATCTAACTGTCTCTCTCTACTAGACGCTGTTGAATAGTCAGTTAGAAATGGAAAAACTGAAAGTTGAACAAGAAAGGAAGAAAGCTATTTTCACTCAGGAAGCATTGAAAGAGAAGGTATCAAATTTTCTTTGTTTTGTTTTGATGTAGCCATTTTGGAGCTGTTGTAATGAACATTGATTGTTTGAGTATATACAAAGAAGTCTGAGGTTTCTCAGTTTTGCAATATGGAAAGTCTTAAGTCTTTTTTTGAATAATTTATGTGATTTCTCACTGAACTAATGAAATAATTGGCCCATAGGCACCTTTACAGTAGATCTGGATTTTTTACTTTGTTGCTGGTTAATAAAAGATATAAATGAATTTCTACTTTAAATGATTAAAATATACTAGGAATTAGCATAACACATTAAAAATAAATGTGTATAAATGGGATTGCCTTTTGAATTTATTTGGAACTTTTAATACACTAAAATAGATAAGCAAAAAATTATGGTTTGTAAATTTTATGGTCAATTTTATTTCAAAGAAAAAAGCTTAATTGGTGATACATAATATGAAGTAATTTCTACACTTATTTCAACAAAAACATTCTCATTCCATTAAAAATCTGCTCAATTGAACTGGGAAGGTGGCTCAATGGTAGAGCGCTTGCCTTGCATGCATGAGGCCCTGGGTTGGATTCCTCAGCACCACATAAACAAAAAAAAACAAAAAAACCAGAAGTGGCACTGTGGCTCAAGTGGTAGAGCGCTACCCTGAACCGAAAAGCTGAGGGACAGCGCCCAGGCCCAGAGTTCAGGCCCCACAACCGGACCAAAAAAAAAAATCTGCTCAATTATAATATAAACAATTGTAATATAAACAAGTTCTAGTATGCTTTTAATTACTATTCTTTATACTTGGAAGATTTCTGACTTTGATTAGACACCATACATTTTGTAAGGAAAGTGAAATCAGTCTTTGTTTTCATTAAAGCTGGAAAGTTCTTGTTTTCCATCTGACGGACTTTATTTTTTGCTCCCTAAGGAACCAAAACTATTTTCAGTTTCCAGCACTCCCACCATGTCACGCTCAAGTTCAATAAGTGGAGTTGATATGGCAGGGCTACAAACATCTTCTCTGTCTCAGGTAGTGTTTGATTTTTTTCATGCATGTAGTTTATAACTGAATTATAGTGTGGGGAATATGCAATTGGCACATTGGCCACCATGAAGACATTTTATTTGATCCTGATAATGGAACACAATCTATGATAACTGGCTAACTGAGCTTTCTTTAACATAGGATGAGTCTCATGATCATTCATTTGGACCAATGGCTACATCAGCAAGTGGAAGCAACCTTTATGATGCTGTGAGGATGGGAGCAGCAGGATCGAGCATTATTGAAAGTCTACAGTCTCAGCTGAAGCTACGAGAAGGAGAAATTACCCATTTACAGGTACTGAAAAGTTAAGTGTGCTATAGAAATGAATGAAATACTGGAATTCAATAAGTAACACCCTTCATTTCCACCTGAATTCTGAAAAATAAGATGAAATGATAGAAAACTTAGAACCAGTTAAGCCTGTCAGTTGTCAGAATAAGTCAATGTTATCTATTCTCATAAGGGATGCTGGACTTGCTGGGCACAGGTGGCAAGGAAGCCTGTTCGAAGCCAGCCCAGACAGGAAAGGCTGTGAGACTGACCTCCAGTTAACCACCAAAAAGCTGGAAGTGGAGCTGTGGCTCAAGTGATAGCACGCTGGCCTTGAGTAAGAACACTAAGAGACTGTCCAGGCCGAGTTAAAAGTCCCAGACTGGCACAAAATTAAAAAAAAAAAAAAAAGCTAGATTGGAGTAAGCCTCCCCATTTAGAAGCAGAGAATGCCTCTTTCTCTCAGACAGCTTTTCCCCTCAGAACAAAAGGAACTTGAGTGAGCTCTTTTTTTTTTTTTGTCGGTCATGGGGCTTGAACTCTGGGCGCTGTCCCTCAGCTCTTCAGCTCAAGGCAAGCTCTCTACCACTTGAGCTACAGCGCCACTTTATTCTTCCCTGTTAAAATACCTAGGTAAGTTCTAATTCCCTCATCGAGGAATGAGTCAAGGTGAAGGAGTTGGAACTGTAACTGCATATGGAAGGACACAAAGGAGAAGCCCAGGCCCAGAGTTCAGGCCCCACAACTGGACCCCCCCAAAAAAAAGAGCTAGGTGGGGTTATATGTTGACATTCCTATTTCTTTCTTTCTTTCTTTCTTTTTTTTTTTTTTTGGTCATAGGTCTTGAACTCTGGGCCTGGGACCTGTCCCTGAGCTCTTCAGCTCAAGGCAAGTGCTCTATCACTTGAGCCACAGTGCCACTTCTGTGGTTAATCGGACTTTTCTGCCATCCTCAGATCTCAGCCTCCTGAGTAGCTAGGATTACAGGCATGTGCCACCAGAGCCTATAAGTATTTTTACATTAGCTATTCAATAAGAAACGTTTTAACTATTTTGTTTTTCAGATGGAAATTGGTAATCTAGAAAAAACTCAAGCAATAATGGCTGAAGAGTTAGTTAAATTAACAAACCAAAATGATGAACTTGAGGAGAAAGTAAAGGAGATACCCAAACTTCGTACTCAGTTAAGAGTAAGTATTCTTACCTTAAGTATGAGTCTAATGTATTTTTACCCAGTTATAGTAAATCACAGATTTTTTTGTGTATATAAAATACATATGTATATGTTAGTGACTTTTTTTGTACATTAAAGACAATATCATTTAGTAAGGAACTTTAAAGATTTTTGATTGTGTCATTATACATTTAAGGTATTTTCATAAAATTGTTTGGTCCCAGTGTAGGAAAAGAACTAGGCTTTATTTGGCCAAGGTTTGTATATAGTAAATATTTACTCTCCTATACCTTTTATAGGATTTTTTTTTTTTTTTGGGTCCGGTCGTGGGGTCTGAATGCTGGGCCTGGGCACTGTCCCTCAGCTCTTCCGCTCAAGGCTAGCACTCTACCACTTGAGCCACAGCGCCACTTCCGGCTTTTTTCTGCTTATGTGGTGCTGAGGAATCGAACCCAGGGCCTCATACATGCGAGGCAAGCACTCTACCACTGAGCCACCTTCCCCAGCCCCAGGATTTTGGTTTTATGTTGAATGTTTCTTCACAGTTACCATATGTGAATGTTAGGCAGCATTGCTCAGCAACATGTGAATATATATGTTCTTTTGACTTATTCTGTGAGCTAAATGCCAGATAGTAGTTAAACCAGTGAATTACAAAGAAAATTTCATCAAGTGTGCTTAAATTAACAGGCTAGGAGAGATTGAGTCATAGACGAGGAGAATTATACATGAAGAGATGGGGTTAGGATTACAGCCACCTACCTTTTTAAATATTTCTTTTTTTGCTCTTTTTTCCAACCAAGAGATGGCCATATACTTTCAGTTAAATTATGAGGTATTTCCTATTGACTTGTTTGTGAACTAACAATGTTTTGTATAGATATTTTTCAAACCATAAGCAAATATGTTTTTTAGGATTTGGATCAAAGATACAACACTATTCTGCAGATGTATGGAGAAAAAGCAGAAGAAGCAGAAGAACTTCGGTTAGATCTTGAAGATGTGAAAAATATGTATAAAACTCAAATAGATGAACTTTTAAGACAAAGACTCAGTTAACTTCTGAAAATTGAATTCCTATCAAGCTGAATGTTAGCATCTAATATCTAAATGCAAACTTCCAATAAATTCTTTTATAGAATTAGAAAATAGGATTTACTGGAGAGAGCAAATTTTTTATACCTGTTTTACAGTATGTAGTTATATTTGCAGTTAAATTATTTTGTGCAATATTTGAACATTATTTTTAAAACTATTCTTTAAAGATTTATTTTTTAAGGCATTCAATTTTTTTTTTTTTGCCTTGAATAGCACAGAGACTTGTTACTTTACCCACTAATCACTATGTCTAGGGGAAGAGAGTGGTGTTCATACATAATTGTACATATATTATTAGTTGTATCTATAATTTATACATGTTTATTGTATATATTGAGAATGTTTAAAAGTAATATTAACATATTAAAACTTTGAACTCTTTACACAAATCTTCAATATATCTGATAAAAATATTTTTTAAGTGATCAAGTAAAGTTGCTTTACCTGTGGTTATTAAATTTAAAGATTTTTTTTTTCCTTTAAAAGCTGAAGTTACACTGATACCATCTGAAGTTTAAAGAGTGAAAAGTTAAAAAAAAATTTTTTTTTGAGATTTTTACATCATCCAGGTTCCATAATTAAATGTGAACTAAGTTTGGTATCTTTTGGTGCCAAAGAAAGCTACACATGCTCAAAATTACCTAGACATAATTGGATAATGGAAAATTAAGATAATTTGTAATGCCATCAGTAACATTTAAGTAATTTTGAGAAAGCATTATTCACTCATTATAAACTGAACCAAAACTAATAAAATTATTAATATAATTCTTTAAACTACTTTATACATTTTATAAAGCCATATTCTTGGCACATTAATAATGAATTGTTTTTCTACAATGGAATATATACCACAAAATAGAAAAATTGTTGGAATTAATTTAAATCTGAGATTTTACAGCTTGTGTAATTTCTCATTTTTTTTCTTGAAGCTTTAAACTAATAATATTTTTAAAAAGAGTGTGAAATGGCTTTAGAAAATAGTTATATCCTTTCCCAAATGCAATTTTGTTCAAAAGTTACCTGGGTTGAATTTTACACCTGCAAAATATTTTAATACGCGTTTATTGTAGTTCCTCCTTCTCTGTGGTATCAACCCACAGGAACTACAATACAAAAATATTTGGGAATCCTAAATTTAAACTCATTCGTACACCCTTGGGTTAGTCACTTAGTGGCCTCACAGCACTGCAGAACTGTATCTAGGAACCCTTTACTACATGGCCCCAAAGCAGAGATGCAGAGGGGAAGGAAGGCAGCACTTCCATTAAGTGAAAAAAGGAGGAAGTTTCTGTGGAACATGAGCATCTTGGTCCTCTATATGGTTTCACTGGGTATCTGGGAACATACCTTCTATTGATAAGGTGGGATTTTACTCTACTTTCAAAATCTTGAATTTTTAGTTAAATTTAAAACATTTTTGTTGTTGTTGTTTTTGGGTCCGGTCGTGGGTCCAGAACTCTGGGCCTAGGCGCTGTCCCTCAGCATTTCAGCTCAAGGCTAGCGCTCTACCACTTGAGCCACAGCGCCACTTCTGGCATTTTTCTTTTTGCTTATGTGGTGCTGAGAAATTAAACCCAGGGCCTCATGCATGCAAGGCAAGTGCTCTACCACTGAGCCACCTTCCCAGCCCAATTTAAAACATTTGTAATCCAGTATACAGCCACAAGTAAGCTTGTTGGAGAGCTTTTCAGAGTAATTCAAGTGATCTTGTTTTTGTTCTTTTTTTTTTTTGGGGGGGGGGTCCAGTCATGGGGCTTGAACTCTGAGCCTGGGCACTGTCCCTCAGCTCTTCAGCTCAAGGCTAGCACTCTACCACTTGAGCCACAGTGCCACTTCTAGCTTTTTTTTCCCCTGCTTATGTGGTGCTGAGGAATCGGACCCAGGGGCTCATGCATGCAAGGCAAGCGCTCTATCACTGAGCCACCTTCCCAGCCCTTGTTTTTGTTCTTTTTGTATTCCAGACAGAATTTCTGTCCTTGGCACTCTGATTTATAGCACTAAGAAATACCAAAAAAGTCACATTCATAAAATTAATTCCCTACATTTTAGTGGTTTGAAAGCAGTATGAGTTTGTCAGTTTTTTCAAAAAATATTCAGGGGAAAGACTAAGACTAATAGCAATAAGAAATGTTAGAGTTATAAAATATAGGAAACTTAAATTTCAAAATTCTGATCAAGTTTTGAAACTAGGTGTTTAGGAATTATAAAATAGTCCTTTAAAACATCTGTTAGTTTAAAAATAAACTAGTTGCAGAGAAAAGATGGTCTAAATTCTTTTCTATACATATCAGTTTTATCATATTAAATATTTTTCTTTAATCCTTATTAAAATCATTGAAATTATTTCACTTAAAATTTATAGTGTTTTAAATTTAATTTGGGAATGACAAACAGGTACTTAAGCCTCCTGTTGGTTGCATATTACTACTTAATATGCATTATATACAAATGATAGCTTGTAGCTGATGTTCACATAGATTTTATTTTGATTATTGTATACTTAGATCTGTCAGTACATTTCTAAATTGAAAAGATACGACGAGTCAATTTCTTGTGTAACTCCAATGAAATGGCAGAAAATGTATTCAATATTGATTGCTGTGTTTTAACTACTTGTCATGGAAACTTCTCTATTCATATTGTAGTAAAGTAATACTCATTTTAATGGGTTAAAAATAGTTTGCTGCTAGATGTATTTGTCATAAAGTTTCACCCCTTCCTCCCTCCCCCTCTCAGGCTGGCCTGGACTGCAGTCCTCCTATTTATGCTTCCTACTGTAGGTAGGGTGCTAGTCATGTACGACCATTGCCTGGGCTGGCTTCAAAACCATAACCCTCCCAAGCTCATACTCCTGAGTAACAAGTACTATAGGCATGGACTACCATGCCCAGTATTAGATTATTTTATAAAAGAGTAAAAGCAGCATGAGTAATAGCACAGATTGAAGAGTCCCCTTCAATCTTCTGGGAAGCTAAACTGACACTGCCATTTCTTTGCCCCGTTTTTTCAAGATTTTTAGCACCATGTTTAGTGTGAAGAATGTACCAGATGTATTCATATTGTGATTTAAAATATTCTAAATATAGATAATTTTTGATGTAGGAAAACACAAGGTTTTGCAGACAAGTAAATAAAGATTGTTCAGGAAAGCTTTTACCTCATGAGCCCTCGTCATTTTTATTTGAATGCTTATTAATAAGCATAGGGTTCGTAGTATTCAGAATATATACACCAGAAAAAGAAGAAATTGACCATAAATGTTTTATCTTGTTTGACTATTTGGTTGGCATTGTATATATGTTCTGCTGTTAACATTTCCACAAAAGCTGATTCAATGTCTCCTATTATAGTTCAGTTTTAACCTATACAGTCTTTATATATTTTGTAAAGGGCTAAAAGAATGATTTAAATTACAGATTGATATTTTAATTCTAAATGAAAGCTCTTGTAAATAAGCACGAATCTGATCTTAATAAAGGTTTGAAAATAACAGTCATGGCTGGGAAGGTGGCTCAGTTGGTAGAGCGCTTGCCTTGCATGCATGAGGCCCTGGGTTTGATTCCTCAGCACCACATAAGCAAAAAAGCCGAAAGTAGCGCTGTGGCTCAAGTGGTAGAGCGCTAGCCTTGAGCTGAAGAGCTAAGGGACAACGCCCAGGCCCAGAGTTCAGACCCCACGACCGTACCCGAAAAAGAAAAAAATAGTCATGTGTTTCATTTTGACATAATTTTAGAGGGTGAATACCAGTGAGTGAAGAATATTGTTAGCAGGGCATCTGGTGGCTCATGTCTATAATGCTAGTTACTTAGGAAGCTGAGATCCAGGATTATGGTTCAAAGCCAACCTGAGCAGCAAAGTACCTAAGGCTCTAATCTCCAATTAACCACCAAAGAGCCATAAATGAAGCTGTGGCTCAGGTGGCAGAAAACCAGCTTTGAGCAAAAAAAGCTAAAGATAGTACCCAGTTTCTGAGTTCAAGCCCCCGGGTACCAGAGTCCAAGTGTGTGCTGCCCCCCATGATAGTATTGTTATATGAAAGTCATATAACTTCTATAACTTTGGAATTGATAGTTTTAAGAAAATGAAGACAAAACCAAATTTTCTGAGTTACTAGGAGTTAGAATTAGGCCTAGTTTTTCTAATAAACTTAGGCTTTTGGAAAACCTAGTTCTAAGAATTTACTTACTTTACTGGTAATTACCATGTAGATCATGTGTCTTCCCCTCCCATCCCCCGCCTGCTGTGTTCAAAGGGTAACATAACTTATCCTCTCATCCTCAGTTGCTCTATAACTTTGATCCCTTAAATTACATTAAGCTCTTGCCTTTATACATAGGAAAGCCTGTTAGGAAATCAAGATCTTCTTATAAAAAAGAATGGATTAAAAAAAACTTCAATTTTCTTTTAAACAAATTGAAATACTTCAGCAGTCCACATTTGTGATAAAGTTTACCTGTATCACCGTCTGGAATGTCCCACGCCCAACTATGCCAAGTTGAATATTTAAGGCTTAAATAATACAGAGGCAATGAGAAGTTTTTCTGTTTAAAATCAAAGGTTCTTGCTTTTCCTGGTAGTGATGGGCAGTGCAGAAGATAGACTTATTCTTTTTAGTTTGTATGTTGGGCCAATTGTCTATTCAAAATTGCAATCTTGATTTTTGAAAATAATGTTCAGAAGTCTGTGGTTACATCAATAATACAAACAACCTTACTTGTCCCAGGCACTTTGTAGGGAATTCACTTACATAGGATCAGGATCATAATCCCTTTGTCCATGCTTCTTAAAACCATATATTTTCCTATTTGCTGTCAGGTCCACTTAGATGGTAGTGCCTGATCTGCATGGAATTGAGGCTGTCTATGGTTTTACTCAGGGTGCATACCCATGCATTTTGCTGCAGAGATACTGTGTGAGACACTGGAGCTGTGACCTAGGATTCAGGAGGGATGTTAGGTAACAAATGATGTGTGTCCTTATTCTATTAAAAAGAATTCAGGGATTGGGGATGTAGGTCAGTGGTAGAGCACTTGCCTTGAGTGCATGGCCCTGGCTTCCAGCAAAGCAAAATCACAAGGATTGGTAGAAAAGGAATTGTATGCTCCACTTTACTGTTTTAAAGTTAATCCTTTTGTTGCCTTTTTATTGGAAGGGGAGATTACTGGGGTTTGAACTCATTGCTCAGTTGGGTCTACCACTTTAGCTTGCCTCCAGCCCTGCCTTTATTACTTGTTATTTTGGAGGTAAAATATAGCAGTTTTTTGCCCTGGCTTTTTTCAACTGGGATCTTCCTGATCTCAGCCTCTCCAGTAGCCACTGGCACCTACCTGGCCATTTTTTAAATAAAGAATTAAAAAGTTCTGATTATAAAAATTTTGAACATACAAGTAGAGAGGAACAGTATTATGATTGTACAAATATTAATCTTTAAGGGTTCAGTAGTTGGGGCTAATGTCTTATTTGTACCTTACTTGTGTGTTTCCTTTCTTGATTAAACACACCAACCAACCATTGGCACAGCAACAATCCAGGTGGAAGGAAACTCCTTTTTGTTTATGTGGTTATAATGTAGTGCAGGCTATCTCTGATTCCTTTTAAAGCCTGCATGGTTCTCCATTGTGTGGAATTGCTATGTGCAATGGTTTGGTTCTGGAAGGTCACCTAAGGCCCTGGTATCACAGGCTTGGTCTCCAGCCTTGGTACAATGGGAAGATGGTAGAATTGAAGAGGTGGGACCTAGTGAGAAGTCTTCAGCTCTTTGGTGGTATGTCTTTTAGGGGACAGTGATCCCCCAGCCCCTTCCCTGTTGACTCCTTAACCACGGGATGATGAGTGGTTTTGCCTTACCATAAATTTCCCATCATGGTGAGCTGCTTCATCACAAGCTGTAGCCAGAAATCTCCAAAATACCTTTTCTATTTCTTCATCTCCCCCTCCTCTGTCTCTTTCTGTCTCTCTCTGTGTGTTCTCTCTCTGTTTTCTTTATGTATATGTGTGTGCGTGCGCACATGTGTGCATATACATGCATGTGGGTACATGCACACTCACCTGTCCTGGGGCTTGAACTCAGGTCCTGGGCGCTGCCCTTGAGCTTTTGTGCTCAAGGCTAACAGCTCCACTTCTGCCTTTTTTTTTTTTGTGGTTAATTTGGAGATAAGACTCTCACAGATTTTCCTGCCTGAGCTTGGCTTTGAACCTTCATCCTGAGACCTCAGCCTCCTGATAACTAGGAGACACCAGCACCTGGTTCAACTTTTTCTTCTCTTTAAGTGGATTGTCTCAGGTAATTGTTACAGTAACAGCTTACTGACACAACATAGTTTATTCAGTGTCCTATGGTAGACAATTGAGTATATGTTACTGTCAATTTGAAGACAGTTATAATTAAATTGCAACAAGGATGTTTTGGTGGAAATTCAGGGTTGAGAATGTCTGTGTAGTAATGTAGCCATATTCTTAAAATCCCATTATCTTATTTCCTGTCTCAATAACCACACAAAATGTAGACTTAAAATTGCAGTGGGTGCTGGTGGCTAACGCCTGTAATCCTAGCTGAGATCTGAGGATCCTTGTTCAAAGCCAGCCAGGGCAGGAAAGTCCGTGAGACTCTTATCTCCAATAACCCACCAGAAAATCGGAAGTGGTGCTGCTGTGGCTCAAGTGGTAGAGCGCTAGCCTTGAGCTGAAGAGCGCAGGAACAGCGCCCAGGCCCAGAGTTCCAGCCCCTGTCACACCGATTTGATTGGTTTGTATGTCTTTGCAAATGGGCTAATTTATTTTTAGAAACTTCTCCTTTGTATGTTTACAGTGCAAAACCAGCTTGCTTAAAAATTCCCTTTAAAAGATTACAGTATTTTACATGAACAGGAAAGCTGCATTTCCTGTGCACGACAAAAATAAGAGAAGCCGAGTAAGCACTTTTTGAAATTGCTCTGCTGGCCTAGGGGTGTAGCTCTTAAGGCCCTGGGTTCCAATCGTCAGTATCAAATTACCTACCCTTATTAGTATGGAATAGGCAAGGTATAATAATAGAGCAACAGTAACAGGCCCTTCTTTTTAAAGAATAAATGGATTAATAATACCATTATATATACGATACCATATACACACATATTGTATTAATATATATTATGGATAGACACATATGTATATATAATATATGTATAGGAAAGATAGATAGATAGACAGACAGACAGACAGACAGACAGACAGACTGTGTCCAGTCTTGATCTTTGCAACTTAGAGCTGCAACTCCTGCCCCAAATGAAAACGAAAACAAGGTTCTGGCGGTGTTCCAGGCAGGGCAGAGCACACAGGTTTTCGGCCCTGGGGGCCCGTGGCTTTCTTTCTCCAGGGATCCCGGGGCGGCGAGGTTGCCGAGGGCTCTGCGGCTGCGGCCGGGCGACGGATCCCGGGCAGTGTCCGCGGAGGCGGGGCGGGAGGGAGCTGGCGGGTCCCGCGGAGCTC
>NW_012267228.1:14813628-14817655 GCF_000151885.1 Dipodomys ordii
GCGCGCGCGCGCCTGCGTGCCAGTACCGGGGTTTGAACTCAAGACCCTGCACTCTTGCTTAGCTTCCCTTCCCTTTCCCTTCCTTTTTATGCTTATACTGGCGCTTGAACTCAGGGCCAAGATGCTGCCCCTCAGCTTTTTCCAGCTCCAGGCTGGCGTTCTAGTACTTGAGCCACAGCTCCTCTTCTGTTCTGGTTTATTTTTTTCCTCTGTTTGTGTTTGGTTAATTTTGGCTGGTTAATTGGAGATAAGAGTCTCACAGACTTTTCTTGCCCAGATTGGCTTCCAATCTTGATCCTCAGATCTCAGCCTCTTGCTGAGTAGCTAAGATTACAGGCTTGAGCCACCAGCGGGGGGGGGGGGCCCCCCCCCCACCCCCCCCCCCCCCTTCCCATGCATTTGTCTTCCTCCATCCGTACTTCCTCCTTTCAATATTTCCAAAACTCCTGGCCGGAAGCGCTCATCGTGAGTCCTGTCAACCCCACTTTCATCTGTCAAACTATGTTTTGTTTTGCTCCCCTCATCCTAGGCCTGTGGAAATCCAATCAAGTGGTACTGGAGTGGAGGGCACCCACCTGTGCAGAAGGAAAAAAGTAGCATCTGCTGGAAAAGCTTCCATCTCCTGGAGCAGCTACAGACCCAACCCCAGGCCCCAGGCTGTACTTTCATGCTCCAGCAGTCAACACTCCCGTCCAGCTTCGGCAAGTGGGTACCTGCCTTTCTCTCTCTAGCCAGGTTTCTTGCTGATCTGCCTCTTTCACATATTTTCCCCCATGCTGAACTGTTGCATCTGTGGATGGGTGAGTTTAGCCATGACCAGAGCTCTCTGAAGGACAATGGACTTGGGTGACTGAAGTTCAGTTCTTGGACCCTAACAATAACTTTATGACCCAGGAGGGTGAGTAAACGGATAGGATGGCCTGTCTGTGAACCCAGGGCTGGCTTTTGCAGGGAGCCTTGACATTCCCTGCAGGATTACTGCAGTGAGAACCAGGAACACAATTTGCTCCCAGGAATGCTTTTGCTGCCGGATTTCCTGTTGGCCTCGCCTGCTAATGACTGTGGAAAAGTGGACTACCTCTTTCCTGCCCACCCTTAGAATCTGGTCTGTTGGATTAGGTGTTCTGTAATTTTGTTTTCCTTAAGAAAAGAAAGAGCAGGCTGAGCTGCCAGGTCTCAAGGTTAGGGCTTTTCTCATTAAATTATTTTCTCTCAGTAGTTCCTTGAAATCAAAACACCCCCTGTCTGAGGAAATCTATTTGAGCATGCTTTTAAAGATGCTGTGTGTTCTTTTCTGACAGGTTTTAAACACTTGAAACCTCACAGCTTTGGAGTGATTCTGAGGAATACAGGTAAAAAATTTCCGTTGTAAATAGAGTCATCGTTGGTATTTATATGTATTTTTAAACTTTATTAAGTTGCTGTTAATTCTCTGTGTGATAAAAGTTCCAACTGAAAATATCCGTTGAGATCAGATTTACAAGACTGCCTAAATGGAAAATCTCTAAATGTACCGCTCTACGGGGGGAAAGAATTTCATTTTGGTGTTCCCACTGCTCAGTATGATCTCATGGCCTCGAAAATACGGGTTTGTTGAACATAGCAGTGTCTCTCTTTCCCCAGTACTAGTGATTGACCCCAAGGCTTTATACATGCTGGACAAGTGCTCTTATCATTTGAACTATACCTTCAGCTCTATCACATTATTATTATTATTTTTATTATCTTTGCAAGGACCGGCATCAGGTTTGCCATCTTCCTGCTTCCCTCTCTAAGTGGTTGGGATTACAAGTGTGTACAACCATGCAAGTCTGTAGTCAGTAAAGACTGATTTTGAAAGTTGTATTGATCTATATTATCCCAGGAAAATGATCTTACTGGGAAACAGCCAATGTGTGTCATAGCATTGTCATCTGGTAGAAAGAGCAACTGAAAGCAAAAATACCCAAAACAGCTCTGATACCAATAAAGGGAAACTGAGAATGACATGAGTATTGTCAGAGACATGAAGGAGAATTGACCCAAGATATTTGACTCTTTCTGATTGAGTTAGAAATGCAATATGTACCTGTATCTCCTGGAATGAGCTGAGGTCATGCTCACACCTTCATTGCTATACTTGTGGTGATTAGAGCACATAGATCATCTACAATTTGTCATGATGATGGTTTTGATTTTCAGAGACAAGGTCTTACTATGTAGATCAAGCTAGCCTGGCACTTCCTATGTTAGCCCCTTCAAATTTGCAATCCTCCTGTTTCAGCCTCTCTAAGTGCTGGGCGTAAAGTCATGTGCCACCTTGCCTGCCATGGTTCTTATCACTTTTTATTCAGCAGATATGCACTTGCTCAGAGTAATAGAACCTTTTTTTCTCCCTTGCTGGTGTAAATTCCTTCCTCGAAGTAAGGTCTCAACTCAGATGATATTTAGCAATCCACCCCCCTCAGCTCCAAATGGCATTAAACAGTTCTTTAATAAACACTGCCATAGCACTTTCTGTGTGCTAGATAAACTCTTTACCTGTTATTAACTCATAAGCCCCTGAGAGAAGCTTATTGTTATTTCTGTTTTATAAGTAGGAAGTTAAAGTGTCCTATAGAAAGTTTAAACCACCCCAGAGACTGAGCTTCAAAGTTTGTGTTCTTAACTTGGCAAGCTATATTGTCTTTCATATTACCTGACTTTATTTCAGTCATTGACAAACTGGGTCATATTAAGTCCTTATCTCCATCTTTATAAATAAAGTTTTATTAGAACGCAGTCACACTCATTGCTTTACATTAAACTGTGGCTGCTTTTCCCACAAAGGTGGTGTGTGGTTTGCCACAGAGATTCACTAGTCAGCAGAGCTAAATGCATTTACTTTATTCTTTACAGAAAAAAGACATCTACTGGCTCCTGGACTATTTGCTTTACAGTTATCATCATGTGAAGTTGTTTGCTAGATTGCTTATGTCTTTCATACTAGGTCATAAGTTCCTTGAGAGCAAAGCTCTTTCTTGTTTTGTTTACCCTTGCACAGAGAAGTTTTTCATTCACTCTTTTGCTTCTAAATTTGGTAATGCCAGCCTGCGAAATAAACTGATAATAAACAGACAACAGGAAAATAAAAAACAACATGTAAATCTAATTAATTAGTCAAAGACTCCTGGATGGACAAGACAGTGAGGAAAGTTAAACAAAAAGATCTAGGCTTGGGCTGGGAAGGTGGCTCAGTGGTAGAGCGCTTGCCTTGTATGCATGAGGCCCTGGGTTCGATTCCCTAGCACCACATAGCAGAAAAAAAAAAGCCGGAAGTGGCGCTGTGGCTCAAGTGGTAGAGTGCTAGCCTTGAGCTGAAGGACTGAGGGACCGCGCTCAGGCCGAGAGTTCAGGCCCCACAACCTGACCAAAAAAAAAAAAAAAAGATCTAGGGTTTGGGTTTCAAGTGAAGCAGGTAGTGGAGGCTGTGAATAGTTGGTGGGGAGAGGGGATGTGCTGTGTAAGCAAGGCTTGTCTTAATATGCAGATGAAATCTAGGTAATAGCCACCTGTGGTGATCTTGGAAAGGGGCAGGTGTCAGATTCTCCATTTCTTTAGGTGGAAAGACTTTTCTTAGGCATCAAGGGGAATGTCCAGTCTAAAAGCCTATTCCTGGCCCCAGTGTTTGCTAATGGAGAGAGGTGCAAGTTTCTTTCTACCAAACAGCATTTTTTCTGAGCCATCCATGTATCTGCAGAGGTCTATGTTTTCTATGAATAACCACTCAACATCTACCAAAGGAATATATACAGGGTAGGATATTTTACTCTCCCAGACACCAGGCAGTGCCTGGAACACAACAGGTGTACTATGAACAGTGACGAAAGAAAAACACTTAGTAGAAAGCTATGGCAAAACATACTATAGCTATGTTTCCTGCTTGGAATTTCTTTCTTTTTTTTTTTTTTGTCGGTTGTGGGGCTTGAACTCTGGGCCTGGGCGCTGTCCCTCAGCTCTTCAGCTCAAGGCGAGCGCTCTACCACTTGAGCTACAGCGCCACTTCCAG
>NW_012267228.1:14820210-14830233 GCF_000151885.1 Dipodomys ordii
GGCCCAGAGTTCAGGCCCCACAACTGGACCAAAAAAAAGAAAAAAAGAAAAAAAAAACCCAAAAGGAGCTTTGAGATTGCTCTTCTTAGAACTTATTCTAGCTACTGTTGCTGCTGCTTTTCTTTTTCTTCTTCCTCTTCTTCCTCCTCCTCCTCCTCCCTCCTCTCCCTCCCCCTCCTCCTCCCCCTCTCCTTTTCTTCCTCCCCTTCCCCCTCCCCCACCTCTTCTTCCCCTCTCCCCCATTGCCCCCTCTCCTCCTTCTCTGCCTCCTCCTACTCCTTTTTCTCCTTCTCCTTCTTCTCCTCCTTCTTCCTTCACCTCTCTTCTCCTCCTCTTCTTCCGCTTCTCTCCTCCCTCTCCTTCTGCCATTCCTTCTCCTTCCCTCTCTCTTCCCTCCCTATCCTCCTCCTCCTCCTTGTTTTTGCTCAGAGCTTTTTGCTGGTTAATTGGAGATAAGAATTTGTTGAACTTTTTTTTTTTTTTTTGCCTGAGCTGTCTTTGAACATCAATCTTCAGATCTCAGCCTCTTGAGTAGCTAGGATTAGATGTGAATTGCCAGTGCCTAGCCTTGGTTACTTCTGTCACATACATATATGTTGTAAAATATAAATGTTAAAGGTCTATGAAGGTTTTTTCTTAGTGGAACAAAAGAAAGCCAAGAGTCTTCTCTGAACATTAGCAGGAAGACCAATCTAAATGTCTACACTCTATGTTCTAGAAACACTTAGCAAATCTAAAGTCCTGCTGGGGTTATGAGAAATCCTGCAAACCAGAGTTCAGATTTGGTTACCCTGTCTGCAGCTACGTGGACCTGGGATGGTAAGTTTCCGTGTAGATTCACTCCTTTCTTTTCCTGAGCCACATATTGATGTCCTCATTCTCAGCCAGAATCTTTTATGGTTAGATCACGGTTTTTTAGATATTATTTTGCTTACCCAGTCTTGAATTCAACTTGAGTACCTCACACTGGGGTAGAAATCTGTCATTTCCTCTACCAGAGGGGAGAAAACCGCTGGGCTAAAGACTCCTCCCCCACTCTTGGTCTACTGCACAAGCTTAGAAGATAAATGGATGCTTTCCTGTGGGTTGTGGAAGGAAGTGACAACTATAATTAGTACTTCCAATGCATGCAGAGTCAAAGGGTGAAGAAAAATACAGTAGCCAGGAAAATACAGTAGCCAGGAGTTCCTGATGACCCTGAGCTCAGAAAGTTCTGTTTTCTCTTTTCATTAGAAGGGATCAAATCTATAATTAACTTACTATATAGTAACTTGATGTACAGAGGGATAGTTGTGGGCAAACTATAATAAGATCAAATGAATTCGAAGAAGAATAAAATAGACTTCTAGCAATTGAACCTGTAGAAAATAAATTCCAGCCAGTCCCTGGTGACTCACTCCTGTAATCCTAGCTACTCAGGAGGCTGAGATCTGAGGATCATGGTTTGAAGCCATCTGGGCAGAAAAGTCTATGAGGCTCTTATCTCCAACTAAGCAGCAAAAAGCTAGGAGTAGAGATGTGACTCTAGCACAGAGTGCAAGCCTTGAATAAAAAATCCAAGGGAGAGTGTAAGACTCTGAATACAGGTGCACGCATACACACACATACACATGAAGTTTAAGTTCCAGGAAAAGGAAAAAAAAAAGCCTCAGAATCTTTTTTTTTTTTTTTTTATAAAATAGGACGGACACCCTGGAATCGGCAGCTGACATATTCTGGAAACAAGCTGACTTTGGCTACGCCAGGGAGCGACTGGATGGAATGCATGTACTCTGCCAGCCACAGGAAATGGTGTGTTTAGCTCCACAAAGAAGCTTTATCGCATAGTATCATACTCTCTTGCTAGACTGTAATAGAAAAACAAGATAAGTGGTACAATGAAAGGAACCTCTCAGTTTCGTTTATTGGCTTATAATTTTTTTGACAAGACCCTACACGACAAGTCTTATCATGTAGTTGAGCCTAGCCTTAACCTTTTGGCCTCTCTGGTGCTGGGATTATCAGTATACTCCACCATCTTGGGCTCAGAATTTTATTTAACATCTTAAAATAAATCATTTGTTTTCTTTGGAAACCTTGTTCTCATTGTCACATATACATCAGATAGTTATATTTTGAGGCAGCTGAAATATATTTTTAAAAAAATGGAATCCTTCCTTTCCCCATCATATATACTAACGAAGAGAAATTGAGCAGGATATCAGTGGCTCATGCCTGTAACTACTCAGGAGGCTGAGATCTGGAGGATCACAGTTTGACAGTATCTCAGGCAGAAAACTCTGAGAGACTGTCTCCAATTAACCAGCAAAATTTGGGCTCAGAGGGGGTGGCTCAAATAGTAGAATGCCAGCTCTGAGCAAGCGAGCTGAGTAAGTGTTGGTCCTTGAGTTTAAACTCTCTGGCAGAAGGAAGGAAGGAAGGAGAGGAAGAGAGAGAAAGAAAGGAAGAAAAGAGAGACTGAAAGAATCTTAACAAATGCCTCCTCAGATAATTTGGGACAGGCAACGTATCACAAATATTTGCTTACCACTTGATTGTTTGAAGAAAGTTTTTCTGTATATTGTCTAGTTTGAGTCTCACAAGTCTTACAGTAAATACAAATGATACACTGATACAAATTTGTGTGTGTGTGTGTGTGTGTGTGTGTGTGTGTGTGTGTGTGTGTGTATGTGTATGTGTATGTGTGCATGCGCGCACTATTACTGGGGCTTGAACTCAGGGCATAAAAGCTGTTGCTTAGTTTTTTCCACTTCTGGCTTTGTTTGATGGCTAGTTGTAGTTAGAGTCTTAGGAACTTTCCTGCCTGCTTGACTTTGAACCAGGGTTCTCAGATCTCAGCCTCCTGAATAGCTAGGATTATATGAGTAAGCCATAGGTGCCAGGATCTGATATGATTTTCAAGAGTAGAAAACAGGGTCCTCACAGGAGCTGAGCAACTTCTCCATTGTCACTGGATATTTGAGAGAAAAATAATCAAAGAACGTTTAAATGCCGAAATAAAATCCAGAGCAGGGAAGTTTTTGAAGCACCCCCTTCTTTGAGTACAAATTAGATTGGTTGAAATTGAAACGGGCTCTGGCAGTTGACTCTTCAGTTATTTTGTTCTCTATGTATAGTGACTCTCACAGGCTTATGGGAAACTTTGCAGAAAGTACCTCTTATTAAAATAGGCAAACTGCCCTTGCTTGTAGCCTTGCATTTAAATGTCTTCTTGTGCATTCTTGCTTGTTTTCTTTGGCTCATCTTTGAAAAACATCTTTTCAACATAGCTGAGGGTAGTAATGGTTCCGGGTAATTTTTTTGTAAAGGAAAGTGAACTGAATCACATAGATAACTTCTGGCTCTAACTCTTGAAGCCAAGCTGGGTAGGCAGTGCAAACCTGTAATTCAAACTCACAGGAGGTAGAAGCAGGTAGATTATAGGTTTAAGGCTGTCCTGTGTTACATAGTGAGACTGTGTCAAGAAAATAAAAATAAATTATGTCTCAAGAAAAAAAATGGAGGGGCTGGGAAGGTGGCTCAGTGGTAGAGCGCTTGCCTTGCATGCTCAAGGCCCTGGGTTCTATTCCTCAGCACCACATAAGCAAAAAGAAAAAAGCCGGAAGTGGTGCTGTGGCTCAAGTGGTAGAGCGCTAGCCTTGAGCTAAAGAGCTGAGGGACAGCGCCCAGGCCCAGAGTTCAGGCCCCACAACTGGACCCCCCCCCAAAAAAAAAAGAAAAAAAATGGAGACAATTCAAGACAGATGTAGGCTGTGGAGAGACTGCCCATCATTTTGGGAGGGTTCACACTGTCAACATGTCTAGTAGAGTCTGCTACTCCTTGCAATGTTAATTCACTGCTTTGTATTTCTTTTTTCTCCCGACCTTATTTCAGAGCGATTCAAGTCTGGTATGTTCCCGTTACCTTCAGTACTGCAGAGCAACTAACCTTTACCTTGACTTAAGGAGCATCAAGAGAAATCATGACAGGTACTTACATGGTGATATTAGAATATAACCAAAGTTTGAAGTCGGTTTAGGTCCCAGCTACACGCTGGATTGATTTCATCATAGTAAACTAGCTGAGGAGTTGGGCAATGGGTAAAGGAATAGGGACTCCGATTGGTTTGGGGTTGATTGTGTTGTGGTCAAGTCGAGTCCCTTATATGATTCTCCTACTTTTGAGTTGCTTTTCCATTTTCTATTTTAAATACAGCCTTGTTTCCCTTAAGATGGCAATGCATTATGAAAATGCATTGTTAAAGCCGGGCACTGGTGGCTCATACCTCTAATACTAACTACCCAGGAGGCTGAGATTTGAGGATGGTGATTCAAAGCTAGTCTGGCAGGAAAGTCCATGAGACTCTTATCTCCAATTATACACCAAAAAGCTGGAAGTAGAACTGTAGCTCAAGTGGTAAAGTGCTAGTCTTGAGCAAAATAGCTCATTGACAAGAGTCTAGACCCTGAGTTCAAGCTCCAGAACTGGCACCAAAAAAGAAAAAGTATTTTTAGGTGACTTTACTGCTAGGTAAATATCATAGAGTATACTATTACAAACTAGGATAGCCACATTGCCACTTGAGATGTGGTCTTAGGGGAGCACCATCACGAATCCAGTTCATGGATCAGATGTGTTTGGGAGACCACTAATTCCCCTTAGTTACAACACAGAAGTTTGAGTCATGAAAACAATATTCTGCTGAGCACTGGTGGCTCATGTTTATAATCTTAGCTACTCAGGAGGCTCAGATCTGAGGATCACAATGTGAAGCCAACCCAGGTAGGAAAGTCCATGAGACTCTTCCATTAACCAGCAAAGTGCCAGATGTGGAGTTATGGCTCAAGAGATAGAGTGCTAGCCTGCAGTATAAAAGCTAAGGTAGAGTGCCCAGGTCCTGAGTTCAAGCCCTACGATTGATATCAAGCACCAACCCCCCCCCCCAAAAAAAAAAACCAGAAAAAACCAACTCAACTTTATTTATATTATACACTAGATTCAAAGAAGATTTCTTCAAGAGGGGTGAAATTGGAGGACACTGTAAACTTGATGTTCGTGCATTGATGTCTGAAGGTCAGCACAAAAGTCCCCTGCAATCTTGGTACATGATTATTTTTTCTTAAAACATATGTTTTAAAAGTATGTCCTTTTGCTTTTGGTGCTTCAACTTTTGGGGAGGATTCTAAACTGGAAATCATCACTTAATTGGTACACACTTTTGTTTCTAAAGTGTGATGGTTACAGTTGAGCTCCTCATTTGTCTCTGAAGTGAATATATATTTATAAAATGTTGGGAAGTATCATACAGTATTTATTATTTGTAAATGAAAGGAAAAATCCATTCAAAATGAATTCTTATTAACTCATATTTGCTACATGTATTTTAGGGAAAACTCTTAATTTTTTTGTTATTATGAAGGTGATGTACACAGGGGTTACAATTATATAAGTCAGGTACTGAGTACATTTCTTTTTGGACAGTGGTTCCCCCCTTCTCTTGATCTCTCTCAGTTTTTCCTTCCCATCCCAACCCATACATTGTACATTTAATTTTCAACATAGTGTCTAGTAAGTACCACTGCTGCATTTGTTTACCCAACCTTTTCCCCTCCATTTCTGTGCCCCGCTTACCCCTCCAAAGACAAATACATGAATAAACAAGACAAAAAGAAAAGAAAACAAGAACAACCAAGAAAAGCCCTCTTGTTTTCATTTCAATAAATGTCGCATAATCAGAAGCACATAGGCACTGTGCTTTTGTGTTTCTCTCTTAAGAGTATCCTCCTTTGATCTCACTGTGGGAATGCTGTATAATTTATCTGCATATGAAAGAAAATGTGACATTTTTCTGTCTGAGCTTGGCTCACCTCACTTAACATGATTTGTTCTAGATCCATCCATTTCCCTGCAAATGATATAATATTCTTTCTAATGGCTGTTTAAAATTCCATTGTGTATAGGTACAGTTTTTTTATCCACTCTTGTAGGGCATCTGGGCTATATCTGTAACTAGGCTATTATGAATAGTGCAACAATGAACATAGATGTGCAAATGTCTTTATCATATTCTGACTTGTAATATTTTGGGAAGATGTCCAAGAGTGGTCTGACTGGGTCATGGGAAAGTTCTATGTTTAGTTTCTTGAGGAGCCTTCCAACTACCATCCAGAGTGGTTGTATTAGTTTACATTCCCACCAGCAGTGCAATAGGGTTCTTTTTGGGGAAAACTTTTGAAAATGCGCATGGATTGAAATATATAATAAAGATACAAAAAGTGGGGTTTGAACTCAAGGCCTTACCCTTCCACTTGACTTTTTTGCTTAAAGCTGGTGCTCCACTACTTGACCCATCTCCACTTTCCTGCTTTTTGGTGGTTAAGTGGAGATAAGCATCTCACAAACTTTCCTGCCCAGGCTGGCTTTGAACCATGATCCTCCGATCTCAGCACACTAAGCAGCTAGGATTAGAGGTGTGAGTCATTGGCATACTCACAAACTTCTCTTATGTAATGTTAGTTTTCCAGGCTAAGCTTCCATGTTGAGAAAAATAATCTATGCTCCTTTAATTCAGTGCAATGAAGTTTCCTCTGTTACATAACAGAAGTTTGCAGCAGATACTACCTGTATTCTATTGAGTGTTTTCATTCTGTGTGTGTGTGTGTGTACACGTGCACAGCTCAAGGTAAGCTCTCTACCATGTTGAGCCACAGTGCCACGTCTGGTTTTCTGGTTGTTGCTAAGAGTATCATGGACTTTCCTGCCCAGGCTGGCTTTGATCTCAGCCTCTTGAGTAGCTAGGATTACAGGCGTGAACTACCAGTGCCTGACTCATTCCTAGTATATTTTGAAATCTGACTCCATATCATAGTTCTCTGTGGTTATTTCTTGCTGTGTAACACATTATTCCAATTATACTTTAGGGGCATTTGTATATATTGTCTATGGCTGGGTAACAAATGACTCAGACTGATAGACACACATTGAATACCTGCCTCTGATGGTCAGATTTGCAATCAGCTTAACTAGGGCTCTTGTGAGGTTGAAGTCAAATGGTTGGCCAGGGCTGTAGCCAGCCATCTGTAGACTCAACTACACCTAGAAAATGTATTTCTAAGCTCACTCAGGGTGTTGTAAGCCTCATTTCCTCTCTGATTACTGGCCAGTGAATGCAGTTATTATTCCATGGTTCTCATAGCAGTTCTGCTCACAGCAAGACAGCTAGCTTCTGAGGCAGGAGGTGTCAGAGAGCATGTGCTCATGACAGAGGCCAAGGTGTTCACATAAAGTCCTCTCAGGTGTGACCTATGCTCCCTTCTCCTGGGTTCTCAGTTAGAAACGAGCCACTAAATTATGCCTGAAGTCAAGGACATGGAATGAACAACTACCTCTTTGAGAAAGAAATACGAAGGAATCTGTGGACATATTTTTTAAAATTAATATACTTTATTGTTGTTATAGAGGTGTTGTACAGAGGGTTTACAACGACATGAGTCACGTAATGAGTCCGTTTCTTTTCTTTCTTTTTTTTTTCTTTGCTAGTCATGGGGCCTGAACTCTGGGCCTGGGCGCTGTCCCTCAGCTCTTCAGCTCAAGGCTAGCGCTCTACTTGAGCCATGGTGCCACTTCCAGCCTTTTCTGTTTATGTGGTGCTGAGGAATCGAACCCAGGGCCTCAGGCATGCAAGGCAAGCGCTCTACCACTGAGCCACCTTCCCAGCCCCATGAGTCCGTTTCTTTTCATACAGTGTCTTCTGTTCCCTCACTCTCTCCCAGCCCCTGCCTCCCACCTCCGCTCTCGACCTATATAGTTCACTTCATCATGTCCAATGGGTTCCACTGCTGTGCTTTTTCACCCTATTTTCCTTGAGTTCTACATCCTGTCTGCTACCCTCCCAAAGGTATACATGTGAATACACCATACATAAGAAAAAGAGGACAGAATCACCAGAAAATAAAAAACAAACCTAAAACTTTTTAAAAAAGAAAGGAGAGATCTCTTGTTTCCATAGCTTGGAATGTATGTATGTATATATGTATAGATATAATTTTATGTAAATATGAAGAGGCACTTAGGCATTGTGCCTTTGTGTTTTTCGCCTAAGAGTATCCTCTTTTGCTCTCATTGTGTGTATCTAGAGTCCTGTGCAATTTATCATATCCCAGTGTATTTTAGATCTAATTTCTGCATGTCAGAGAGTACATGCATTGTTTGTCTCTCTGAGCTTGGCTTACCTCACTTAACATGATTTGTTCTAATGGTAGACATGTTTTTGAAGCTATCATGGTATTTTTGATATTGCATTTGAGCTTTTTGTCTTTGTGGTCGATAGTGGGGCTTGAACTCTGGGCCTAGCACTGTCCCTTAGCTCTTCAGCTCAAGGCTAGCGCTCTATTACTTGAGCCACAGCACCACTTCCAGTTTTCTGGTGGCTTATTGGAGATAAAAGTCTCAGGGCTGGGAAGGTAGCTCAGTGGTAAAGCGCTTGCCTTGCATGCATGAGGCCCTGGGTCCGATTCCTCAGCACCACATAAGCAAAAAGAAAAAAGCCGGAAGTGGCACTGTGGCTCAAGTGGTAGAGCGCTAGCCTTGAGCTGAAGAGTTGAGGGACAGCGCCCAGACCCAGAGTTCAGACCCCACGACCGGACCCCAAAAAAAAAGTCTCATGGACTTTCCTGCGCAGGCTGGCTTTGAACCGTGATCCTCAGATCTCAGCCTCCTGAGTAGCTAGGATTACAGGTGTGAACCACCGGCGACTAGCTTGTTATTGCCTTTGAAAAGGATCTGTTTGATACAAATATATTTACATGTAATGTGAGCACAAGGATGAAGAGTTAAAGATCTTCATGTAAGCTCTAGGTAGCTCTTCTCACATGTTTGTGATTATCTTCTTTTGTTTGGAAGAATATTTTATAATGTAGCTTCGAAAGACCTTTTTGAGAAATAGACTTCCTGTTCTTTAAAGAAGTTTATCTTTGTGTTGTCTTTCTGAGGTATTAGATATTCAGGGGATGCAATCTTTTCTCAGAATCCAATAATCTACCATGAGACTCTTTCTGGTCTTGTCTTTTCTGGCTGAGTCTCCCAATAGACAGGACCTTGTCCCAGTGTATATACCAAATCTTGTTGCTTCACTGGTAGACTATTAAACCAGTCTAATATGTAAGTTCTTTTTTGGTGTTTTAGGTTTCCATTACAACTGTCTTGTACATTAGGATGAAATCTAAAATAGCTTTGTTCCTGTCTTTACATTGAAACTGGTATCAAGCTATATAAATGAAGAGTTCATGTCTTGTACATACTAGAAATAAAAGCTGCCTGCCCAGTGATAGATCCTCATTTACAACATTGCATTGGGGAGTTTGGAGGAATCACTGAAATTATATCACAATCCATCTTTCCAGGTTTGCTGAGCTACAAAGCTACACTCAGCTCAACTTCAGACCTATAGAAGATGCTCAATGTGATGTTATTATTGAAAAACCGACTTATTTCATGAAATTGGATGCAGGTGAGCAGTTAGTCTATTGGTATTATCTGTTATTACAACTTATCAATATGTAACTGTTTGTCATTTATATATTGGCGAATGAGACTATTTTTTTCTCTGTATGTAGTAGTCTTTTTTTTTTCCCTTGGGCTTGAATTCAGGGCTGTTCCTGACTTTGTTTTGAGTAGTTTACTGGAGATAAGAGTCTTGTGAATTTTCCTGCCTAGGATGGCTTCGAATCATAATTTTCAGATCTTGGCCTCCTTAGGATTACAGGTATGAGCCATAGGTGAATACATGTAGTTTTTCAATGAATATTTTAAGGCCTTTTTCTTCTCTGAAGTAGAACAAGTTTGAACTTCCAGTTATATGTTACTATTGGTTTTATAGAAGAAACTTTCATTTTTATAGCAAGTGGCTCAATCACAATCAGAAGATGAAGCAAGGCATATGTGTACTTTTTGTAACTAAATTTGCTCCATCTGATTTCTATGGGTTTAGAGTCTCTCATTATGGGTGTGTGTGTGTGTGTGTGTGTGTGTGTGTGTGTGTGTGT
>NW_012267228.1:14830283-14914631 GCF_000151885.1 Dipodomys ordii
GTGTGTGTGTGTGTGTGTGTGTGTGTGTGTGTGTGTGTATAGGGGTCATTATGGATGTGTGTGTGTGTGTGTGTAGGGGTGGCCCTGAGCCTTGAATTCAGGGTTTGGGTGCTGTCCTAAGTCTAGCACTCTACCACTTGAGCCATAGCTCTGCTCCTGGCTTTTTTGGTGCTTAATTAGAGATAGGAGTCTCACCAAGTTTCTTGCCTTGGCTGGCTTCAAACCATAAGCTTCATATCTCAGCTTCTTGAGTAGCTAGGATTACAGGTGTGAACCACTAGTGTCTGGCTTCAATATGATTTAAAAAAAATTTAATTAGCAGACTTCTGTGAATCAGAAGGTGGTTACCTCTTATGCTTACTTTGTAGTACTGTTTCCATGACTAAAGAAAAAAAATTGCTTAAATAGGGATACAGGTGGACCCATTGTAACAATGAGATGTACAAGTCGAAAAACGAACTTTACAACTTTGGTGCGGGGAGGGGGGTGTTGGGGGGGAGATGGGAAGGGAAAACAAAGGAGGAGGCAACAATGCTAGATAAGAAATGTACTCATTACCTTGCTCATGTAATTGTAACTCCTCTGTACAGTATTTTCACAATAAATTTTTTTTTGTCCTGGAAGTTAACACTGCAGTCTATTTTTGTAAATACATGAGAATGATTTTGCTATTTATGCTGGCAGCCTCTAGGTCTGGTAAACTTTTTGCCTGGGCGAGAAGAAACATGCTGTAGGGTATCATGTCACTCATCCTGAGTGACAAAGATTACTGTGCAGTGTCATATCAAAATTCATAAGAGGCTGGGCCTACGATGAAATATAGAAAGCCTGCTGCTATAAATATTCAAGGATTAGCATAATTTATTGATCATAGTTTTAGTGTGCTCTGTCTTCTGAAGTCATAATTCTTATATTACAAAGGGTTAGATTCAGAAATCAGACAAGTTTACGTCTCTGAAAGACCAAGTGAAAATGCTATGTTCAAGGTTCTAACTCATTTTTATAAATATGCAAATTTAAAAGGGGGCAAAGAAGGTGCTGTGATCTGCCTACAAAAGAGGCAAATAATGTGTTAACTGTGAAATTTATGCAGATCTTATGCAATAAAGTATGTAAAGTGGGAATAGGAAGTGAAGGTAGATATGCACTATTTCTTTCCTATAATCATTACTTTTTTTTCCCTTCTAATTTACACTGTCATCCAATTTTCCTCTTTTTAACTTTTACCTTGGGAGAATGAGCTTTCTATGGGACAAAATTTAGTAGGGTGCATATTTCTCCAGGATGAAGCCCATGTTTGGTACCTCATTTATAAATGAGAATTTATAAATGTTTTGTGGTATAAATGTTATTGTGTACACAACTATAGTTCTCAGCCAATGAACACACTAAATGTTACCTGGAAGCAAATGTGAGCTTTGTGGTTCACCTGGGGAGAGGGGGATGTCTTCCATGAGAACTTTATTTTCTTGTTAATTGGAAAATATGTTCCTTCCCAAGACTTTCCTGGAGGAAAAACTTGAACCTTTCCAAACATTTATGTAAGATTCCAGCCTGCAAAAGAAGTAGGAGTTGGGGCTGGGAATGTGGTTTAGTGGTAGAATGCTTATCTAGCATGCATGAAGCCCTGGGTTCGATTCCTCAGTACCACATAAACAGAAAGAGCTGGAAGTGGAGCTGTGGTTCAAGTGGTAGAGTGCTAGCCTTGAGAAAAGAAGCTCAGAGACAGTGCCCAGGCTGAGTTCAAGCCCCAGGACTGGGAAGAAAAAAAAACTGGGTGTTTTCACTCTTTTGTCTCTGGCACACAATATTATTATTCTCTGTGGAAATGAGGTCAGAATATTTTGCAGTTTCTGCGTTTAAGACTCACTGGCTTTCTTTTTTTCTCAGCTTTTTCCTTCCTTGAAAATGCATGAGCTTGTTTTTTAATTCTTTTCCTTTCTTCCTTCCTTCCTTCCTTCCTTCCTGCCATCCTTCCCTTCCTCTCTTTCTTTTTCCCTCTCTCGCTCCTTTCCTCCCTCCTTTCTCTCTTTCGTTCTGGCACTATTGGGGTTTGAATTCAGGGCCTTGCTCCTGCCACTCTTCACATATCACCAGTCTGAACAATCATGTTTTGCATGTCACTTCTTTGAATATCTTCCCATCTAGGATTTCTATTTCTAGGTTGACTTCTGAGTAATGCATTCCTAAATCAAGGGGTGCATGCTCTCTTTCTCTTTGGTGACTTGAGTGAACTTATGAATAGTGACAGCCACAGTCCTCTCTACTCTATCTGAACTGGGAGGCCCCCCCATAAAAGGTCTTCCCATGAACCTCGGGGATCAGCACCCAAAGGTGCATCCTCACCAAGTTGGCACTTACTCATACTATTTCCTATCCTATAGGAGAAGAGGGCTTGAGAAACATACCTAAGTACCTTGCCTATGAGCAACTGAGCTAGGACTCACCTGGTTCTTCTGATTCCAGTGTTTATATTCCTTCAGTTACTTCAATTAGAGGACTAGACGTTCACTTCTTTTAGTTGTTTAGTGTTTGCTCAAGAGAATGGTATGAGCAAACACTTCACAAGAATGAAAACTAGCAAATGTTAGTAGTTGCCAGTGTTCTTTATGCTTTTAGGAACAGGGCTTATTTGATTGATTTCCTTTTCCTTTTTCTTTTTTTTTTTTTTACTGCCAGTCCTGAGGCTTGAACTCAGGGCCTGGGTGTTGACCTTTAGCTTGTTTTGCTCAAGACTGGCACTCTACCACTTGAGCCACAGCTCCACTTTTGGTTTTTTTTCTGGTTAATTGGAGATAAGAGTCTCACAGACTTTCTTGCCTGGGCTGGCTTTGAACCAGCTAGGATTACAGACATGAGCCCCGGGCACCTGGCTTGTTTGATTTATTTTTAAGAAAAAGAGCAATCCTAAAGAATAATGATTAATCTCCTGGACACTGACTAGAGTTTGGTGCATTTTGAGTTTAATAGGCTGACCCATTCTTTCTCTAGGGCCTTCCTGATCATTTGCTACTTATTATATATAAAAAAGTGAATTTCTGACTTTCTGAACAAGTCATCTAAAAAGTATGTGTGAACCCAATACCTTTATAAATTGTGTATAAAGCATTTCCAGTCTGGAAAAAAAAATCCCGCCCACCTTGTTTTCTCCCATTATTTAAATTAAAAGTTTACTGAACGCTGAGCAATGGGTATAGAATAGAAACTGCTCATTCATTGTTCTTTGGGTTTCATTAACATAGCTTTCTTTTGTTCCCATGCCAGGTGTGAACATGTATCATCACTTCTGTGATTTTCTCAATCTTTATGTCACTCAGCACATGAACAACTCCTTCAGCACAGACGTGTATGTGGTGATGTGGGACACGGTGAGTGAGTGCGCCTTCTGCTCCAGCCCTGTCACCTTGCTCTGTCATTCTATAGCTCTGGCCTTGTGAAACAAATACGTGTCTAAGACACACATTTAAATATACACATGTGTTCACACTCATGCAGGCAAGTGCCCCCCCCCCACACAAATGTACGTGTGCTTCTTTGCTCTCCAAAGCAGTGGACAATCCCCCCCCCCCCTTTATTAGTAGGTCGAGATTCCAAGAGCAAAAATTCAGCCTGGTTGTTTCAGAATTGCTGTGAGGGAGATGCTGGAAAATGCTCATCTGCCTCGCCTCTAATGCACATTGGGAGAGCTGCTATAGAGTTTGTCCTTTGGAAATCATTGTTTGCTTTTTTTTTTTTTTTTAAGGACTAGAGATTGAACCTAGAGCCTCACACATTGTAAGCAAGGCTCCACCACCAAGCTACAGCTTGCTGTCCAGGGCAAGTCTTAGACATGTATATAAGCATGCAGGCATATATACCTGCTATCAGTTTTCTCAGTATGGTATGTTTTTCCTTCTTCCTGTCTCTTTTTTCTTGGTAGCACTGGGGTTTTGCACTCATGACTTTACACTTGCTAGGCAAATGCTCTACTACTTGAACCATGTCTTAGCTATTTTTTTACATAGTGCCTTGAACTTTTGTCTGGATTGACCTTGGATTGAGATCCTCCTACTTCTGCCTTTGGAAAAGCTGGAATGATAGGCATACACTTTCATGCCTGGCTTGTTTCTTCTTTTCTTTTCTCTTTTCTTTCTTCCTTTTTTTGTGTGCCAGTACTGGGGCTAGAACTCAGGGCCTGGGCTCTATCCCTTACCTTTTTTTTTCCCCTCAAAGCTAACTTTCTACTACTTGAGGCACAGATCTTCTGGCTTTTTGGTGGTAAATTGGAGATGAGTCTCCTGGACTTTCCTGCCCAGGCTGGCTTTGAACTTTGGATCCTCAAATCTCAGTCTCCTAAGTAGCTAGGATTACATGTGTGAGCCACCAGTGCCTGGCTCTGATGCATACTGTAAACCATCCCTTGCTATATAATCACTGCATTGTGAAGGATATGCAATTGGCTGTAATATTGTATCATCCAAAGAGTATGGTGTGGCTTCTAGATAGGGGAACAGTAAAGGTTATTTACTGTAAAGATTCTTTTAAAAGGCATCTTATTTGATTTGACGTGTTTTATCTCAAGAAATTGTCTAGAATTTACTTCTTTCAATTGCCCTTTATTTGTTCCTGAGCCAGAACTGTAATAATCCCAGCTCTGTAACTCAGCAGCTATGCAATTTAGAAAAATTTACTTAAATGTGTTTTATTTTCTGTGAGAAGGGCCGTTATTTGAACAGCATTCGAGAAATACCTAAGGAAGGAATTTTGTCTTAAATCACTATAACTGCTCTAAATAACTTTAAAATAATGATACTATGTGCAAAGTAAAAGTTTCAAAATTCACAAAGTAAGGCTACAAAGATAAAAGGTTCTATATAATGAATGTAACAAGTGTAAACTTTGAATAGAACCTCAGAACATGTATTTCTGATTTTTCTTAGCTGAATATTTCAATCTAGGTTACACTATTTTGAAATTAATTGATTTCCTTCTTTTGGATGTTGGAGTTCATAATTAACTTACATTTTCCAAATGGAATGTGTTTTGTAAATATCTGAGAGACATCTCTTATGGTGCTCATGAGCGTCAAGACTGCAATCACAAACTGAGTTTAATCCCAACTCTATAGCCCAGCTACAATGCAATTAAAAAAAATTACTTAAATTTGTGTCCCAGTTTCCTCATCTACAAGAGGGATAAAAATATTAGCTAGCTCATTAGGCTTGTGGGTCTGTTTGTAGAGTTAATATTAATGGCTTCCTAAAGTGCCTGGTACATAAGAACTGTGCCCAGTTAGTAGTTATATAATGTTATTATGGTTAGCTTCATCAATGTTAATGGGGAATTATCATGTGTTTTTCATTAATTAATGGAGAGAATCTCTTATGGCTACATATATTACATCTTTAATGTTAAAGCTTTTAATCCATTTTCATGCTTTAAAATTTCTTTCCAAACCTGATTTGTTTACTCTGCCAGCTTTTGCTATTGAGCATGTCAGTCTGTGTGTGTGTGTGTGTGTGTGTGTGTGTGTGTGTGTGTGTGTGAGTGTGTGTGTGTTGTATTTATCTGTGATATGGATATGGGTAGAAATTTAACAAAAAAAATCTCACAATTATAATTTAAGAGATGAGAAACTAAGCCAGGCACCAGTGGCACTCCTGAAATCCTAGCTTCTTAGAAGGCCTCAGCCTGAGGATTGAAGTTCAAAGTTAACTCGGGCAGGAAAATCAATGAGACCCTTATCTCCAGTTAATCACAGAAAAAGCCAGAAGTGGAGCTGTGGCTCCAAGTGGTAGAGTGCTAGCCTTGAGCAAAAAGAATTCAGGGCCAGTGCCTAGGCCCAGCATTCAAGCTCCAGGATCGAAGAAACAAAAAGTGAGACTCAAAGGAGTTAGAGCAGAAAAACAAACACTACTGACACTAGCAGTAGAGCTGTAGTGTTTATTTCTGATGCTGTTTTACCCATTAGGCATTTGCTTAGGCCCAAGGTGAAGATCCATTTGTTCTTGGGAGCTGTTTGTGGCCCACAGTGGAAGCTGACACCAGCAGCCTTATCCTGGTGTTTCCTCACATCTCTGAGCAGCTGTGTCAGGCCCTTTCATTGCCCTAACTTACCTTGTTTCCACCTGCAGAGTTCTTATGGATATGGTGACCTCTTCTCTGACACCTGGAAAGCATTTACGGATTATGATGTCATACATCTGAAAACCTACGATAACAAAAGGGTACTGGAAACTTTTCTGAAGTCTTCGTAGTAAGCAACTGTGGTATACCGATGTCTTACTCTTGTGATACTTATTAAATTTGAATAACAGTTAGCTATTACCACTCATTTCTGATTTCTTGGGTTCTTCTGCCCAAGACTCTTGTTGTTTTTAACCATGTAGCTTTCTCACCTTTCTGTCAGGCTTCCACAAATGTGAATCTCACTCTCTTTGAAATAGGATGCTATGCAGACAATTCTGATGCAAACCAGAGACTGATTAAAATGTAGTTTGAAAAAATGAGGAGAGTGATTTTGGTGTCAAGGTGTAAATGATCTTCTCTTATGTTTTAAAATCTCCTTATTCCTAGGTGTGTTTTAAAGAAGCTGTTTTTTCCTTATTGCCCCGCATGAGGTATGGGCTCTTTTACAACACCCCTCTGGTAAGCACTTGCAGATAATACTCATGTGTTATTCAAAACATCGGAAATTGGAATGCAGTGGTGCATGTTGTAATACTAACTGCTGCTTATGTTTTAGATATCTGGCTGTCAACACACTGGCTTATTCAGGGCCTTCTCCCAGCACGTGCTGTACAGACTGGGCATCATCCAAGAGGGACCCAAGGTAAAGGACACAGGATAGGCTCTCAGGTGGCCTTGTTTACATCCCCAACAAAAATCAGTGCTACCATTCCTGAGGGGGCGGGGAAGGAGGCAGTTGTTTTCTGTGTTAATATTTTCAATCCAGAGTCATTGGAATTCAGGTATCAAAAACCGTTAAGGGGCTGGGTGCTGGTGGCTCACACCACTCAGGAGGCTGAGATCTGAGGATTGTGGTTCAAAGTCAGCCTTGGCAGGAAAGTCTGTGAGACTCTTATCTCTTATCCCCAATGAGTTGGACATGGAGCTATGGCTCCAGTGGTAGAGCAATAACTTTGAGCACAAAAGCTCAGAGACGATGCCCAGACTCTGAGTTCAAGCCCCAGGCTATTGCAAGACTGAGCTTTTTTTCCTCCTTTGTTTTGGTCCTATTTCTCTACCTTCCACTAAGCTCCTATCTAACACACACACACACACACACACACACACACGCACGCACGCGCGCACACACACACACACACACACACACACCTCTGTTAAGGAAAAAAAACCCTCAAAACCATCTCAGCTAGGTGATGGTGGCTCACACCTGTAATTATAGCTACTCAGGAGATCTGAGATCTGGGAACTGAGGTTCAAAGGCACTCCAGGCAGGTAAATCCTCTTACCTTCAATTAAACCATCAAAAAGAAGCAGAGGTGTGATTTAAGTTACTGAGTGTCAGTCATGAGCTAAAAAAGTTGAGTGAGTGAGGGGCTGGGAAGGTGGTTCAGTGGTACAGCGCTTGCCTTGCATGCATGAGGCCCTGGGTTCAATTCCTCAGCACCACATAAGCAAAAAGAAGAAAAGCCGGAAGTGGCGCTGTGGTTCAAGTGGTAGAGTGCTAGCCTTGAGCTGAAGAGCTGAGGGACAGAACCCAGGCCCAGAGTTCAGGACCATGACTAGACCCCCCCCCAAAAAAAAAGTTGAGTGAGAGTGCCAGGCCCTGAGTTCAAGTCCTAGTATTGTGCACACAAACACACACACACACAAATTACCAACCAACATCCAAACAGTGTAATGAATGGCTTTTGTCTTTTATGACTAAAGTCAATCTGTTTATATATTTTACCATCACTTAATAATGGTACATATTTCATAATAGAATGTGTAATGATCAAAGCAGGGTGCTTCAGACATGAAAATGGGGCCAAGAAACTTGAGGGGAGGGGTGGGGTTGGAATAGATGGGGAGGTGAATGATGGCAGGGGTGACATTGGTCAAGATGCTTTGTGGACATAAACTGACATGTTGAGTTGAAACCCTTTGTATAACTAGCTAAAGATTATGAACAAAATTTAAAGTTGAAAAACAAGGTACTTAGCACATGAGTTGCTTCTGACATTTATCACATCTTTCTGTTAAAGCACAATGAAAAATCTAGCTGTTTGAAAATATATAATCAATTTTTATTAAAGTAGTGAAGCTTAATCCTCCTCGTTCATTACCTTTTGTGACCATTAGCCAGCCCTTTTCTAGTCTCCCCTCACACCATTTTCAGCCTCTGGCATCCACTTTTCTATTTTTCTACTTCCATGAAATCAACTTTTTTAGCCTCCACAGAGGACTGCAGTAATGTCTGTCTATGCTGACTTATTATGACTTAACATGATGTCCCCCACTTCTATTCATGTGGCTACAAATGACATTGTTTAATTTCTTTAATGACTGAGTAATACTCCATCATGCATGCATATCACATTTTCTTTGAAAGCGGAAACGTTTTTTATTCCCTGGAAGAATGACTTAAGAATCGGGCTGAAAACCTCAACACTGCCTAAGTGTGTTTTTACTGGGCTGCATTTCTTCATGAAAATCCCACTTTAGGTTCATTTGTTCACACTTCAGTGTTGGCACAGGTTGCGGTGTCATTTTGTCTTTCCATTTTATTACAGGATGGAAAAATTCGAGTCACCATTCTTGCTCGGAGCACAGAATACAGGAAAATACTAAATCAAAATGAGGTGAGTTTTTGGGTGTGCACTTTTCCTATCACAATGACCTTGTCTTCCTATGACTCATGAGCCTGGCTTTTCACATCACATTCAAAGTTTTGATATGAAACTACTAGTTTTTAGGAAAGGTGAATCTGGTAAATGGTCTAGCCTGGCCATTAGATATAAGTACCTAATGGAGGTCACCAACTGTTGATGCTCAGATCAACTTTGCTTTGTTCGCCTATAACCAACTCAGAGTGGAAAGTGACAGAAACAACCCTGCCCTGAATGTAGCAGATCATGAAATATTTGTCCTCACATCCAACAGTTGAGGAATTATAATCGTGATTAGGATTCTTTATTGCCAGAATTTACATGAACCTTGGTCTTTTAATGAGGAGAGGTTCCTTATAAAAAGAGACAATCCCACAGCACTGGGATCCCTGTGTCACAATTTCTAGCCACACCAGAGAGGTGGCTATGTGCTGTCCAACATCCCTATCAGGTTGTAGCTGTTGAATGTGAGCAATATAGTCAAGGAAGTCCAAGGACTGGAGAAATTTTGTTTATGTAGCTCTGTGTGTGTGTAGCAGGAATTAAATGGTATTCACTGTCTGTTGCTCTCCATCATACAAGAGCAGAGTACCCTGGGCACCGGTGGTGCACCCCTGTGATCCTATCAACTCAGAGGCTGAGATCTGAAGATCGAGGTTCAAAGCCAAATGGGGTAGAAAAGTGGGAGATTCTTCTCGCCAATTATCCAGCAAAAAGTCAGAAGTGGAGGTGTGGTTGAAGCAGTAGAGTGCTAGCTTTGAACAATTAAAACCCAAACAAAGGAGTAGGACCTTGAGTTTAAGCCTTAGTACTGGTGCATGTATGCATATGCAGTCTCTCTCTCTCTCTCTCTCTCTCTCTCTCTCACACACACACACACACACACACACACACACACACACACACAAAGATGACAGATTCTGGGGTCAGAGGACCTAGATTTAATTTGGGCTCTGCATTGTATGCTGGAAGCTTGTTTTTTTTGGGGGGGGGTCCAGTTGTGGGGCCTGAACTCGGCCTGGGTGCTGTCCCTCAGCTCTTCAGCTCAAGGCTAGCGCTCTACCACTTGAGCCGCAGCACCACTTCTGGCTTTTTTTCTTTTTTGCTTATGTGGTGCTGAGGAATCGAACCCAGGGCCTCATGCATGCAAGGTGAGCGCTCTACCACTGAGCCACCTTCCCAGCCCTTACGCTGGAAGTTTTTAACTCCTCTAAGCCTTCCCTTACAAAATGACCAGCATAGCAGTCACATTACTGACATGGTATGATTGTTACATGAGTATTCAGTAGGCTTAAGGTACCTTGAAAATGCCTGCTTTATGGAAGTGCACAACCAGTGCTCTGTGTGTGTATGTGTGTGTGTGTGTGTGTGTGTGTGTGTGTGTGTGTGTGTGTGTGTGTGGTGCTGGCGAAGGAACCCAGATATGCACACTAGGTAAGCACTCCACCATTGAGCTTCACCACTGCCCCAGTGCTGGAGCTGTCACAGTATCGTATATGGTGTGTGCCGCAGGCCTCTTGTTTGTACGCAAGTTCAGAACTTGCTGAATGGTGGTGATCTGCAGTGTTGGGTTGCACTGGCCTGCTTGCAAGGGGTGTGGAGAACTGTGGCTATGATTTTGGTAATACATTAATTATGTTTTGTTACCTTCTGTTTGTTAGAAGACTAATCATTTTTCTTTCTTTTTTTTTCTTTTTTCTTTTTGGCCAGTCCTGGGGCTTGAACTTGAACTGAGCATGGTCTCTGAGCTTCTTTTGTTCAAGGCTAGGATTCTATCACTCGAGCCACAGAGCCACTTGTGGCTTTTTCTGTGTATGTGGTGCTGGCTTTTTCTGTGTATGTGGTTTCAAAACCCAGGGCTTCATGCATGTGAGGCAAGCACTCTACCATTAAGTCACATTCCCAGCCCCGACTAATCATTTTTCTAGGTAGAATTATTGAAGTGGGGTGTGTGTGTGTGTGTGTGCATGTGCATGTGTGCATGCATGTGTATGTATACTTGAGCTTGAAGTCAATGCCTACACGCTGTTCTTTAGCTTCTATGCTCAAGGCTGGCACTCTACCATTTGAATCACAGCTCAGTTTCTGGCTTTTTGATAATTAATTGGAGATCAGAGTCTCAGAGACTTTCCTGCCTGGGCTAATTTTGATTCTCAGTCCTCAGATCTCATCCTCCTTGGGTAGCTAGGATAACAGGCTAACAGGATAACAGCTGGCATCAGGCTGAAATGTTTTTCTGTCAAGATTTCAGCAAAGTGCTTCAAACAATTGTCTGAAGCAGGATGTGGAAGGGAAGAAATTTTACTGTGGCATCTGGAACATGGCAGGAACAATCCACACAGATTGAAAGCTGCAGGAATAACTAGCAAATGATGGTGATGGCAGCCTCCAGTGCTGGGTATCGAGTGCTGTGCCTCTGGGCTGTGGCCTCTCAGCCTCCTCACACCCAGTGTTTTGCAAGGTTAGTTGGGTCACGTGCTCAAGAGCCAGGATTTGACCTCAACTGACACCCAGAACCACGGACCTAAAAGATGATCGATGCCTGAAAAATATATGCAAAAATGTCAGAAATGTCAGGCTTCTGGAAGGAAGGTAGAACAGAAAAGGAGGAAGGGAAAGTGATTCTACTTTGTGTCTTTGTTTGTCCAGCTTGTGAATGCGCTGAAGACAGTATCAACATTCGAAGTCCAGATTGTTGATTACAAGTACAGGTGAGTTATAGTCACCCCTGGGCAGGTGCTGTACACTTCTGCTTCAGTGAATTCATGGTGGGTCACAAATGGGGGCTGTTGGCAGGTGTAGAGAAAGGACAGTCACACACAAATTGGTGAACAAAGTGGACAAAACCCTCCAGTGTACATGGTGGCCTGGAGTTGTAGGGTCTGATATTGTGACATTGTCTTTCTTACTCAAAAGAAGTGGTGAGTCCAGGTTTGCATTTGAAATTTCTAAAGACTTAAAATTTGGCAGGTAGTTCTGAATTTAAAAAAAATATATTGTAGGCTTTATTGACCTTGCTAGCTGCAAAGTTTCAACTGTTCCCCTAAAATTATTTCTAAGAGAATAATTTGGGGGTCATAGAATAACATGAGAATTAAAAAATTATTTTCATTTATTTTAAAGTTTTTTTTTTTGGTCAGTTGTGAAGGCTAAACTCTGGGCCTGGGCACTGTCCCTCAGCTCTTCAGCTCAAGGCTAGTGCCCTGCCACTTGAGACACAGCACCACTTCTGGCTTTTTTCTGTGGTGATGAGGAATCGAACCCAGGACCTCATGTATTCGAGGCAAGCACTCTACCACTGAGCCAACTTCCCAGACCCCTCTCCCAGTTACTTTTGTAGGAGCACAGATCCTGGTTGTAGTCCGGTGTTATGCAAGATATGAAGGGGAAAGATAAAAGGGAAAAGGAAAAGTTCTTGTCTCCTTGCTCAGCCACAATCACCAGCCTGTTTCCCAAATGTGTGATAATGAATAGTTTGTGTCATGTTAAAACTGTTAACTGGGTCCCACACTGGTGGCTCACACCTGTAATCCTATTTATGAGGCTGAAGTCTAAGAATCATGGTTTGAAGCCAGCCTGGGCAGGAAAGTCTATAAGACTCTTATCTCCAATAAACCACCAGAAAACCACTCAGAAAAAGCTAAAAGTGATGCTGTGGCTCAAGTGGTAGAAGCTCAAGTTCAAGGCTCAGAATCAGAAAAAAAAATTAAAAATAAAAATAAAAAATATGTTTCCTAGAAGCTGGTGGCTCACACATGTATGTCTTAAGGACTCAGGAGGCTGAAATCTGAGGGTCTCAGTTTGAAGACCACCCAGGCAGAATAGGCCATGAAACTCTTATCTCCAATTAACCATTAAAAAGCCAAGAATGGAGCTGCAAAGGTAGAAGGATGCTTTGATAGTCTCAGAGATTATTTTTATATTTTATGTGAGTCTTTGGTGATATTAGAATTTGAACTCACTCTACTCCTTGAGCCATGTCCCCAGCCTGCTGAGATTATTTTAAATCTACTTAGTTGGCACTAGTAACTCACATCATGAAAAAAGAAACTTATTTTTGTTTAATAAAGATCCTTTTATTACCTTATGGAAACTTTTTAGTTTAAATGAAATTCCAAGCACAGGTCTAGACAGAAAAACCATGATTTTTATTTATCTCACATAACTAGTACAAAAAAAGTCTGGAGACATGGCTCAGGGGTAGAGCATCTGCTTAGTGAGGAGACCTGAGTTTAAAACAAAGAACAGAAAGACAGGTGAGCTCACTTTGAAAAAAAAAGGTCAAATTAGTAAGGAATGAAGTTATTCATTACTAGCGTGTGCTTGAAATTGGCAAGAAGGTAGATGTGGCATGTGATTGGAACCAGCCTATATGTGCGTGTCAATATTGTTCATGAGTCATGCATGGTCTTTCCTTCTTCATCTTTCCTGGGCTGTTCTCTGTGTTACAGAGAGCTCGGGTTTTTGGATCAGCTGAGGATCACACATAACACGGACATATTTATCGGAATGCATGGAGCTGGTCTCACCCATTTACTCTTCCTTCCAGACTGGGCTGCTGTGTTTGAACTGTAAGTGTTTGACTGCAGCTTTCTACCGAGACAAATAGTAAGGCTAAGCCGTAGATGTGCTTTAGATGTGGGTGTATGATTTTCTGACTCTGACTTCATTCTTATTTGCCTCTCCTGACTGGGAGCTCCTCCCTACAACCAGTGTTTAGTGTTACTGTGTTGTCATGCTTACCCAGCATGCACTGGTCCTGGGTGTGATGTACAACCCGAGAAAAAGAGAGACAGAGACAGAGACAGAGGTGGGGAGAGAAATAGAGAGAAACAGAGACTGAGAAAGGAGGGGAGGGGAAAGAAGAGGGGGAAGAGAAGGAAGGAGAGGGAGAAAGTGAGGGGAGAGGGAGAAAGAGAGGAGTGAGAGAGAAGAGAGAGAAAGAGACATAGAAAGAGACAGAGAAAGGAGGCGAGGGGAAAGAAGAGGGGGAGAGGGAAAGAAGGAGGGTGAGAAAGGAGGTAGGGGAGAAAGAGAGAGGAGAGAAAAAGAGACAGAGACAGGGAAAGGAGGGGAGGGGAAAGAGAAGGAGAAGGGGGAGAAGGAGGAGGGAGGGAGGGGAAAGAGGAAGAGAAAGGGGGAGAGAGGCAGGGTAAAGGAGAGAGAGAGGGAGGAGAGACTAATAGTTGTTTAGTAGTCACTAATTAGGGAAATGGGCCCTCAGGAGTGAAAGTGATTTAGCCACTGCATCCCTCTGACTCAGCGATAAGTTATGGAACAGGATTAAAAACTCAACTTTTGATACCAGGCCTACCTTGGGCTTCTGAGCTACTGGTAGCAATTCTCCTTATTTCCTTTTCCCCTTTGTGTCTGAATACCTTGATGGCTCTCCTTTCCCTGTCCTTTCCTTATACTGGGATTTGAACTCGGGAACTCAGGCACTCTAGGCAAGGGCTCTACCACTTGAACCATGCCCCGGCTCTTTCTTAGTTATTATTCAGGTAAGGTTTTGTGCTTTTGCCACATCGGCCTCAGACTGTGATCTGCTTCCTGCCACCTCCCAAATAGTTGGGGTTATAGGAGAGTGCTTACACAACTGGCCATTTGTTGTTGTACTGGGGTTTGAACTCAAGGCTGTGAACTTGCTAGGCAGGTGCTTGACCCCTTGAGCCATACCTCGAGCTCCCATGTTTCGCTTTACAAACCATGTAAAAGTAACTATTAATGTGGTAGGCAGATAATTGTGGATTCATCCTCCTAGAGGATGAAATGATGGATGGAAGGAGGCTAGTGGGCAAATGTACCAGGGACAGTGGAGCTCAGTAGACCTGGGATGCTTGCCTCACTTGTGAATTAGCTGTGCAACCTTGAATGTGTTCGCTCCCTAGTCTACTTCCCCAAGGAGAAAGACATAGTATCTTACAAAGTAGTATCAGGTTCATGGGCAGAAGGACCTGTTGAGTAAAGCTATTCCTCATCTCTCTGTGTCTGAAAAGTTAAGGTAAGGTACTGATCATGTTAATATCTATATCTATATCTATACACACACACACACACACACATATATATATATGCACCCCCCACCCCAAGGATGGCTGATCAGGAGACAGGTTGATCAGGTGACAGGTTGATCACCCTTGTGTGCTTAGATACAACTGTGAAGATGATCGCTGCTACTTAGACCTGGCCAGGCTGCGAGGCGTCCACTACATCACATGGCGAAAGCAGAACAAAGTATTTCCTCAGGATAAGGTAAAGTTCAGCTGCAACTCACCTTGTCTGCAGTTTTTTATGTGGCTTGCACTGTCCAGTTATTAAAATGGGGTGTGTGTGGGGGAAGCAATCATTGGACTTGAAAGATGAACTATTTTCTAAAATAAGAGTTGGATTTTTATCTTTGCCGATGGGAGACAGTTGTCATGTTGGGAAGGCAGTGTGGGGTGTACGGAGATCTAATAGACTGTGTTTATCGCAGGGGTCAGTGAACTGCAGCTCTGTGGGAGCAAAGCTGGCCCGCCTGCTGTTTTTGTAAATAAAGTTTTATTGGGATCAGGTTCACCTATTTATGGCTTGTCTGTGGCCAAACTCAGTAACTGACTGAGTACTTACAGTTGGGGCAGAACTGAAGGTGTTTATTACTTGGTTGAAGATATTCACATTCTCTCTGCTCTATCTCCCTCTCCCCCTTTCCCTCTCTCCCTTCCGCTTTCTCCTCTCTCCCGTTTTTCTCCTCTTTTCCCCTTCTTTCCCCTCTCTTTCCTCCTTCTCTCTCCCTCCTTTTCTCCCCCCCTCCCTCCCCTCCCCTGTCTCTTCCCCCTGTTCTCTCCCCTCCCATCTTCCCTCTCCAGTTTAGGCCCTTGAATCAGGGCCTAGATGCTATTCCTTATCTTCTTCACTCGAGGCTGGTGCTCTACCACTGGAGCTACAGCTCCAGTGCTGGCTTTTGAATGATTACTTGGAGATGAGTCTAAGGATTTTTCTACTCGGGTTGGCTTTGAGCCTAGCTTCTCAGATCTCAGCCTCCTGAGTAGCTAGGCTCCTGGCCCTAGTAGGTTCTCTCTAGAAACAGTTTGCTGACCTCTGTTATACATTGAAGTTTAACTCGTTGCTGAGCAGAGTAAAAGAACTTCCTTTCCGTAGAGAAGTGGCTTGTGCCTGCCTGATGAGGACCTTGTATCTGGTTTGCTGTTGCAGGGTCACCATCCAACCCTTGGGGAGCACCCGAAATTCACCAACTACTCCTTCGATGTAGAGGAATTCATGTTCCTGGTCCTTCAGGCTGCAGATCATGTGCGACAACACCCAAAATGGCCATTTAAAAAGACCCGGGATGAGCTGTGATGTGTGCAGTCTGTCTACAGGGAGGGAGGACCATCTAAATACCCATCCTCGCAGCTCAGAGGCGACTGTGTGGTATTTGCTAGTCCAAAGTGAAAAATGACCTTTCTCTTTTTCTTCTTTCCTTTATTCTGTCGTTTCTTCTTTTTCTTCCCTCCCTCATCCCCCTCCCATCCCCTCCTTTCTCCTCTCCCTTTCCCTACCCTTCTCCTCTCCCCTCCCTACCTCCTTCCTTTCTTCCTTCCTTTCTTCCTTCCTCTCTCTCTAACTCGCTCTTTCTCTTTCTTTTTGATATGGACTCTGTATGTAGCCAAGGCTGACCTGGAACTCACAATTTCCCTGTCTCAGGCTCCATAGTGCTGGGATTACAGCTATATGCTACCAGGCCTGGTCCCAAAATGACTTGATCTCTGCCAAAGCAGATCTTCAGGATATTTTGTATTTCATTGTCTTTAAGTGTTTCATGTGGTTATTGAGTCATTGTTATTTATCAAGAGCAGTAATATTTTTGCACTGAGAATTCTTACTTTTAGGAGCAGAGGCTCACATAATTGAGCCTTCTTGTTAGGGCCACCAAAGTTTTCAACTTTTTCTCAGCTTTAGAATTTTTTGTAATGTTTAATATAAAATATTATATGATTGTAATTCCAGAGTGTTCCAACTTGTTTTTGACATACAGGGGCACATTCAGGATTGCGTTTTTGTTTATTGTTTTTTTGCCATAATTTGTTTGTAATACTGATTGTTGTAGGAAAGGAAAAAGGACAGAACACACTCAGTTGTAATACTCAATTTCAAGCCATTAGACAGTGTTATAGATCAGTGTTAAGTCTGCTCTACATTGTATTTATTAAGAAGCCGAGTACACCTGGGCACTGGTGACTCACGCCTGTAATCCTAGATACTCAGGAGGCTGAGATCTGAGGATCTTTATTCAAAGCCAGCCCAGGCAGGAAAGTCTATGAGATTTTTATCTCCAATTAACCATCAGAAAACCAGAAGTGGAGCTGTGGCTCAAAGTGGTAGAGCACTAGCCTTGAGCAAAAGGAACTCAAAGACAGCATCCAGGCCCTTGGTTCAAGCCCCATGACCAACAACCACAATAAAAAAGAACCTGAGTAAATTGGGGCTAGAGATGTGGTTCAGGTGGTGGAGCTCTAGTCTTGGAGTGTGAGGTTTTGTGTTTAAACCCCAGTACTGCCACAAAAAGAAAAAAAAATCTGAGTAAGTCATGCTGCTGGATTCATTTTGTATTCAAATCATGTGATAAAGGCCCATCCAAACCTCCTGGCGTGCTGCCCCGCACACCTTATTGCTGGTCTCTGCTGATGTTTCCTAGGCATCCAGTGCAACCAATGGTTATCCTTATGCACGTATCTGCAAGTGCACAGTGTGTGTGTACAAATCTACCTCTGTTAGCAAAACATTATGGTCTTTGATTTTACAAACTGAAGTAGCTTCATAAAGAGACTTTTTTCCTTATAGAAAAGGAAGATCATTAAAAAACAACAAAAAAAGTAGGTGTGTGAATTATCTAGCCAAAATAAAAAGCTGTAAGAGGGGCTGGGAAGGTGGCTCAGTGGTAGAGCGCTTGCCTTGCATGCATGAGGCCCTGGGTTCGATTCCTCAGTACCACATAAGCAGAAAAAGCTGGAAGTGGCGCTGTGGCTCAAGTGGTAGAGTGCTAGCCTTGAGCTGAAGAGCTGAGGGACAGCGCCCAGGCCCAGAGTTCAGGCCCCACGACCGACCCCCCCCAAAAAAAAAAAAGCTGTAAGAATTTCCACTGACTAAAAAGAAACCTGAAACAAATACTTCTGTTGGCTGCAATCTGTGTGTAACAACTTTCAGTTTTGATGTTACCAATCATGTATTCATTTCACTGCCCAGTGTGAACTTTAACATTTGAGTTGTCTAAGGTAGAGACTAGTTCTGTGTTTTTTTCAATTAGAGGTTAGACATTAACAGCAAAGCTTAAGAATTTTTTTTTTTAAAAATTAGTTTTTAAATAAAAAATAATGCAACAGAGAAGTGACCCACAAAACGGAGTATTTATACCTGCACCTTGTCAAAGGCTGCTGACCCTTGTTTTGCTTCAAAGGATTATGCAGAGAACTCTATAGAGTTTAGCAATATTTATGGAAAGAACTATAATGAAAATTTGTATTGGCCTAGTAATACTTTTGACTTGGATCATGAGACTGTATAAAATGATTATAACTATAAACTTTAAATGACAGGTATTTTGATGCTTTTTGGTCCATAATATTAAGGAAATATGAAGAAAAGTTTCTAGAGGAAAGGAATTGTAAAGATATACTGGGTGCTGGTGGTTTACACCAGCTGCTCAGGAGTCTTATGGCTGAGGATTGTGGTTCAAAGCCAGCCTGGTCAGGAAATTCCATGAGACTCTTACCTCCCGTTAATCACCAAAAAGCCAGAAGTGGAGCTGTGGTTAGAGTAGTAGAGTACCAATCTTGACAAAAAAGTTAAGGGAGAGTGTAAGGCCCTCAATTCAAATGTCAGTACTGTTGTGTGCGTGCAGGTACACACGTGCACATACACACAGACACACACACACACTCAGACACACACACACACACACACACACCAACCATAAAAGATGATGTTACAAGTCAGTGAGATATAATTGTTTGGGAAATTATCTGGGGAAAAACCCTCAATATTTACTTTTTTACTTCATTTTAAGAAGTACATAGACATGTGATTCCATAGACTAATGAGAATTACAGACATTGAAAATGATTTCACTGTATTTGACTATTTTGCATTTGAAGAGAATGCATTTTATATAAGCAGTAATGTACTTTGACACTTTAATTATGGAATTAACTTTTATCAGATTTCCTTTTTCTGGGAGCAACAGAATGTCCTCAGAGTGTTATAAAATTTAAAATGTAAATACTGCTGTTTTTATTGAGTCTTAAAAGGGATGAGATTTCATTGTACATTTCAAGTATGGCTTTGGAATAAATGTTTTTTATGTTTCATTTAAGTATCTGAATATTTTTCAGGGTTTTCTCTTTCTGAATGTAATATCTTTTCTTTCATTTCTGTTTTTCTTTTCTTTTTTGTAATCTGGTATCTCCTAGATGACAAATTTTAAAGGAGCCCAGTGATAAAGAATTCAGTTTCAGTGTGGCCAAGCACTGGCCAGCAATCCTAGCTACTCAGGAGGCTGAGATACGAAGATCAACGTCTGAAGCCAGCCTGAGAAATATCTATGAGACTCTTTTTTTTTTTTTTTTTGGAAGGACTGGTACTTTATTTCAAGAAGACACTTGTCAATATTCAGTCTCAAAACAGCTGCATTATTGTTTTTTCTTTCTCCTAACTGGCCCCAAAGAGACCACAAAGAAAGGAGAGTACATTATAAGCCAAAGCTGCAGGATGTACACCAAACAGACCTCACAGAGACCTCATCTAAAAGTGAGAACTGGATGGGAAAAGACACTCCAAAAGATCAGCATGCTGCCAGCCCTCAGACTGTAGAACACTCTCACAGCCAGACAGAGTGGTCAGGGCTCCCCAACCCTAAAGATCAGCATGCTGCCAGCCCTCAAACAGAGTGGTCAGGGCTCCCCAACCCTAAAGCAACGTTTCAAAATGATATACAAAGTTTATACATAAGCGATTCCAGATTTGTCCAGCATGGATGCAAAGCACAATGAGATGGCACTTTTAAAGAGCGGCTTCAGACCCAGAACAGGGTGATGTGTTTATATGGCTAAATCAGTGGCAAAAACATAATTTTTCTTAATTTAGTTACGTGGTCATCTCAACACCTGAGGGACACATAATCCATTCTGTGAAGACGTAGGAAGGAGACATAGATGAGACAAAAATTTGGTCTCAGGGCTGGTGATGTGGCTCCATGGCAGAGCACTTGCCTACACTGATCCCCAGCATTGCAGTAAGGGAAAAATGGAGGTGACGGAGTTTCTCAGACATCTCAGCATCTTTATTTGGTCCCTTCTGATGAAAAAAAGTAAATAAAAATAAGCTTGTCCAAAGATACCTTAAAGCTGAAAACTGGAACAGCATGATAGGATACTTGTTTTCATTTTGTGGCTAACTCCTAGAATCACCTATCTGGTTTGGCTGGTACTTTGTACAGAGCAATGAGGTTTTCCATGGTGGAGTCTTTCCCTGGGCTCTATTTGGCTCTCAACAAGGCAGGCCCATACCTGTTGGCCTTCTCTGGGGGGCAGTAAGCATTAGGCAGAGAAATTAACCTTCCAAAGGGAGAAAGGAATTCGACTGCTGCTTCCGAGCTGTGGAATTATTTGGGATGTTTTACAAATGGCTGCTAGGATGACACAAAAAATTAATTACAACATGTGTACATCACAGCATGCTTTTAAAGACATTTCGCATTGTGCTCACAGTCCCTTAAATGTTGTTCCCCAAAGTGCACAGCCTCTAGCCCAGCTAGAATCTCTGGGAAGAGGCTGAGACAGTTAGGTGAAAAAAGACATGAAGGAGAAAGGGTAGAAAGGGTTGCAAAAGGAGAAAGCAGCCTTTTTCAGTTAAAGATCAGCCCTCAGTCTCAAGGTCAGCTCCCCATGGGCTGGCCTCAGGCAGAGTCGGGGTTAGAGAGGGGGGCAGCGGCAGGTGGGACTGGGGAGCTCTATCTCATTCAGGTCAAGCAGCGGCTGGTCCAGCATCCTTTGTGTACAGAAGTGCTCCTCTCTGGTGCATTTCAGTTTATCTTCCAAATCATCAATTGTCTTTTCCAGTTTGGTTGCTGATCTCTCAGCAAACTCAGCACGGGTCTCTGCCTCCTTGAATTGATCAGTAAGAATCTTTATCTCTTCCTTGTGTTTGTCTTCCTTTTGAGAGTACTTTTCTTCAGCAGCACTTAGACACTTCAGGTTCTGGTCCATCAGTCTGATCTGCTCATCCGTCTCTCGGCAATGGGACTCAGCCAGCTCAGCTCCTTCCTCTGTGCATTCCAGATCTCCTTCAATAATCACCAATTTACGACCCACCTCTTCATACTTCCTATCTGCCTCTTCTGCAATGTGCTTAGCTTCTTTGAGTTCTAGCCCAGAGCTGGAAATAAAACAAGACACAGGGTGAGCACCCAGGTCCTGAGTACTGGCACACACAGACACACACACACACACACACACAGACACACACAGACACACACACACCACAGTTTGAACAAAGACTAACATTTTTAAAAATCCATTTTTCTACAATGTTACATAAACTTTCCCAAGTGATGTATTATGATTTGCTGTGTAAGGTACTTCCCTAAAGATCACAGGCCTGCAATCTCCTGTCTTTTGTCCTTCTTTCTTCTCTTGCTTATGTCGTTTACCAGTTAGCAGTCTGGGTTCTGGGGATAGAGCAATGAACAGCACTGAATTAAGGGCTCAGCAAAGTCCTCATCTGAGGATATGGCTGTGAGGAGAGACTGGAAGGAGGAGAGGGAGGGACATCTGCAGATCGTTGAACGAAGCTTTCCATAGCAGAAAGCCCTGAGGTCAAACACAATGGGGCAGGGATGCCGGTGGCCAGCTCTGGTCCTTTGCTGCTGCTAAGATGTCAGTCATTGTAGGATCCTGGGCAAAGAAGCCTTAGTTGTGAGCAGGGTAATTTGTAGCTGCGATGTGGGGATTAGGCTGTACAGAGACATCATGTTCAATGGAAATAGACGCTGGGATGAAGATGATTCTGGTATTTAATGGGGGTAGATGGTGAGGATCAGCAACTGGGAAGAGGCAGAGGGAGAAATTGAACTGCCATGTAGTAAACACATGGGGCCTCAGTGGGGCGCTGTGGGGCTGGCTTGTAGGTAGCCTGGTGGGCAAACAAGAGATTCAGGTTTCTACATCTTGGAACAAGGGCCAATTGTGTTTATTTAGGCCTTGTGAACCACATATGATCGCTATTGCATACAATTTGTTTTTTTTTCTGCCTTTACAATATTTATTAAAATGCAAAGACTAAGATGTTTCAATAGAGTAGAGATGCTAATTAATTTACCCAAAGCTGTACAACTTCTAAGGAGCAGACAGATTGGGGATAGGGTGTTTGTGATGAAAAAGTTTAACCAGCGATAGTAATAGTGTGCAGTGCTGGAAAGAAGGGAAGAAAGTTAATTGGGAGCTAGTAGAAATGGTGAAAATAGTCCTAGGGCTTAGTTAGGCCTTTGAAAGAAGTTACAAAATAGCTTTCTTTAATATAATATAGAGAACGCTCGAAAATATGTTTTTTAGCTGGGTGCTGGTAGCTCATGCTTGTAATCTTAGCTACTCAGGAGGCTGAGATCTGAGGATTGTGGTTCAAAGCCAGCCCTGGCAGGAAAGCCCATGAGACTCTTATCTCCAATTCACCACCAGAAAATTGCAAGCGGTGCTGTGGCTCAAAGTGGTAGAGTGCTAGCCCTGAGCAAAAGAGCTCGGAGACACTGCTCAGGCCCTGAGTTCAAGCCCCATAACCCACCAAACAAAAAAAAAAGTTTTTCACTAGAAGCATGGAAGTGGGTCCAGGGATTACTTCTCTGGAGAAAACCATTGTTTAAAATAACCTTCTCCAAAGCATGTGACATTTCTAGAACCCACAAAGGCCTTTCTTCCCCTGCAGCTTATTTAGGGGCATATTAAAGGGGGAAAAGTGTGTTGCGGTGGCGTGCTCCTGATCTGTCCCTACCCGCCTTACACAGTATACAGTCTTTACCAGCAGGTGGCAGGCGAGCCCTTCCAAATGGCCTGTGTGTCCGCAGGCGGAGTGTTAAGAATTCCAGGAGCAGGGGCTGGCTTTGGCTTGCGCTGGGATTTTTCCCAGTATTACTGTGAGATGATGGTCAGCAATAGTTTCAATGGGGCCTTTCTTCTCATTCCAGGAGATTCTGGTCACCTTGTGGAGGGTGGGCTTGGCCCCTAGAAGGTGATCCCCACGTCAGGGAAGATTGGGCAGGATGCATTCTCATTGTTTTGCTAGGGAGATGAGCTGGGTTCCAGCTCTGCTGGGGGTGGCACATGGCATGTTAACCCTTCCTGTCTGCTTTGGAGCTAATTTCTTTCATGTGTTGGGCTTACAGTTTATCACAGACATGAGAATTTCATTGTTTTCTCTGACAAATGCTCAATCCCCCCTTTAGGAGCACTGTTTAGCATAGTAGTGGCAGAACTGAGTCTTGCTATGGGTTTGACCTGGTGTAGTTCTCAAAGGGTTTTGTATAATTTATGTTTCACAGAATGCCGGGGCTATTTATTTATTTATTTTTCTCACCTCTGGCCACTTTACATGGTATCTACTCATTCATGAACAGTGTGTGTGGCCATGTGCATGCAGTCCAGCCTCTCAGAGCTTTGAGTTCTCATTGATTAATTGGCGGGGGGCATGTGTTAGGGTAAACTTAAGAAGAAACCAAAGCATGCTTATTTAGTGTCTGGTTCATATGTTTAGTCAATGCAAGTTTATAGTATGACCATAAGACATTATTTAAAGGTGTAGAACCTGGAGAATTTGAATCCTGTTCGGCAGAAGTTTGCTTCAGACCAAGTCAGTCAGTACGTCTAGCGGGGAGCCACAGGGTTTAATGTCCCCGGATGAATTTGACTTTGAGAAGACCAATAAAGCTTGTGGCAGTAACAATCCTGAGGTCTCAGTCAGCACCTGTGAAGCTGCTGTCAATAGGAGTTATTTCTAAATGGAACATGTAATATGTGCTGTATTGTGTGTGTGTATATGTGTGTGTGTGTGTGTGTGTGTGTGTGTGTGTGTGTGTGTCTGCGTGCACATGCGTACTGGGGTATGAACTCCAGGCACTGTCCTTTAGCTTTTTCTCTCAAGGCTGGAGCTCTACCACTCTGGGGCCATACCTCCACTTTTGACTTTTTGCTGCTTAATCAAAGGTAACCTTCTGGACTTCCTTGCTAGGCTGGCTTCCACCAGGATGCTCAGATCTCAGCCTTCTGAGTAGCTAGGATCACATGCGTGATCCGCCAGCACCTGGTCACACTGCATTGTTTTTTGAATAGCATGAGAAGTTGCAGTTCTCAGGCAGGTTGTAGGGGTCCTGGCTATCTCTTTAGCATACCGTTGCTCTGGCTAATTGCATTTTGTTTGTTGAAGTCAAGGGTGCTACTTGGTCACAGCTGATTGGACCAAGAATGAATAACTGAGCTACAGTCTGTCCAATTGGGAAGCTACAAGATGAAAGGGTAAAGGTTAATGGTCCTTTGGGATTCCTTCTGCAAAGAGAATGCCAAAGTTCTGGTACAAAACTGTCAGTCTGAGCTACTGGCGCTCTTCTTGTTGGGGTCGGCTATGAGCCACTTTTCAGTTACTCAGGAGACCATGTGTCTATTTAGCTCCTAAACTGGATTATCTCTTTCTTAACAATCTTACAACACTGTGGTAACTGACCGCAGGCAAGAGACGTGGGCCTCCATGTTAAATGCCAACCAGCCACATGAAGGCCTTGTTGCCGCTCGAATTTGGTTCAGCAGGACAAGTGTAGGTTAAAAAAACAATTGTGATTTCCAAAGAAATCTGGAGAATAAATTACAATGATACAATCCAGTTGAAGCACTTAGTGGCACAGTGTTAAATAAAGATGCTAGAAAAAAAAAGTGAGGGAACTGCATGATAATCAGCCAGTAGATGAAGTTCACTTTTTAGAATGGGCACCAGTAGCTCACGCCTGTCATCTTTGCTCCTGAGGAGGCTGAGAGCTGAGGATTGGGGTTCAAAGCCAGCCCAGGCAGTCAAGTCTATGAGACTCTCTTATTAAGTAAGTAAAAAAAACTGGAAGTAGAGCTGTGGCTCAAGTGGTGGAGCACTAGCCTTGAGCAGAAAAAGCCAGGCAAGAACATGAGACCCTAAGTTCAAACTCCAGTATCCTCTGCGCCCCCTCTCTCCCATATTAAAAAAAAAAGTGACTTTCCTAACTCCCAGATGCAAACTGGAAGTTTAATTGTTGTAGACATGTAAATAAAGCAGGTGATGGAATGAATGGGGAGAAGGACAAGGGATATCAAACAGACCTAAGACCAGGCAGGCAAAGGCCAGCATTAGCATTTGAAAGCCAGATGCAAAAAAGGCAAGATGGGAAGGAAAATGGGAAAACTGTAAGAAAACAACATCTTATACCACGGAGACCTGCGATCTCTAGGCAGGTGGTAAATGGAGCAAAAAGACAGCCAAGCCCTGATTCACAGTAAGAGCGCTTTGACGATGATCGGAAAATGGAAATGCTCTGAAAAATACCTTTGTCTCTGTATCATTTTTCAAACACACAGGAAATATTCAACAACCTTCACAGACAGCATTGATGCAGAGGCTCTGCAAGGTGTTTATGGTTTATCTGTGGAAATGGCCCATGAGTGTGTCCTTCCTCCATGTAGGAGGCTGTCCCCTCTTTGGCTTTTCTATACAACTAAAAGTGAGATGTGATGATGGAGTTCCTCCCTGTGTAGTCGCTAAAGGCTGAGATGAGCTTTGGGCCTGGCTTGGCAGGCATCTCTATGCAAATGAATGGCCTTCAGAAGTTGCTTTGTAATTCTATCCTATTTACTTTCTACTTGATCATACGTTGTTGGATGGTCTCATTTTTGCAATTCAGATAACAGTCTCTTGGAAAGAAGAGTTTTATGGTGGCTGTTACTTGGTGCCATAATACAATGGTAGGTCCAGGAAATAAAATAATACCCAGAAAAAAAAGGCACCTAGTCTCTGGTAGCTGGGAAAGCTGTCGTGTTCTGCTCTTCTCCTCTTCCACCTTTCTCTTTTCCTCCTCCTCTATCTTCCTCTCTTTTGCTTCTTCCTCTCTTTCGCTCTATTTTCCTTTTTTCTCTTTTCTTTTCCAACTTCCTCTTTTCCTCCTTCCTCTTCCTCTCTTTCTCCTATTCCATTTTGCTCTATTTTTCTTTCTTCTCTTTCTCCTCCTCCTCCTCCTCTTCCTTCTCCTCTTCCTCTCCTCCTTCTGCCCTGCTTCTCCTCTTCCTCTTTCTGTTCCTCCTCTTCCTCATGTTCTTCTCTTCCTGCCCTTTCTCCCCTCCCGCTGTGGTATAAATCTGATCTCATGGTGGAGCTAAACAGCACTTATTAGCCAAGAATCCTGCAGAAAGGTACTGACTTGCTGATTCTTAGGTAACAGCATGCTAGAGACAAGTGACGATAGGTATAGAGAATTGTAGCAGAGTTTTGACTTCTTATGTTGGGGGCCTGTCCCTGGATCTTGGGGGAGAACCTAGATTCACCTGTGGAGAATGCCTGTGCACCACTGATCTTTCTTGACACCCCCATCCAGGCTTTCTGTTGGGAGATACTGTTCCGAGAGCCATGCCCTGCACCTCGCCAGGAGTCATGTGCTGGCTGAGCAGGGCAAGTGCGGGCCGCGGCCTTGCGCAGGCTCAGTGCTGCTTCCACTTCTGGCTGGAGTAGCATCATCAAACCAACGGGGGCCTGCTCTGCTTTCCCGCCTGTGAGTGGCGGCTATGGAGGGATGCGGCCCCTTGAGAGGATAGGACGATTTGCCTGTTCTGTGCAGGAGCCTCATTGATAGGACTCTGACGGAATAGGGAAGAGCGATATCCATCCAATAATCCCACGAGGGAGGATAGACAGGATAAAGGGAGGCAGATGAAGAAGAGAAGGCTGGAACAGACACACAGCGCAGAAACCATCACACAGATGAACTGTGTAATCTGGCACGGTACTGTGACAGTAGGTACGGAGATGAGAGGCCCGGATTGCTTGTAAAGATGGTGAGCTGCAGGTTAGGAGGTAGACATCCGACAAGCATCTAGAAAGCCAGGTAGGAACAGATGCAGCCCAGAAAAAGAGCCTGAGCTCCAGGGTTGGGGGGACTTGAACTTCTGCCTTCTGGTGGTTTGGTAAGAGGTGTGAGGAGCTTCTCTGCCAAGTTCACCTGGACTCATAAGACAGGAGTTCGAATGTGGCAGCTAAGCCACAGCTATCCAGGCCACACATGTGCCTATTGAGTCTTTGATTAAGTGAAGCAATAATATTTTCAGGTAGGTAAATCCAGAGTGTACTTATGTAAAATGGCCAATTGGTGACTGTGATGGAAAGATTTTTTGGGGGGAAGACCTTATCCTAAAACCTTTTTCTCCCCCGACTGTACTGAGGATCGAACCCAGAGCCTTGCTCTCACTAGACAATCACTCTACTGGTATCATGTGTGTGTGTGTGTGTGTGTGGTGTGCATGTGCATATGTGCACAAGTTTGCTAATACTGGGTCTTAAATTCAGGGCCTGGGCACTAATCCCTTAGCTCTTTCTGTTCAAGGCTGGCATTCTACCCCTTGAGCCACAGCTATACTTCCGGCTTTTTAGTAGTTTGCTGGAGATTAGAGTCTCATGGACAATAATGCCCAGGATAGCTTTGAACTGTGATCCTCAGATCTCTGTCTCCTGAGTAGCTAGGATTACAGGCATGAGCCACCAGTGCCCAGCTATTACCAGTATCTTAAAGTCTAAACAAATATCATAAATGCTGCAGGTTCCTGTTACAAAGGCTGGTAGTTTTTATCCTGAGGACCGTAAAAGACTTGTTCCTCTACTGAAGAATTGAAAGATGGGCTAAGGCAATGAAGCTTGACATAATCTCAAATCTTCAATGAAAGGAGAGAAAATGACTATCAAGATGGGGAGATCTTTTTCTCTTTCTTCAAGATGTTGCTATGTGCTGTGTGTGGGATCTTGAAAAGAGTGTTCTTACTATACTTCTTGCCTTCAAATGGAAACTTGTCTCCTTGAAGGTTCCAGATTGCCTTTGCTATGTAGAGAAGAGTTCTTGGCAGAAATGGCGAGGGCCAGATGGATGAGTGCCTATCTCTGTGGATTGTGACTCAGTGTTAAGGCATTGTGTAGATCTTTGTTGGTGTTAAGCATTGTCACTGCCAAGGGCTGCTCATGAGCTTGCTCTGGGGAGGCTTTCAGAAATTGTCCTGTGTGGGGAAATTGGTGGAGACGGGGTCTCTCCTGAGGTGGAGGTGGGGACGGATGGTGGATGGTGCAGGTATGTCTTAGCAACAGGGTTAGCTTGGATGTATGTGTATTGTTACAAGGGTATAATGTTACATTGTTACAATGGCTCATACACATACACATACAAAGCCAGAAGGATACTATATATACACACACATAGATACACACACACATATACATGTATATTGTATATTATATGCATATAATAAGTCTAAGCCAGAGGAGCTGGACTTCCAGGTTGCCTGTAGGTTTAGCCACTCTCTCCCACATCAAAACAGAACAAAACACAAAACACCAACTAAACACCACCACACACATACAGAAATGAACCTTCAAACCTTTCCCAGGCAAGAATGGAGAATATTTGGGAGATGCTTTCCACAATTGTGTCAGAATGTGCATCGGTACATTTTTTTTATTATGGGATGTGATGAGATTCATTCTAGTCAAGGTGGATGTTTTTCATCAACCTCTGAATCTCATTCCATTCTTCCCTTCTTCCCTAAACCTCCTTTCTCTCCTTCAGCGAGTCCCTGAGTCTGACCTTTTGCTCTTTGCCTCACACACCATGGGCAGTGACCGCATTCATCACCCTGGAAAACTGCCACGGGAGCCCAAGGGTTGTGCGACAGTGATGTCAATGGGAGCAATCCATTATTCCATCAAGCACTTGGCATGTCAATCAATGAAAAAACATGTGCTTCACAACTGACAGCCCCAAAATAGTCTCCCTAGCAATTGGCATGCCAAGATCTTGATAGTATAATGAATTATTCTTTAAACCTATCATTGTATCCCATCAATTTGGCTATATAGACTTTTTTGTGGGGGTGGTGATGGGGTGGGAGAAGGGACTAAATTAGAGAAGTTTGCTCACATAGCAAGCAAAACAACTTTGCAGCCTGGGAAGGGAAGAGGAGAGCTCTGTGCAGTAGAATTGGAAGGTTGAGATAAAGATACAATTACAGGTCACAAAGTTCCCTGATTTTGACTCTTGGATAGGAAACCAAGTTTATTTCCATTGACTAGCTGTAGAAGTTTGCATCCTCATTTTCCATTACAATGGGGGGGGTACATGAAGTGGGGCATGGGAATCACAGTCTATTTAGTGTTGGGTTTGTATTATTACACAAGCTTGGGGAGAAGTCTAGTTAAGTGATTATTTAGGATGTGCAGGTGTTTAAGGCAGTGCTGGCCTGGACTTGGAATTTGATGTGAAGGGCAATTTTCCCTAGTTAATCTCCACTGGGAGATGAATTGCCAAATTTTTGATGCATTGTTTTTCTGACTCCCCCCAGGGATTCATTCATTTCCTCCACTCTCACATCTGACCTCTTCAAAGAACTATACCCATGTCTCCTTCCTTTGGGGGTGTTTTGAAACATAGCTGAGAAATCTGCTCAGCTCGCAAGCTTTATGGGGACCCGTTAGCACTTTGGCGGGCATTCTGAGTACCTTCTTAGCATGGCACAAAACATGTTTGGGTTTCAGCTGGTCAAATTGCTTTCATCCAAAAATGTCAGTTTTATTTCTAGGGATAGCAGCTGCCACATTCCCTTCCCTTCCCCTGACGAAAATCTGCACCGAGTCACCTGATACAAATGACTATATGCACTTGACATAAATGCTTATTTTTCATTTATCTGATTATTTTTATTGATATGTTGCTATTGCAAGGATCATTTTTTTTTTTTTTTGGTCCGGTCATGGGGCCTGAACTCTGGGCCTGGGCACTGTCCCTCAGCTCTTCAGCTCAAGGCTAGCGCTCTACCACTTGAGCCACAATACCACTTCCGGCTTTTTTCTTTTCCTTTTTTTCTTTTTTTTGGGTCCAGTTGTGGGGCCTGAACTCTGGGCCGGGGCGCTGTCCCTCAGCTCTTCAGCTCAAGGCTAGCACTCTACCACTTGAGCCACAGCGCCACTTCAGGCTTTTTTCTTATGTGGTGCTGAGAAATCGAACCCAGGGCCTTGAGCATGCAAGGCAAATGCTCTACCACTGAGCCACCTTCCCAGCCCCCGGCTTTTTTCTTTTTGCTTATGTGGTGCTGAGGAATCTAACCCAGGGCCTCAGGCTTGCAAGGCAAGCGCTCTACCACTGAGCCACCTTCCCAGCCCCTGCAAAAATCATTTTTAAATATCATCAAAATAACGGCAGTACCGATTTGTCCTCAGGAATAGTTCTTAATTGTTCACCCATTGTTTGAAAATAGAGAACTGTCTCATTAGTCTACTGCAGAATATTCAAGTCTTTCATTATAATATTGCCCAGATAGGAGAGTTAACTTCAAATGCCCTTCATGTGTCCTTCACAGCCAGCGATATTATCTATTCTGCATGTTTAACTATCAACCTGAAGAAAAATCCAGGCATGCATGACCTTTTAATTTGTGCTTCAAAGAAAACATTTCTTAATGTTATGTAATAAATCAATCATTACTTGCTTAATAATCTTAATGCATGCCTTTGAAGTCAGCAAGCTGCAAGAGAGGCTTGGGATTTTTAAAAAATTGACAACTCTCTGGTCATTTGATATAAACTGTGTTTTATTGATTAGTTACGAAACCCTGTTTGATATTAGCTGCATGTAAAGGCTTGAGATCACAGAGAACAATGGAGCACACATATGTCTTCACGCATGCGTGTACATGCACGCACACATCTATGTATTATTTCTACAGTGCTTAGAAAGCATGATGATTTTTATACTTGAACATTTGAATTTGTCAGATAATATTAACACCTCTTTAATTCTGACTTAACCTTGGTACAGAATTCTCAACTATATATTGTGTGTGTGTATGTATGTATATGTATGTTGTGTATGTGTGTATTGTAATAAGGTAAAAGAAGTCACATTTTGAAGGATTGAATCTTGGAGTCTTTATTACACAGCAGTTTTCAGGCAGCCAGTTGTTACAAAGACCTGCAGCTAGGAAACATACCAACAGACCATCGGAGCTGAATTGGGATGCTATGGTAACCAGAGATGAGCCAGGAGACAAGTCACAGGATGGAAACAAGGAGGCACGTGTAATGAATGATACCTATGTTCCTCCTGCCCTGAATAGGGTCAGGGCAAGGGACAGGGTCTCAGGAAATCCCAGTCTCAGGAAATTCCCTGTCCCAGGCACTGGATTGACAGGTTCAGTAACCTATCAGCCAAGTGCTCGCCCCTGCCTCCTCCCCAGCATGAAGACAAGATGCTAGACCCTACCATCCACCATGTAGCCAATTTGGTGCTGGCCAGACCTGATATGTGTGTATATGTGCATGTATGTATGTGTGTGTGTGTGTGTGTGTGTGTGTGTGTGTGTGTGTGTGTGAGTACTGGGACTTGAACAGGAGGCTTCACAGTCTCCCTTGGCTTTTTTGCTCATGGCTTGTGCAAAACCACGTGAGCCACACCTCTATTTCTGGCATCTTAGTGGCTAATTGGAGATAAGAGACTTATGGACTTTTCTGCCCTGGCTGGCTTTGAACCATGATCCTCAGATCTCAGCCTCCTGGGTAGCTAGGAGTATAGGCATGACCTACCAGTGCTTGGCTTCAACTGTATTTTTTATTTTTATTTTTATTATACTATACCTATATTAAGATAAACATTTATACAAGTTCTTGCAACCATTTTTTTGGGGTTGAATTTGCCTTGATTTCTTTTCTTTGAGAAATTTTAAAATTTAGGCTTTTTTTTCTTTGCCTTAGATAAACAATATCCTAGTTACTTAGTGTTAATATTCTCTTTACTGTAGTACCAAAAGAGGCACTAGATTTTTTTTTAATTTTGCAAATGAACCCTAGATAACACAGTGGCAGATCAACTGCTTTTCTAATGACTAACTGCTGAATTATAGGCTTCCTGATTTGAAGTGTATTTAGAAAAAGCAACAAAATGCAATTAATCTGATAGTAATAGAAACGGAAGTTAATATTGGCCCGAAGCTAAATTGCTCATTGTAAACATCCAGCTTGCATAATTTACAATCACAATGACTGACTTCTGCTTCCCCCTCCAAAAAATTCTTTTCCATTGCTGCTTGTACAACTCTGTGTACTTTGATTCTTTTTCAGAGGTTCCTATGCTAAGTCTGTCTGGCCTTGCTTGCTAGGTGACATTGGCCTTCTGTGAGCTTTCTTCAGTCTTCTCTTTGTCATGAGGAACTGCTGATGTGGTGATACAGGGTAGCTCAGTTACTAAGCTGCCAGCCCTTTGACTCGGGGAAAGACATTGAACTCACCTGTGCTACTGTTTAGATAGCTCTTCCTTGAAGAGTTTCTATAAAGTACAGTGTAGGAGACTGGGCGCCAGTGGCTCACGCCTGTAATCCTACCTCCTCAGGAGGCTGAGATCTGAGGATTGTGGTTCAAAGCCAGCTGGGGCAGGAAAATCTGTGAGATACTTATCTCCAATTAAACCACCGGGAAACCGGAAGTGGCAGTGTGGCTCAAAGTGGCGGAGCGCTAACGTTGAGTGAAAAAAAACTCAGGGACAGCGCCCAGGCCTCTCGTTCAAGCCCCATGACTGACAAAAAAAGAAAAAGATCAGTACATGATACCCAGAAATCACAGGAGTTTCAACAAGCTCTGGCGCTGCAAAAATGGGAGGAAAATGCGTTGGAGTCCATCACTGGTTTGGAGACCATGTCTCACTCCCAGCTCCGGCATTCAAGGTGAGCTATCACCACCATTTGCTGAGTGACTCTTTGTTCTTCTCTCCGCTTCGTCCCCCATTACCTTTTCCATCACTTCTATTCAATAATTAATATGGAAAGCCTTTTTTGTATTGAAACAGTGCTCCCCGAAGCTTTCCCACATCTTCTCCGCATCATTTCACTTCCCTTTTATCTGAGCGCTTGCAACACATTTTAGACAGAGAAAGTTTGATCTGTTATTTTTATTTTTAAAGAAGTATTTGTTACATATCTACTACCTGGAGTGGTTTTTCACTGTAGAAATGTGTGAAAATATAGATAAGAAAAATCACTGAAAAGAGATCACAGCATTTATTATCCAGTCTAGACTGCGTACTTCTCCAACACCCCCACAAACACACACACACACACACACACACACACACAGAGATAGCCACAATCCACACATTTCTGGAAATATATATAGATATACATGTAAACTATATATATACATTTATATAGTTTATACTTACAATGTACATATTTCTGGATAACCTGATGTTTACAAACAGGATTTAGTGAACACCTTACCTCTACATGACCATAGACATATTTACATGGACACTTGCAATGTCGGTGAATGATTTCATTGGGCTAATCTCATGATGATGTAAAGTTGAACTCTGTCTACTTAATAGTGTTTTTGAATTTCACTGCATTGAATAGCTTAGCATCTGTCCAGTTATGTCCCTAGGATAAATTCCTTGGTGTGACTCAGCTGAGCGTCAAAACATATGCAGTGTAGCGCTTTACTTACATACTGACAAATAGATCCATGTAGAAGTATGGTGCTAGTTATGTAACTCTCTGGCAGAAGTTTGAGTATCTAACTAGTCTCCATATTTATGGCCCCAGATGGTCTAAGTTTTGGGTATAGTGGCAAAGTAGCCTTTACCCAGAAACACTGAGTAGATGCATCAACTCAATCTGTTTCATGATTGAAACAATCTAAGTGTTCTGGTGAATAAGAATAGTGGCAACATTAATGTTCAGGATTATGTCTGCACATGAAGTATAACCAGCCCTGAAAGGCTGGACCATGCACCAGGAACTATTGTTTTTGATTGAATAAACCCAATAAAAGAGCAGTGGCATACATTATTTAATAGACAGCCCAAGTGGCTGTCACTTCTTAAACTAGGTTAAGTAAAAAAGGCTACACAGGTTAATTAAAAGATAACACCAGGCAGTTAGACAGAATGCCTGGGTAATTGTTTCTTCCACTAAGATAAGTATGTAATGCATATTACAGAGGCCTAGAAAAAAAATAAACTTGTGTGACAAAAATTGAGACCTTTTGTATTTAAACCTAGAGTTTCTCTTAGCATATTAGGTATTCATAAATCTAGGTGCATAATGAAGGATTTTCACAAATGATCTGCCAACACAGAATACTGATTAATACTGATTGTTTGTAATTGTATAAAGAAGATGATACTAAGAATCATTTTTAGGACTGGGGGTAGTGGTATGCATGGGGAAGGCTTAGGTAGAAGAATAGGACAAAAAGCTTGAGACTAATAGAAAAATAACTAAAGCAAAAAAGGGATGAGGATGTGGCTCAAATGGTAGGTACCTACCTAGCAAGCACAAGGCCCTGAGTTCGAACCTCAGTTCTTCCAACTTTTATGATAAATTTCAACCCTATTTAAAAACAGTAGTGTGAATTGTGTGATGAATATGCAGATACACATGAGGAACTTAATCGTAAGTCTATGGCAAGTCTGGTCTCCATCTTCATTCTATCTGCTTCTGCACTTGTTTTGAAACAAAGCCTCAAGGTTAGATATCACTATGTTCATGAATACTTCAGTATATAAAAAAGTGGTTTGGACTGACTGGTCCCCAGTCATTCTGTTTGCTAATTCAGCACCGTCAGAAAACCTTTAAATTATTGATTCATGATAAGGCTTCTGTAAAATTACTTGGTTTCTCGAAGCCCGTTTCCCATCCCCTAAAAGAGATGCTTAGACACCACGGTGAGGATTATGGGAGACGGTTCCAGGCAACATAACATCAAAGTGGTGAAAATGTTAACGAATCATTATAAGTAGAATTTGGGTTCTGAAGATAACTGACAAATAAAAGTATCGAAAGCTTGGGCGAGATGCAGGAGATCTCAAAGTTTCTGGAAAAGAGGAAGGTGGAAAATGTGGTAGGTATTTTAGAAAAAGGCAGTCAAGTAAGAAGCATGATGATGAAGACATCGAGGTGTGGCCACAATCAACAGCCTAGACTCACAGTCTAGAGGAGAAGGAGGTGAATTTTGCTAGGATGATTGCCACAGGTGGGTGTTCAAGTTTTAGGCAACTGGATAAGAATTTGGGAAACTGGAACAGTAGACAATGGGGAGGACTAGAGCAAGAACTGGAGCTTCAAAAATGTTAAGTTCTTGCTGGGTGCCGGTGGCTCACGCCTGTAATCCTAGCTACTCAGGAGGTTGAGATCTGAGGATCGTGGTTCAAAGCCAGGCTGGGCAGGAAAGTCTGTGAGAACTCTTATCTCCAATAAACCACTGAAAACTGGAAGTGGTGCTGTGGCTCAAGTGGTAGAGCACTTGCCTTGAACTGAAGAGCTCAGGGATAGCACCCAGGCCCAGAGTTCAAGCCCCAAGACTGACAAAAAAAAAGTTAAATTCTGTTAGAGGTTGAATAATAAATAATAAATAATACCACAATGGAGAAGTTGAGCTATATATGGAAACAGTTTTCAAGTCTTGTCTGATGGGTCCCTCATTTCCGGAAAAGGATTGATATGGCACATTTATATATAAGCAATACATTTTAAGTCATCCTTGAATTGACAGTCTGGTTAACTGAATCTTACCAAATCAAGATAGTTAGATGGCTTTGAAATTTTAACTCTACAAGTGCTTCCATGATTCTATTCACTGGATACCTCTTTTTTCTTTTGACTAGAAGTCAATATCTACCTTTATTCCAAAAAAATTGACATGTAGATAACTTTACAATATAGTGTCTTTCCAGGTACCTTCATGTCCACCTGCAAATTATTTTGTTTACTGTGCATCAGAAATTACTTCAGACACTTCCTTGGACAGCTGTTAGCTTTTTTCACAATGGATCTATCCTATGACTCATCTTCAAATAAGGAAGGAGTTACTTTGGTAAAATAGTTAATGGCTAATAGGATGTTAATTTGGGCTGCTAATAAGGTGTTAATTGGGGCTCCTCCTTTTAGATACCATGTGTAATTAACAAGGGTTTCAGCTGCCTTAACTGGAAGGAATGGATAATATGGACATTTTTTTGGGGGGGGGCAGTGTTCTTGAGGGACACATTAGGCATTTGGTGTCTTCAAATCACACAAGACCAAAACTTGTAAATCACATTAAGGACTTGGGATTTTTATCCTCCACAGCATGCCTTCCAAGTAAAATGGCAAGTGGCATAATTATATTTGGATTTTAGGAAGGTCACTATGGATTGTAGAGAAGCAAAATGGGAAGCAGAAGAAATACTGGCCTCATCAAGTTTATGAATGGGAGAATGGCAGGGAGCATGGAACAAAATCGGCAGCTACTGGCGTTGAGAATCCATCAGGCTTCATTGTTCACTGAATGCATGGAATGGGGAAGAATCAAGGATGGCCCTAGGATTTGGGAAACAGGGGAGATGACTGTGTTACCTGCAAGTCACAGAGAGACAGGGAGAGGCAGGTTTGTTAGGCATTACGGCAAATTCTATCATGGACGTGCTGAGTATGAATTATCTGTATTCAAATGGACCAGCTGGATTCTCAGCCTTAAATATTAGAATAGTCTTCACTGGTATTAAAAATGACATTTGAAACCGGGCCCTGGTGGCTCACGCCTGTAATCCTAACTACTCAGAAGGCTGAGATCTGAGGATTGCGGTTCAAAGCCAGTCCAGGCAGGAGAGACCGTGAGACTCCTATCTCCAATAAACCACTAGAAAACCGGAAGTGGTGCTGTAGCTCAAGTGGTAGAGCACTTGCCTTGAGCTGAAGAGCTGAGGGACAGCGCCCAAGCCCAGAGTTCAAGCCCCAGAACCGTCAAAAAAAATGGCATTTGAAAGCTGAGTGAGGTAGCTCATTCCTGTAATCCTAATCAACAAAGAGGTTGAAATCTCAGGATCATGAGTTAAAGCCAGTCTGGGCAGGAAAGTCCATGAGATTTTTTATCTCCAAATAACCACCAAAAGTCCAGTAGCCCATCAAAAAAGCCAGAACTGGAGATGTAACTCAAATGGTAGAATACCAGCCATGAACAAAAACAAGAGTTCAAGGCCCAGAGTTTAAGCTTCAGTAACACACAAACACACACACACACACACACACACAAACACACACACACACACACTGGAGGCCATCAGAATGAATAGGATCAGTGAAAGCTCAAAATCAGCAGAGAATATAGGTGAACACACAGATGCTGAGCCTTACTTATGCCCCTACAGCTTGTATTTATCCTAAGTGTAATCATGGTAGTTTGCAGTATCTGCAGGTTTGGTGGCCATTGTAATCAACTGAAAATATTAATGGAAAATTTCAGAAATAGAGGATTTATGAAATTTTAAACAGGCTTTATTCCAGTATATTGTTATAAAAATTGTTTCTCAACTACTTCCCCTCAGAGTATTTGCTTTAATTGCTGAGCTACTATGAAGAAATAATCTGACTTCCTTGATGTAAAGGCTGTGTAGAAACCCACATTACTAGTCTTTTTCTATGTCTAATGGTTAAATTACACTTTATTGTGGATATGTATGTTCAGGAAAAACAATAGAATTAGGTTGGTGAGTAGAGATAGAAAGAAGAGAGGGTTCCACAGTATCCACAGATTTGGGCATCTAGTAGATGTTCAGAACATGTCCCTTGTAAATAAAGGGGTGACTACTGTAGTTTCTTGAGGAAGAATGTCTTGTGTTTCAAAAACAGGTGCCCAAGTCACTAGGTTGCCATTTGATATTTAAGCTGAAAGATTCTCAAGATCATGTGGCTGATTAAACAGGGGCGTCAAAGAGGTGAAATGCATTTCTCTAGAGCTGAAATATATTTCTCTTCCTCCCTCCTCTCAAGTCTGCTTGAACTCTGACACCAGTCCAAGATGGCAGAAGTGAGTGAGCAAACCCAGGCATGAGAGACTGGAAGCGTTCTTTTTCCTCTTCCTCTCAGAGTATTTGCTTTTGGTGCTTGAGCTACCATGAAAAAATATGCTGACTACTTTGATGTTGGTGTGGAGAGAGGGACCCAGTTGTGTCCCTCCTTCAAGCTAATGGACACAGCCATTAAATATGTGAGCAGAATTGTCTTAATCTTCCTCCCACCCACTGACTGTAGCCCATGGAGACCAGGCCACAGATAACACATGGAGCATAAATAATGCACAGTGAGCTCCTCCTGTATTCTGATCTCACCAAATGGTAAGATTCAAGGGCAGGCACTGGTGGTTCATGCCCATAAACCTAGCTACTCAGGAGGTTGAGATCTGAGGACCAAGGTTCAAAGCCAGCACAGGCGGGAAATCCGGTGAGACTCTTTATCTCCAATTAACCACCAGAAAACCAGAAGTAGTGCAATGACTTACAGTAGTAGAGCACTAGCCTTGAGCAAAAAAGCTCAGGAACAGTGTCCAGGCCCCAAGTTCAAGTCCCATGACTAACAAAAAAAAATAATTGTAAGATTCAATAAAAGATAAGTTGTTTTAAAGTCAGTGAGTGGTGAGGTGTTTACTCAGGAGTAGAGAACTGACAGACTGCATTATACTTCGTTCTCTTCTAACTCAACTCTGTGAAACACTTTATCACAAGTAGAGTCTGGCTAAGCCCCAAATCCAACGTGTAACATTGGGTTAGAACCTCTCTTTTCGTCAGTAAATCGAGGGTGACAATACTTGCCATCCTTTCTTCTCAGAATTATTTTAAGGATCAAGTGAGACAATATATGTGAATGCACTTCATAAATTATAAAGCCCTCTTCCAATACAGATGAATTTAAACAGACTTTGTCAAATGCTCTCCAAATAGATTAATTTAAATAGAATTTTATTGTCAAGTGCAAATTTTAAACAGACAAATATTTAAAATGATGTTAAATATACAATGTTCATGAGTATACTTATAATTGTAAGTTATATTAAGAGGAACCGGAATGAATTGGGCTCTCCATACCTTGATTTGGGAGCTATTTTTTTTTTTGGGTCCGGTCGTTAGACCTGAACTCTGGGCCTGGGCACTGTCCCTCAGCTCTTCAGCTCAAGGCTAGTGCTCTACCACTTGAGCCACAGCACCACTTCCGGCTTTTTTTCTTTTTGCTTATGTGGTACTGGGGAATCGAACCCAGGGCCTCATGCATGCAAGGCAAGCGCTCTACCACTGAGCCACCTTCCCAGCCCTGGGAGCTATTTTTTTTGTCAGTTTTCTGCTTATTTAGAGTGTGTTGATTCTTTGCAAAAGGATAGACTTTCGCTTATGAGCCTTTCTTTTAATCTTATACTGGGCCTTAGTTAACTTAAGGAAATCAAGCAGAGTCATTTTGGTGAAGAGCAAAATCTACATTGATCTTCAGCAGGAACAGTTTTCTTGGGATAGCTTGGCTCTGGCCACAGCTGACTAGGCATCAAGCATCTGTCACATATCCTTGTTAGTAAATTGAATTACAAAATTAGCATCAGTTGCTCATCAGTCTGGTGATCTGGTACCCGTTTCTTCAGGGTAATTGAATTAATTTGCGGAATTTCTATGAACACTAATCCTGCATTTTTTCCCCCATCATGATACTTTTGCTAAAATGGGTGGATGGAGAGTTCAGATGGAGTTGTGATCCTTAGAGGATGCTTCAGTTGTTCAACACATGCCTGTAATGGCCAGATCACAGTAGAGAGAGCAAAGTCAATTGTGAGATGAGCAGCAGTGGTAGTTCCGGTAGGCTATGGGCTTTGCCAGCATTCTCACTGACCCTTTGGGGCCAGCTACTTCTTGGTTGTGCAGGGCTGTGCATCACATTGCAGGATATATAGCAACAAGGCTGAGTCCTAGCCACCAGAAACTTACCAAGACAACCGGAAGTGTCTATACACGTAGCCAAACATCTCCTGTTGAAAACCATGACAGTAGACAGCTATGGGCTTTCCAACCTAAGAAGCAAACAAGTCCTCCACTTTCTACCCTACTCCACCAGTCCACCTGTTTACCCATCACATACATTTCTGTTTACTCAGCCATCTCTGGTGGTATTTTCTCCTGGGCAATGATCTCTTGTTTATCCCCTTGATATTTGACAGTGGATTGCTCTTCCTTAGCCCCACTTGCAAACTGACATCTACACTTGAAGGTGATTTTTTTTTTAAAGAAGTCATCCTTTAAAAGGTCATAAAACACTTGGCATTAGGTTCTTAGAGTGTGTGATGAATATTTTAATAGTTAAAAATGTAGCCAGGCAGCACAAAGAAATGATTTAATGTTGTAAATAAATCTCTTTGTGGGATTTAATGTGCAAAAATGGACAGCGATGGCTTAAAAAATCATTGCCCAATTGATGATAACTATATGCAATAGTAAACCCTGTATGTTGGATCCATATCTGGTATGAGTGCTCACTATATCTTTCCTAGATACTGAGGGGAGATCTCTTAAGACCTCTCTCTCTCTTTTATTTCCCCTCAAAACTAGATGCCCATATGGTTGACTTGCTGGGAAGTAGTACTTACAACAGACCCCTCAAGAGAGTCACATTCATCGACTAGGTAATAATGATACAATAATAACACAAAGGTAGCATTTACAATGTGCAGGGCTCTGATCTCAGAGTTTGAACCTGTGGTAATACTCAAACAGCCCTATGAGCTAGGTCAGGAGTTGACAGGCTCTGGACTCATTCATATAGCCCAAGTGCTAGAATTTGTTATATTTTTCAGTAACTAAATAACAAGATCGTAAAAAAGAATATTTCAATCTGTCAGCCCAAACTGGTGGCTCATGCCTATAATCCTAGCTGCTCAAGAGGGTGACATCTGAGGATCTGGGTTCAAAGTCATCCCAGGAAAGAAAGTCCATGAGACTCATATCTGTAATTCATCACCAGAAAACCTGAAGTACAGTGGCTCAAAGTGGTAGAGTGCTAGCTTTGAGCAAAAAGCTCAGGGACATGGCCCAGGCCCAGTGTTCAAGCCCTATGACTGATTCCCCCAAGGAAAAAAAAATTGCTGGGAATCCTAAGTACTCTGGAGGCTAAGATCCAAGAATCCCAATTCAAAGACAGCCCATGTAGGAAAGTCCATGATACCCGTTTTTTTCTTTTTCTTTTTGCTAGGCCACATAAGGATAACGGGGCTTGAACTCAGGGCCAGAGAAGGAAAGAAGGAGGCAGAGAAAGAGAGGGCAAGAGAAAAAAGAACTTTTTTGAACTGTGAGAATTATGAGATTCAAATGTCTGAGTTGACAATCACATTTTCTTGGGGCCCAACCACACCTATTTATTTGCCTCTTATTGACCTCTGTGGCCATTTGGACTCTTCTAGATAGAACTGAGTCCTTGAGGCAGACTCCTCATGACCACATGCCTACTGTTTAGTATCTGACCCTTGATAGAAAAAAGGGTGCCGAACTAAATCCTGTGATTGTCCTCATTTTACACAGGTAGAACTGGGAGCACAGAGAAACAACCAGAATAATTTGTTCTCAGTTACTGAATGACTGTGTGGCAGCATCAGGATTTGAACCCAAATAGCCTGGTTTCAGAGATGCTTAACTCTACAGCGGTGTCCCAATATGGTAACAGTATCATTTGCTGGTATAGAAACTCCTGGCTTTAAAAACAAGTCGGCAAAAATAACTCCCTGGAATTCAGTCCCTTTTGATTACACTTTAGAGTCAGTTCACCATTTATTTTTGTACTTAAAGAGTTCCTGTGCAGCGATTGCTGAATGAAGTCAAGAGCAGTTTTACCCTCCCAGGGCTGTGTCTGTCTTCCCTTCCACTTTTCTAAGAATGGGTGCTTCTTCTCATTCTCCTTTCATCTGGGGGGAATTCCTATGCATGCGGAAGAACCCCTGAGGTGCAGTGGTCAGCCCCCGAGTCTGTGCATGGACTGCAGCCTCCCCTTACAAAGGAGCTAGTGGAGGAGGGAGGAAATGTCAAGGACAGAAGGACAATTTCTAGGTCTGCTGTCTTCATGTCTATGTAGAACAGTTAGCCTGGCTCAGAACTGGCCTTGCTTCATTCAGTTTACCTGTTTCACAAGATGAAAGGCTGCACTGGTTGCTAGGATCTTGCATTAGGTCCCAGGGAGTCATTCTATTTCTAATCTAATATTTGTTTAGATGGACTCCATCCCCTCTTCCTGGGTCAAGATCAGTTCCTCTTTTTCTTATGTTGTTAAAAGGCCTTGGACACGCTCCCCGTGGGCTGGTTTCAAACCATATATTCTCCATAGGGGCCCCATGTGGAGACCTTTGGTGGTGTTTCTGTCTTTCTGGGATTGAGAGGGAATTTGTTCCTAGTAGTGGAAGGCTATCACGATGCCCACATTTTTGAAAACAGTAGGGGAAAACAAATAAGAACATGAAATGTTCTAGATCTCGATTGGGATGCTGCTTCCATGGTGCCTACATTTGTCAAAGCACATCCAACTGCAAACATAAGAGCTGAGCGTTTTATCTCAATTAACAGGGCATGGTTGGGGGAGAGAGAAGAGCGGGAATGGTTAATTATAGCCCTTGTCTGAGGCTAGGTAAACCCAGAATTATTTTCTAGTAATCACTTCTAATTCTTTAGATTTCTTGAATCCCAGATCAAGGTATCCCCTTGTGGGGGGTTTAAATTTATTCCTTCTAATTTGTGTTCTGCATTCCTTTGAAAGCCGCCATCTAAGGCCGCATAAGGATAACGGATATTTATCCCTATAAATAGCCCATGTCAGAAAGGTAATCTCTTTCTCTCTCTTCAAGTCTCTTTATTATGCCACACTGGGTTTACAATTAAATAAAGATAGAAAATCTACTCGAGGTCCAGGCAGTGAGTAGAGCAGCTGCCGATTTCCTCGTATTTGTGGGAATATCAAAGTGTAAAGATAAGAACTCTACAACTTTAAAATAAAAAGACTTTGGTTGCAATCATTCATCATGCCTCCGATACAGATTTCCAGTCTTAGATATAAATATTTCAGGATCAAGATGCTTTCATCTTTCTCTGCCTTGCAAGAGGGGAAGATTGGAAACAATCCTCCTTAAAGTAAGCAGCTTTAATCATTGTTTCCAAATCAACTGAACTGTGGAGGGGAAAAAAATTAGAAAAAAAAAGATGTAAGAATCCTCTAATCCCTGGTTTAGTTGTAATGAAATTGTCCAGGCTAAGAAGGGAACAGATGGATTTTGATTAATTTCTACTAAGACTATCAAATATCAACCTCAATTCTTTATAAACTTGTCAAGGTAAATGTTATACAATCAAAAGCAGACGAAGGAAAAAAAAGACAAATATGAATTTGTAAATGGGCTACAAATATTTAAGAGGAATGTACTTTAAAACATTATCCTTAGTAACTGTTAAAAAGGTTTGACTCAGGGTAATTGGAAAAGCTTATAATTGACATGTAATAATTCTACATATTTATAAGCCTAGTGTGATAATTCAATACACGTCCATATGGTATAATGAGCAAATCAGGGCACTCAAAATACCTTAACCATCGATCCTTTCTTCTTTTATTTGTATATTATATTATTATTATTATTATTTTTGCTGGAACTGGGGCTTGAAACAGGGGCTGGGATTGTCTCTGAGCTTTTGTGCATAAGGCCGGCATGCTTCCATTTTGAACTACAGCCCCACTTCCAGCTTTTTGGCGCTTAATTGGAGATAAAAGTCACATGTACTTTTCTGCCCAGCCTGGGTTTGAACTGCAATCCTCACATCTCAGCCTCCTGAATAGCTGGGATTATAGGAGCGAGCCATTGGCACCCAGTGGACCATTTCTTTGTGTTGGGAAACTTAGAATGCCTTTCTCTTGAAACATAAAATAAATTTTGTAAACTAGTTATGTTGCTGTGCTGTAAAACCCTGGAACTTATCCTTCTGCCTGAACTGTATTTGGGTTCCAGTTAGGAGCTGTCCCTCTCCTTCATTCCATTTCCTAGCTTCTAGTGACCACTGCTCTGTTCTCTACTTCTATGAAATTTATGCTTTATTTGTTATTTTAATGTTTTGTGCTGACCCTTGGGTTTGAACTCAGAGCCTGGGCTATTCCCAAGCTTTTGTGCTCCAGGATAGAGCTTTGCCACTTGGAGCTACATTTGCATTTCTGGCTTTTTGCTGGTTAATTGGATATAAGAGTCTCACAGACCTTCCTGCCAGGCTCATTTTGAACTGCAATTCTCAGATCTTAGGATCCTAAGTAGCTAGGATTATAGGTGCGAGCTACCAGCACCCAGCTATTAACTTTAAAACATATATTTATTTTTATCTTCAAATTATTGTATAAGGGGGTTACAATTTAACATGTCTATTTTTGTGTACCACGCATCTTGGAGGTCGCCCCTTGAAATTAGCTTTGCAAACTTCCACATACAAACATATAAGTATATGTGAGAATATAGGTACTTATATTTCTTGTGTGGAATCAGAGAATATTTTTTCAGTGACTCTCAGATCTATTCTTTAAAAAGTAGAAGAAGCTTTTTGTTTTGTTTTGCTTTGCTTTTTTGGCGGGAGGATGCACTGGAATTTGAGCCAAGGACCTTGTACTAGGTAGGTACTGCTGAGCCAGGCTTCCAGATCTGTTTTTCATCTAGTTACTTTGAGATAGAGTTTTGCTTTTTGCTTGGGCTGGGGCCTGGACCTCAATCCTCCTATTTCAGGCTGTCTCTATCAGTTTCTTACATTGAGATGGGAGCTTGTGAACCAGCTCAGACTCATCCCCCACATCTTCCTGATTCATGCTCCTAAGTTGCCAAAATTATAGGCATGGGCCATTACTCCAGGCTTTAAAAAGTATATTTTATTTTAATTTTGTTGGTCATGGGCCTGAACTGTGGGCCTGGGCGCTGTCTCTGAGCTCTTCAGCTCAAGGCTAGTGCTCTACCACTTGAGCCACAGCTCCACTTCCAGCCTTTGGTGCTTATGTGGTGCTGAGGAATCAAATCCAGGGCCTCCTGCATTCAAGGCAAGCACTCAACCACTGAGCCACCTTCCCAGCTCCTGTTTTGTTTTATTTATTTATTTTTAGTAGAGGACGTGTGCCGGTTGCCTTAAATCTCCACTGTAGTGGGCGGTTAGCTTTCTGAGAAGAAGGATGTCAGCCATTTCTCAGAGACCTGGGATGCTATTCCCTAGATTCGACATTTATGACTCCAGCACGATAATTGAAAACAAAGATGAACTTTACCAAGACATAATTTGGAATGAACTTAGACAATTCAGTTGCCACAGTTCATTAGTTTTATGGATGATATTTTGGGCATTGAGGGGCAAATTCTCAGCTTCTCCTGTCCTTGGTGGAACGTGTCAGTCCTCTGTGGTGGCAGAGAACCGAATGAGAAGGGGTAGGGAAAGACACAGATTTAAAGGCTCTAAGCTTGGCACAGACTTGCAATTAGAGTTGAAGATGTCACAAAGGCAGAAGCTCTGAAGTGGTATTGGTCCCACATTTGCGTAGGGTATGAGATGTTTATATCCAGCAGAAAATCAATAACGGCTTGTTTTAGATTTTAAAATACTTCTGCTGTCTAGCTTTGTCTTCTTCCCAGCATAATTGCACGTTTTCCATTTCTCTCTGCCTGGTCTATGAGATGGCCACAAATTGAGAGCTGGGTGAGCAAATAGAATCCTAAATATAACCTTCAATATCATTGATATGTAACAAATTGCCAATTATAGGCAGTATTCATCATCAAAAAATTCTCAGATCTCATTTAGAAACAAAATAAATTCTAACTCTGTTTTGCTGCACTGAGAGTAAAAATGTGATCCTTCTGAGAGAATATATATGTATATATAATATATATGTATATGTACATACACAATGTATATATGTAAATATATACATATATGAAATGCTCTCTTCTTTGTCAGTCTAGGGTGATGTCTTTGTATTAAGGAAATGGAGAGTAATTAATGAACTATATGATTGCTGTACCCTGAGTCACTGCAATGTAGTCCATAGTCAGTGTATTAGATGTTAACTCAATAGTAGATCCATCCATTTTATTGGTTATTAGTTCCTCATCCTAGCTGTGACTTAGAAATAGCATCTGCTTAGGTATAAGAATGCTGGGCTCACTTTAATAGCAGTACGCTGTTTGCGGAATTTGATTCAGAGATCATGGTTTTCTCCTGATAGGAGCTTACCTTCCTGGGAGCTTCTGTTTAGTTCCTGCTTGTTAGCTACATAGGGAGAAGAGACAGCATCTGTCAGAATAAAAACAGCTGGGTCTGACTTCTCCTTTCCTTTAAGAGGCTCAGTGCCTCATTCCCAAGATCCTGTCAAGAGCCATGAAACTGCGTTGCTTTCTTTTAAAATCAGAAGGAAAAAAATAAACACAATCCAACTTGGATTATATATGTATATCCTTATATCAACAGAGTCACAAAACAATTTTAAATAGTGTGTGTGTGTGTGTGTGTGTGTGTGTGTGTGTGTGTGTGTGTGTTTTAGTCCAACACTAGAACTTGGTATTGGACGCTTTTGCTCATTGGTTGGTAGTCTACCGCCCAAACCATACCTCCAGTCTCTGTTTTTTTTTTTAGTGGAAGAAGAATCTCAAAACAAAAGCCTTAAACTTGCTCCTTAAACTTGTTGGTGCTGTATCATCTGAGTCACGCCTCCTTGCTTATATGAGATGGAGTTTTTCAGACTTTTCGTCTCAAATGGCTTTGAACCGAAATCCTCCAGGACTTAGCCTCATGAGTAACTAGAAGTACAGGTTTGGCAAATTTCATAGATATTGAATGCACATTATGAAGTCACCAGGCACTTTGTAAAGGCATGGTGTGAGTGAAAAAAATCTGGAAGGTGTGGTGAAACCCCCTAGCGTCCGTCTCTCCCCAGCTACAGGGCAGATAGCGCATAGTGAAGAACACACACCTAGGGGCAAGCCCAGCCAGATGTGTGAGGCAGGTGATCTTGTCAGTTCCATAAAGCTCAGCTTCATAGAGCATGGAATAGGTCAGACAAGAGGCAAAAATAGATTGGGACTGGAGGAGAGGTTGTCAACAAAGATAATCAGTGCAAAGACTCCTATTCCATTTACTTCCTGTCTCTAGCATTTTTAAGCTTATATATCTCCTGCCTTTCTATAGATATTGATGGAGATGGTGCTTCTGTAACTTTTTTTTTTTTACCTACTCTGGCCTCAAACCACCAGTCTCCCTATTTCTGCCTCTCGAGTAGCTAAGCTTTTTGGCATGATAACCATACCAAGCCTAGAGCATGCTTTTTAAGGAAAGCTACAAAAAAAAATGACCTCAAATCTGATCCATACCTGTGGTGTCAGGTGACTGATGTTATTTCAAGTCAGGATCACAGTCAACTTTGAGAAAAGAGTTAATATTGTCCCAATTACAAATATTTAGAAATGGTTTTTGCTGAAAAACAAAACAAGACAAAAAGCAGTAAGTCCTCACACAAGCAACAACAACAACAACAACAAGAAAAAAACAACAGTCACTGATTTTTTTTCCCTGGGGCCCCACAAGTTAACTAAAACTGTGACTAAACTTGACATCCTTGCTCCTCTGTTGCATCTGTCTCCTTTGCTTGGAGTGTCTCTCCTGCAGTCACCTTGGAGATGGGGAATGACAGGACTGATGGATTACAGCTTTGTGACAAGAGATCAAAAGTATCTTTAAAGAAAGGACCATGAGTGTCTCCCAGGACAGACCACCTCTAAATGAGGACCAAGATCTGTAACAATGAAGCTGCATCCTGGAGCAAGAGGAATCATCTCATAAGAACCAGACTGTTCCTCTCAAGTGAAGACAGCATCTCAGAACCAGAACTGACATGGTTATGAACTAAGCCACACTTCACCAGGCACTGCTGAACCATGCATTCCTCTCTCCCCTTAACCCAGACCTTCTTCTATTTAAGCCCAGTGCTCCTGTCTGTACCCCAGAGATGGGTAGAAATGCTTCTGCCCATTTCCCTCACATGGCCAGTGTGTTAACAAATCTTTCACTGGCCATCACCACAACTCCACTCTTTGGGATGAGTTGGGGGTGACTAGGGCTATGTTGGAATCCCTGAAGTTAGGCCACTTGCTTAGGACTCTGGATACCTTCCCACTTGATAGAGGAGACTAGGAAGCCCCAGAGAGCTAAAATAACCACCAAGTAGTGAGTGAGTCAATGAAGCCAGGATTCAAACCTAGATTTTTTTTTATCTGAAGTCCATCCTCCTTTACTGTAATAGTTCATCTCTGCTGCCGTGTGCAAATCAGAGAAGAGATGGACCAGGAGTATGAGCCAATGTGGCTTTTGCTGTTTATTTCTTTCCATCAAAGAAGGCTGGGATAAGTACAAGCGCAGCAAAGCAGGGTGGGGGTCTGCACTGTGGTGGAGTGGGCAGCGCACAGTAATAAATGAGCTTCCTGCCTCCACTTTGGAAAGCCGGCCATCTCTCCTGCAGAATAAGCGAGCCAGTAGCAACTTTTCTCTACCTGTGGCCACCCCCAGCATGAAGAGTACAGCTCATTGCATTTACTTCTGCAGGGACAGAGCTACTACCTCCCCATGATGTGCTTTGGCAACCATTAAAAGGCTCTGCCTTGGTATCCAGTGGCCGAAATCCAGAGGCTAATTCTTTCCTATTGACTCCTACTCGTGAGCAGTCTTTCCATCTTTCCTGAAGCTCAAGACAGGCCCTAATGATGGGTGGAGACCACAGAGAAGGGCTGACTACATTTTCTTGGACCATGAAGTCTCCGGTGTAGGCCTGGAGAAGGGAGTAACATCGTCAGACCTTTCCAAGACCACAAATCCCATTTATTGGAGTTAACAATGAATGAGATCTGCCAAACATTCTTAGCTCACCCTTCCTTGGGCACCCGCCTGTTGCTTCAATAAAGCACTTAACCATATTTTACCCTAACAAAGCACTTACCATATTTTCCACAAATACTTTTCCCTTTTAAAAATTAATTTCCCCTTCTTTATAATATAAAGTCATTATATTCAGACTCCTGGAAAAAAAAGTGAATACTCATAATTCTATCATATGAAAAGACCCATTCTTGTGTACTTCCTTCCTCTTAGAAAATAATTCACTTTTTTAGTTAAAAGCTTATAACTCCAAGTCAGGCCCTGGTGGTTCTTGCCTGGAATAACTAATTGTTTAGGAGGCTGAGATCTGAGGATCACAACTCAAAGCTAGCTCAGGCAGGAAAGTCAGTGAGATTCTTATTTCCAAACAGCAACAGGCCAGAAGTGGAGCTGTGGCTCAGTGTTAGGATGCTAACCTTGAGTGAGAGAAAGCTAAGGGACAGTGCTGACGACTTCAATTCAAGAACTTGAGTTCAGGCCCCAGTACTAGCACCAAAAACAAACAAAACAAAACTTATGACTCCAAAAGAGCCGTGTTCTATATATTGGACATGGTTAGTTTATAGTAGGTAAAAGGGTAACATCTGCTGAATCTAGATCATTGAGCAATGTTGATTTTATCTTGCTTAAAAAATCCAATTAATCACATTACATGTGCCTGGAAACCTTAATAGTGAACTTAGACCAGAACAAAACAAACAAATAAACAAAAACCCTTAGACTTAGAAAAAAATTGTTCTTGGTATCTGAATTCACTGCCCCAATCAATCTCAATTCACTTTTTTCATCTCTTCTTTTAAGTTTTTTTTATAAATGGTTTTATCCAGCTATAATTCACACACAATAAAACTCACCCCCTTTAAAATACGCAGTTCAGTGGTTTTAATATGTTGCTAGAGTTGTGCAGCCATTATTGCTACTTGATTTTAGAGCATTTTCTTCACCCTCAAAAGAAACCCCAGTCATTAATCATCCCAGTGTGTGTTACCCTTTTCTCCAATCCCTGGCTTCTGCTTTTGTTTCTCTCTGTATAGATGTGTATTTTGGAGACATTTCTTATAAATGTCACAGTCCAGTGTGAAGTCTTCTGTGATTGGCTCATTTCATTTAGCAGAAGGTATTCAAGTTTCATCCATGGTATAGTGTGGGGCAGCTTTTCATGCTTTCTTATTGTTGCCTTGCCTATGCTTTTATATTCTTGGGGAGTTTGTAATGGTGCATGTAGTCAGATAGGCTTGTTATATTGTGTTTCTCTTGTTTGACCAACACTGTCATTTCTAGTGTATTCTGTTGCCTGAGATTCCAAGGATAAATCAAACCAACCAAAACTGTGTAATTTACATTTAAATGACTGAAGGTATAACTATTGTAAAGTCTATTTGAAGGTAGCTGATAGATAAATAGAGAGAGAGAGAGAGAGAGAGAGAGAGAGAGAGAGAGAGAAATAGTTCAATGACTTAGACATACAATCAGGAAGAGAAAAAATAAAATTTCCAGAAGTGTCTATTGAATTTTTTTATTAAAAGAAAAGGCACATTGACATGTGGAACTGAAATCTTTAACCCTGTTGTGCAACTATTCAAAGTTAATATAAATTTAAAAAAATCCAGTACCAAGGAAATAAAGTAAAGGTGCATCCTTGTAAAAGAATTTTGATTAGCTGGAAGAAGGGCTAGCATAAACCAGGCTCTAGGAAGTAGAAAAGTTAACATGATTTTCTAAGTTAGCTGATTTGGTTTTTAGAAGGCATTATTAGAATGAAGAGAAATTGGTTCAAGACTTATATGGAACTTTTAAAGTCTAACTAAATCAGTGAGTGTCAATTGACCCCAGCGTGGGCTGTGAGGAAGATCACTTACAGCTGGGTGCTGGTAGCTCCTGCCTATAATCCAGCTACTCAGGAGGCTGAGATCTGAGGATCACAGTTTGAAACCAGCCCAGGCAGAAAAATCTATGAAACTCTTATCGTCAATAAACTAAACTCTTATCTCTAATAAACAAAAGAAGCTGGATGTGGCTCTATGGCTCAAGTGGTAGAATGTTAGCCTTGAGCACTAAGAGGTTCAGGGACTGTGCCCAGGCCCTGAGTTCAAGGACAAGCAAAAAAAAAAATCACTTATTCTCAATGAGATGTTAGGATGACCTTTGTCATGGCCTCTGTCTTTACATGCAATTGAGCTGTTTTTGTAACTGTATTTCAGAGGTCTAACAGATTTCTGTCTCTAATCAACTCATCATGTTTTCCCTCTGTGATTAAGGTGTTCATCAGCTTTCAACAGCATTGCAGAAGTTGGACTTAGTTAAAGATTGTGCAGAAAGAATATTTCTACAGACTACTTAAAACATTATTAGCTGTGTGCTCCCCATCCCCAGAATTTATTTAATTGTGTTACAGCTAAGAAATGTCTTAGGCAATGGATAGCATTCTCATTTTTTTTTTGTAAATTGAGACATAAAAACAAATGCAAATACATTAAGAGGTAATGAACACTAGATGCATTCTCTATTCTAACTGCTCAGACTTGAAGCAATACCACACAATACTTAGATGTCATTATCTAAAATACTTATGATGAGGTTTGTTTTTCCTCAATAAGAAATTAATTGGTAATAAATCTGTGTTAGAATGTAACTGGAAGTAAAAACAGACTTACCAACTGAATGTGGCTTCATGGATAAGAAACAAGTAGATGTTGGAGGTTTTGTATCTTTAAATATTAACCCTTGCAGTTGCATTTGGAAATGCAATGGGTTGTAGAGTTTCACATGGAAAATGGGATAATTTACCCATTCAAGGGGCACAAATGTAGCCTTCACAGTGTTTTGGGGCCTTCAAGAATGCATATGAAGTTGTACTTAGAGCCAGGATTCATAACTAATGTAACTTACCTACTCAAAATCCCATTGTTGAACATTTAGTTTACTCCCAGAGTTTCCAACATTCTAGTCTGTACAAATGCCCATGTCTTTTGTGAGCAAAGGACATGTTATTTTTTCTTTGGCTGTTTTAGCACTAGCAGTACATTCTGCCTAAATATGCACAAGAAGGAGAACTCCAGGACTCCGGTGAGACTGAATATTCAGGCTTGCTGAACAACTTGCCATGGGCAAGTCATTTAACCCCTACTTACTGCTAGCATTCTCAACAGTATGTAAGCTTAGCAAAGTGAGAGGAACTGGGGAAAGTTAAAAGTAGTAGAGATACTGAACATACAGGTGAAACTAACAAAATAAGCCTTAAACCACCGAGATCCTAAACTGAGTACATTTCAGTTGCCGGATGGCTCGTTTGCAGAGGAAGGGAGTGTGGGAATGAGGAGGATCAGAGGAATGGGGAGAGGACCAGTGGGTGAATACAGTCACTACAGTCAATGTACATATGTGGAAATGAAACCGAGTAACTTGAGAGTCTGAGTGAGTTTGGGAGAGGTAGGAGAGGAGCATGGGGAGGTGACCAAGATACATTGTACTTCTCAACTGATTTGTTGAATTGAAACTTCTTTGTACAATTACCTAATAAAAAATTGAATAATTTAAAATTAGATTTTTAGTTTTAAAAATCTAGAGTTTTCTTTTTCAAGAACATTTCTTACGAATTCATCCAGTGTCTCAAGATGTTCATCAAAGCATCACTCACGCTGATGAACTTTTGCGAGTCACATGAGCATCCAACAATAGAACTTTGGGTAGTTGGGTTATGTTACAGTTCTATTAAGGAATAATGCTCTCCTATTCAAAGCCATGACACTGCTAAGCAAAACAAACTTTAGATAATGTAGTAATTTTTAACCCTATGTGACCTCAGTTTTAGGTTTTGTGAAAATAAAATAGGCAAAGTTGGGAGCAGATAAAATATGAATGATCATTTCTGACTGAGCAGATCACGATCATTTTGGTGATGTATTTGTTTATTTGCATTACTGTGGTTGGACTTAGGTCCTTGCACTTGCATGAGAAGTGTGCTACTGGTGAACTACCCCTCCCACTCTATGCCTTTTTATTTGGAGAATGATTATCTATACTTCAGAGCATTCTATATAAAGCACATCTCTAGATATGTGATCTCATTGTCTCTCAATTGAGGACAACTTTGTATCCCCACCCTCACCCTCAGGAGAAAATGGAAACATCTGGAGTTAGTTTTGGTTGTCACAGTTGAGAGTTCCTATTCATATTTAGTGGCTGGAAGCCAGGAATGCTACAATGAATAGCCTCCTAAAATGCAGAGTTCTTCAGCCAAAATGGCAATTGTTGAGAGAAACGGAACTTTTCCTTCTAGGCCAGGTCTGTGCTGTCAATCTCAGAAACAAGGCTGAAGTGTGAAGGGACTGTCCATACTGCCTTACCAAGGTGACATATTCCCCCATCTGCCTGTTAACTCATTGTACCCATGTGTTGTCTGGTGCTATTTTACCAAGTTTGTTATTCAGGGTATGCTATGGCTTTTTGATATTCAGAAGCCCAGCTTCTAGGGCTTAGCAATCCTTTCAAAACTATTATCTCTGGCCTGAATTTCAGCAGCCTATTTCAAAACTCATAAGCCATGGCTTTGGGTCTTTGTTCTTAGAATTTTGCTTTGGTATATTTCTCCCTAAGGCTATAAGCATACTGTCTAGCTGCTGGAATTTGTGGAGGGCTGAGAAGGAAGGAAGGTCATAGAATTAAAGGGAACACGAGGACATTAAGAAACTCATCTCAACAAATTTCAGTTATTTGTTTTATTTAAAAGTTATATCCATGTGTGCTAATTGCCTCGCAAAATAAAGCACTGGCGTGACAAAACACACTTTACTTTTGTCAAAGATCGACCTGCCATTGTGGCACATGCCTCTAATTTCAGCATTCAGGAGGTGAGGCAGGAAGGTCAGAAGTTCAAGGACAGCATGGGCTACAGACTGAATTCAGGTCCTTTGGAGCTATAAAACACAAGACCCTTGCACCTCAAAAAAAATCTCTGAAAAACATTACAATGTTCTGAATTCATCAGGGAAAATTCACTTCAATTTGGAATCTTGTTTCCCAAGACTAGATGGAAGATGTCACCATATTCACCCCGATAACTTCTCTGCACATTAGCTAATGAAACAGAGCCAGTGAAACACACACAAGTACACATGGATATAATAAGATTTATGATGAAGTATTAACTCATGTAATTAGGGAGGTAGAAAAGTTCCACCATCTGCTTTCTGCAACCTGGAGACTCCGGAAAGCAAAGGCCTGAACAATAGATGACTGATGGTGTAGATTTCCAGTTGTGCTTTAGTAAGCGCTTCTAAGTGTCGAAGTAGGTGATTTTCAAATCTATGTCTTCGGCTGAGATCTCAATACAAACTGAGGCAACTCAGAAGTGGGAAAAACAGTCATGATGCAGAGACTTTACTGGATGGGAAAAAAATGACAAAGGAACATCAAATGGATTCTCTGGGACTTAACTCATCTAGAAAATGAAGAAAAATAAATGCTGTATAACAGAGTTGCTACAAATTGAGAATAAGACAATACGGGTAGAACTACTATATGAAGCAGTCATTTCTTACTTGAATTATCTAGTTAAATCACAGAATTCCCGGGCATTGGAACTTCCAGGGACCCAAGGCATCTGCTCAGTGAATCTCTCCTCCAGAGGTGATTTGGCTCAGAATCTGAGTTCTCTTCGCTCTCATCTCCACTCTGCAGACTTTCCTTTCACACCACAGCTTCTACAATGATCTGTACTGTTATTTTGTGTTATGCTCTTCAGTTCAACTGCCTCAATGACATGACTCATTCTTTGGACTCCCATATTCAAATTTCAAGGGTGTGGGCATTCTGATTGGCTGACTGGCACGTGTAACTGTTCCAGCTAGACAAAAATACACAAGCCAGAGGTATAGTCTGGAGGGTAAGGACAAGGCTTATGGACCCAGGCATCATCTAAATCGCCTTTGCTGTGAGACTGCATAATAGATAACATGACTCCTTAATTGATTACTCAGATCAGTGGGTTGGGAAGAGTCCTCCAATGGGCATCAGTTGCCAATGTTTACTCTCCTTTTCCAGGAATTTATAACCCTGACATTATGGCAGGGCTGTCATTCACTCTGTCCTGGTACACAATAGGCTTGTAAAAACAACAACAACTGGGCCATATTTAAAATTTTTGAGGTTGAAGAATTCCGATTGTCTTAGGTCACAGGCTGCAAAGACATGGATCAGCATTATGGAAGGCCAGCCTGCAGGAGTCTCTTTGTGATAAGAAAGAAGGAGGCCCATTCAAATAGAAAAACAAAGCCAAGAGATGGGGAAGGTGTAGCTACAACTTTGAGTCCTCTCTTGGAGTATTAGCCTCCAATTACACTTCTAGAGCATCTCCCATGTGTGAAGGGCTAGCAGTCCCTTTTTGCCTCTGCCAACATCTGCTGAGCTTCTGTCACTTGCAAGCAAGGGTTTTGGCCAGGTGTGTTGTCTCAGAAGGAGATGTCTGGCAGGCAGGCAAATGCCTAGGACCCCAGGTAGCTTGAAATCCTTGGGTTTTGAGGTCCACAGAGAGCTTTAGCTTTCCTGGTAGGAAAGTCCCTGACCCAGAGGATTCCAAATGTCACAAGTCTAAGTGCAGCCTTCTTAATCCTACTTTAACATTTGTGACCTTTTACTAAATAATGTCGTCCCAAGGTAGAGGCAAAAATAAATAAACTCCCCAAATAAAAGTCAAATGGCATGTGACTTTTGTTGCATGTATTAAAATAGGTTAGAGGGAGAAAATGGAAGGAAACTCAATTTTTGTCTTTTTTTTTTTTTTTTGCTTTCTTCAAAACTTTGCCCTAGAAGTCTAGGAGAAAAATAAAAATAGGACAGCTCAGGATTGAAAGTAGAGTTCTCTTTTCACCTTTCTTTTGTGACAATATGAACTTACAAGATACAGACAGCGTTTTCAGAATCCAAGCTTGGAGATATTCAACTCTTAGACTGTCTGGGTTACCGTCTTTATCTAGATTATCATTTAGGAGAAGCCAAGTGTTGTTAGCAGGCAAAGAAGAGATGCTATTAGAAGGACTTGGCTGTTTCTACCTTTTGGCTGTTGGAAAGCAAGCTGCCATGAGCACAAGTTTCTCTTTGATAAATATTTTTTCAACGAATTAGTAAAAGAAGGAGTGAGTGAATGAGTGAATGAATGAATGACCACACCAGTCTTTTGTGTAGGCAACAATTTTATGACCATATTAGGAGATGTTGAGAGAGAAGGGCTGGGGTTCAGCTACATAAGAGTTGAAAATTCCGAGGATTGAAGTTAGAAGCTAGCTCAGGTATAAAGTTAATGAGACTCATTTCTCAACCAACAAGCTAGGCGTGGTGATGCGAGCCTGTGCTTGCAGCAATGGGGGACACATAGGGAGGAGGATCGTGGTTTAGGCTGGCTCCTGTGTAAAAACAAGACACCTGAAAAATAACCAAAAAGCCTAAAAGGATGGGGGCATGGTTCAAGTGGTAGAGCACCTCCCTAGCAAGTGCAAAGCCCTGACTGCAAACCCTAATATGAGAGAAAATTGAGAAGAGCATTATTTGTCCAGTGATTCTCCCAGCAGCTGGTCCTGATTAGAACCTTGCTTGTATCTCACGAGGTAACAGGTCCCATGCTATCTCTAAAAATGCCCTCCCTCAGGTTCATAAATCCCTTTCATGCTAATTTGCTTTGAAGTGCTGTCCTTTCCCAGGGTATACATTATTGAAGTGGTTGTGGTCAGCAAAGGGAAGAATCATGAAACCCACCTGAGCCTTCCAAAGCAAATAGCCAGACACCTTGTCTGAGTTCCAGAAATCTAAAACAAGCCTGACCAAGCCATCAAGGCAGGAAGTCACTTAACAGCTAACACGGCCGCCCACTTCCTGAGCCTGGGGTGGGAATCCAGCATCCCGTAGAAGAGCTGCACATCTTTTTCATCCTTGCGAGTTGACTGGGCTTTCTCCCTGACCAGGACTGTGGGGAAGCCACGAGAATAGAAAGTGATTCACAAAGACCAGCTGCAAACACTTTTAGATGTTCATTCTCAAGCGGGAGATTTATACATTCTATTAGAATCTGTATAAAGAGGGCCAGAGTTGCCGCTGAACACTGTTGCCCAGTGTTTGCTTTGGTGATTAGTAAGATGCCTCTTTCCTACTATTTGGGTAAGGGGAGGGTGCCCCTTTATATTAGGGAACTTTTAAGTATGGAAGGTACAGATGTTGTCAGGCTGGGCAATGATGGCTCACTCCTGTAATCTTACCTACCCAGTAGACTGAAATGGAATGATCTCAGTTCAGAGCCAACCTGGACAGGATAGTGTGTGAGAATCTTATCTCCAATTAACCAACAAAAGGTCAGAAATGGGGCTGTGGCTCAAGTGGAAGAGTAAGTAAGAGTGCCCTTACCTGACTTCTGGCCCCACAACTTGTACCAAATGCGTGTCCAAGGATGCTGAGCTCTAAGAAGCTTGAAGCTAAGGGACAGATAGATGGGAAACGAAAAACTATCAATCGTTTCATTTATCAAAGTTGCCAGTTTAATGCGCAGGAAAGCAAAGTAAATATCTGGCTGGAAAAGTGAACTTGAAAGCTAGAGGACTGGGGATGATAAATAAAAGGAAGTTGGAAAACAACACTTTGAAATTTTCAAAGACAAAATGCAAAGGACTAGACCAATAGATTTTGTATTCTTTCTGTGCTTGTTTTGTTTGTTTCTGCCTAGCTACCCTGGCACAATCTTCTAGTCAAAAGAGATTGTCTCAAAGGCAGAAGATGACCATTTAATTTAGTGGTTTTAACTTTGGACTCATTAACCTCTTTGGGTCTCCAGTTTTCTCCTCTGATAGTGAAGAGAGGAGAATGTACCTTACTGAGTTGTGAGCATGGTTTTTGTGTAGCATTCAGCGCAGCCAGTATACAGTCTTCAAACTGATATTAGCTGTTGGTTTTATTAATCTCTTAAGGAAAAATTACAGTCTAAATACAAGAACATCTCAAAAATTTAAAACTAGAGCTTTGCCTGATAACAAGAGGATTTTATCAATAGGCCTAGGAGAATCAGAATGTTCCTTGGTAGTTGTGTTGGTATATTGATTATGCACCAGGATGTATATAATTGTGTTCTAAATGTCATATAAATGAGGAAAAGCAAGCTCAGTGTAGAACTCATGTGGTGCCCTAGGTAGAGGCATCAGGGAGGCCTACCAATCAGGTGTATGTGAGCTTTTTGGAGTGTTCAAACTCCTGATGGTATGACTTTTCTGAATTTTTTTTTTTTGGTCGGTCATGTGGCTTGAACTCTGGGCTTGGGCACTGTCCCTCAGCTCTTCAAATCAAGGCGAGCGCTCTACTGCTTGAGCCACAGCGCCACTTCCGGTTTTCTAGTGGTTGTATTGGAGATAAGAGTCTCACGGACTTTCCTACCGAGGGTTGGCTTTGAACCATGATCCTCAGATCTCGGCCTCCTGAATAGCTAGGATTACAGGCATGAGCCACCGGCACCCGGCTTTCCTGGATTCTTATAATAAAAAAATTAAATGGACCTCACTTTCATGTTACAGACATTGATTTTTACAGGGTCTCAAAAGATGCAAAATGGATGGTAGAAAGGACCCCTCTTATAGTTGGGATGATAGATGTCTACTACCATGCCTGGTTTGTTCATCCAGATAGGGTCTGGAATTTTTTTTTGCCTAGACTGACCATGAACTGTGATCTTTCTGATCTCTGTCTTCCAAGTAACTGGGATCAAATGTATATGTCATTGTTCTGGTCCCATTATTTGCCCTCTCTTTTTAGGTAGTGATTGGGTCCATTGCAGCTTGGCATACTATGCTGCTTCTTGCTCCTTTATGAAAGATGTTAGTTCACTGGAAATATTCAAATAAATCCTCTAACTATACCATTATTCCATAGATGTGTGTGTTCATGTGTGCACACCCACACCCACATACACACATGATTGAGCCGGCGAGAGCTGCTGTAAGAACATCCCACATCTCCCTTTTCTTTTGGTTGGTGATTTGCTGGTCATCTCTGACATTCCTTGTTTTGTAGACAAACCACACCACTCACTGCCTTGATGTAACAGTGTTCTTCATGTGTGTCTCCAATTCCTCCCTCCTCCTTTTCTTTTTGCAACAGTTTTGTGGCTGGAACTCAGGGCTAAGGTGCTCTCATTTGGCTTTTTTTTTTTTTCCTTTTGCTCATGGCTGGCACTTTACCACTGAAACACACTTCCACTTCTGGCTTTTTGCTAGTCAACTGGGGGTAAGAGTCTCATGGATTTTCCTTGTCTGGGTTGGCCTCAAACTGTGATCCTCAGATCTCAGCCTCCTGAAGAGGTAGGATTGTAGGCATGAGCTGCTGGTACCCAGATCAAATTTTTCCTTTTTATAAGAACACAGGCATCTTGTGTTAAAAGCCACCCTAAAGACTTCATTTTAACCTGATTATCTCTCTTATGACCTAGTCTCCAAATAAGGTTATATTCTGTGTTAGTAAGAGTTGAGTCTTCTACCCATGAACTCGAGGAAAGGGATAGTTTGTACCACACTGTCAGTACAAAATCTTGATAATGGGAGACTATGGTGTCTGACTGAGTTACACACAGTTGCCTATATGGTTGTTTTTCCCTGTGAAGACAAAAACACCCAGTCAAGGAAAACTTGAAGATCGGAACACAAAAGCCTGAGTAAACATACAGACGGATGCCAGTGCATCAACTAACACTTGTGAATGAATGAATGTGAAGTTGTTCTCAGTGACTCAATCTCTCACCCTTTCCAGGTCTTTGTTCAGTGATATCTGAGCACTAAAAAGTCACCTCCTCACTGGTACACATCTCCTCTTCTCCCCTTTTCCCCTTCTCTGTAATACCTTCGATTACACTCTCATAATTCACTTGTTTATCATTTTAATGGCCTGTCTTCCCACTGGAAAGAATCTGTGTTACGTTTCCTTCTGTATATGCTAGCATCTATGACCTCGCCAGATAGGGAGTAGAGCTTTAATTTTGTGGAGTGAATGAAGGAATGGTGTGGAAATGTTTTGACATGCATTTCAGGTTTTGCTTGAATCTTCTCTTTCCCTTCATGGAATTTTAACCCTCAGCTTTTGAACGGTTGACAACTTGATAATAAGACTTTTGACAGCAAAGCTCCAATTTTGATAATAAAAGAGTCAATGATTGAAAATGTTTAACAGTCAGCAAGGTAATATGATGATGGCACGTGGGTGGAGCCCAAAGGCTTGGGGGAGCAGAAGCAGGGGGTCTGCCATAAATTTGTACAAGTAGTAGGCATGGAGAAGGGCAAATGTACTCTGAATGTACTGAGGCAGAATGGTCCATGATTTTATGTCAGTACAGAATACCAGGACTAGCCATTGAACTGGGTGCTGGAGGCTCATGCCTGTATTCCTAGCTACTTGGGAGGCTGAGATCTGAGGACTGAGGTCCAAAGCCAGTCTGGGTAGGAAAGTCTGTGAGAATCTTTTCACCAATTAAACAGCAAAAAGTAGAAGGAGGGGCTGTGGATCAAGTGGTAGAGTGCTGTCCTTTAGTGAAAAAGCTATGAAGACACTGCTCAGGCCCTAAATTCTATCCTCAATACTGACACACATGCACACATGCCCAACCAGCAGTTTATAAGGCGAGCCAATGACAGTGAACAAGCACAGTAGTACAGTAATGCTTTCCAAATATTATGCATATAATGTTGAAAGTATGCTATTACAACGTGTTCTCAGAGAATGCCTCTGCTGGCTCTAACTTTGAATATTGAAAGAAGGACTTGAATTCTGAAGCCAAACACTGCAGGGTCAAATGTAAGGTTCAGCATTAATTAACCTGGTAATTCTTTTAAAGTGAGGTAGTCAGGCACTGGTGGCTCATGCCTGTAATCCTAGCTACTCAGGAGGCTGAGATCTGAGGATCACGGTTCAAAGACAGCCCGAGAAGAAAAGACCCCATGAGAGTCTTATCTCTAAGAAACCACTCAAAAACAGGAAGTGGTGCTGTGGCTCAAGTGGTAGAGCACTAGCCTTGAGCACAAAGAGGTTCCATGACAGTGTCCAGGCCCTGATTTCAAGTCCCAAAACTGACAAAAAAAAGTGAGGCAAAGTTTTATTAATTTAAAGAATGATGGCAATATTTTAATTAAGTGGCATAGTTCAGATTAAAAAAAAATTTCCCCCAGAGTTCCAATTCTATGTGATAAATTATACGTTTTTCATCTGTTTTCTAATTTTTTGTACAGTCTCTGATGACTGGGTTTCATATTAATTTTTTTCAAATTGTTATTATAAAGGTGATGTTCAGAGGGGTCATAGTTACATAAGTCAGGTAAAGAGTACATTTCTTTTTGGACAGTGTAACTCCTTCCCTCTCATTCTCCCCAAACTGGGTAATCCTCAGTGACTTGTCTAACCTCTCTGAGCCTCAGTTTTCTGGCTGGATAATGTAGCTGGGATAAGACAATTTCTAGAAAAGGAATACTATTTTAATGGTCATTGATGTTCAGCCATACTCCTGTAGTTGAAGAGAGGAGGGTAAGGGGACCAGCATGATTTGGGGGTAGCTTGAGAAGCAGTCAAGGACACCTCAGCTGTATTTTTATTTTTGCCAGTCCTGGGGCTTGAACTCAGGGCCTGGGCACCGTCCCGGAGTCTTTTGCTTAAGGCAAGCACTCTACCACTTGAGCCACAGCACCACTTCCAGCTTTTCTTTTCTTTTTTTAATGTGGTACCAAGGCATTGAATCTAGGGCTTCATGCATGCTAGGCAGACAATCTACCACTAAGCCACAGCCCTTAGCTGTCTGTTTATAATAATAATAATAATAATTATTATTATTTTTTAAAATTCTAGACAATTTCTCACTTAGGTAGTCCAGGATGTCTGGCTTTGAACTAACCCTGCCTCCTCCTCCCCAGGGCTGACATTACAGGTGTGCACCTCCACTCCCCGTGTTTTTATACTATCTGAAATGCATTCCTTCATTGGTATGTGTGCCAAGCTTTCGCCTCTCCCGTGTGCAAGCAAATGACCACACGAAGCCAGATAAGTTAGGCCAGAGGGATCCTGCTTACCCACTGCATCGCCCTCGGTGGCCCACGAACCCCCACATGCCTCTGTCTTACGCAGCTCGAGGTAATCAGGAAGAATATCTTACTTTCCCCCCCTCACCTCCCCCCTCCCGCCGCCCCCCAGCACCTGCGGAGCAGTGGAGCGGTGGCCACTGCGAGGCGCTCAGGAGGAACGCGCGGAACCGAGGGGTGGGGCCGGGGGTGGGGCGGGGCCGGGGGCGGGGGTGGGGGTTGGCCCACGTGGACTGCGGGGCTGGCTAGGGCACTGGCAGCTGGCCGGCCCGGCCAATCAGCGTGGCCGATGGCCAGCCCGGCCTCCTCCAGTCCCCCCCCCCCAACCTCCCCGCCTTCGTCCCCACCAGCAGCTGCCCGCCACCCTGGACGGGGCGCACCAGCCCGGCGCCCCGGAGCCTCGCGGAGCCAAGCGCCCCCTTTGCAGACGCCCACCGCGCGCGGCTCCCGCCGCAGCCTCGCTTCCTCTTGGAGAGACCAGGGAACTTTTCGAAGGTGATGGGTCGTTGTCAAGGTCTGAGCATCCAGGGGCTCCCGGCAGCTGCGATTCCCTGCCTCGAGCCGCACACGCGGGTCTGACTTGGTGACCGACTCGAGTCGAGTAAGAAGAGGGCTTGGTTGCACGGGGAGGGGGGCGGACGGGCGGGCTGGGACACGGGTTGGACCGGTCGTGGGCGCCCCCCGCCCTGCGCCCCGCGCTCAAGCGCTGTCCTGTGGGGTGGCGGCTGCCCGGTCCGGCTGCTCTGGGTTGAACCGGGCTGAGAGCGAGGGTAGCGCCCGAGTTCCTGTCACCGTGCACCCCAAAGTTGGAAGTTTTGCTCTGAAAGTGAGGCTGTGTGGTCGGCCAGGGACAGTAGCCCGCTTCCAGTTTCAGGGTTCACGGCTGTCCGTTCGATTTCGTCCCAACACCCCCCTGGCCCCCCAGCCCGGGTGGCTTTGTACAGGTGCACGCGGAGGGGCGCGGCGGCGCACTCGCCCAGCTCTTGTCCGGGACACGCTGGTCTTGGGGTGTGTGTGTGGGGCTTATCCCTGGGACCTGAGGCCCACTCCTTACAGGAGCCAGAGAAGACAGGTTAGCCCTTACCCCATCCCCCTCCACGCCCCCCCACACGCACAGCGGAACCCCGGAACCCCTAGACTCCAGCAAGGGGCCGGCGCCAAGTGGAGAGCCCGCTGGAAGTTCCCGCGCTTCCCGCGTGAGGCGTTTGCCCACCGAGGCTGCCTTTCTGTTTCTTTCCTTCTCCCTTCTCTCTCTTACCCTCACCTTTCCCGCCACCCCCCCCTCTTTTTTTTGCGTGACTCATTTGCTCTGTCAATCCTGGGTGAAGCGAGGACATCTTTGGGTTCCCCCCACCTCATAGAAGAGCTTGTCCTTGGAGATGATTAGAGATTGGAAAACTTGAGGCTAGCCTGTGGCTGGGGAGGGCAGGGTGCGTTGTGTTTTCCTCTTGAATCGGTGCCAGTGAACATTTCAGGGGGTCACACACTCCGGCGACTGTGTCAGGTAAGTATGAATCAGCTCAGAAGTGTGTATATGCCCAGGTGCATGCGGGGGTGGGGTGGGGTGGGGGTGAGACATGGGCCCATCCCCCACCGGGGTTTAAGGACACCCCTCCCCACCCGACCCCCCAGTTCCCCAGTGAAAGCATCTGTGTCTCCCAATTCTGCGCGTGTAACTTTCCCCTGATTTTCCCTCCACACTAAGCAAGGCTGGTACCCGCGGTGTTTGGGTGGTGGTGTTGGAATTTCAAGCCTTAGTCTGCTTCTTTCTCTAATACCCTGGCATAGGGTTTGTCCTCAATTGCAAACCTCCTCTGCAACTTTGGCAGAGCGATGACTAACCTTTCTAGCAGAACTTGGGTTAAAAACCACAAACTGAAAAACAAAACAATGCCCACTCACTCCCCCCCCAGACGCCCCCACAAAACAAAACACAAAACAAAAAAATTCCCCACAAAAACACTACCACCACCACCAACAACAAATCCCAAACCCCAAAGGCTGTCAGGCATTTTGGCAATATAATAAGTGTTTTCTACCCAGTCCTTTGAGAACAAATGTCTGACTTGAAGAATTCTTCAACAGCTCACTGTGGTTTTATGGTGAGAAGCATTTCTGCTAAGTTGATAGTCACAAATCAGCATCACAAATCCAATACTTCCTTTGAATAGGAAATCCAGGCCTTAATAAGGCAGTATGAGAGCAGCGTTCAGAATCATTATGACTAAGGATACTTAACCTCTTCCCCAAATGACCCAGTTGTGATGGCATTATTCACTTGTGCAAAAAGCTTATTTTTATATGTGTGGACATATTGCTCGATCAATATTTCTCATAGCTGAAAGCTGCATTTTGAGGTTTTCTCCCTAAGTTCTTCTCTCTCATTGTTCTGCTTTTCAAGACTTTGCTGTCTCCTCCTAACTCCCTTACCCTCCTTCACACTTCTCGCTACCTGTAGACACTTTAAAATTTATCAAAAGGCTTTACATCAGATTTTGGCTTGGTCAGTGCTCCCTGTTAGAGGTAGGGCAGTTGCTTTTCCCAGAAAGCCATTGGTTGTCAGTTTGCCTGTCTTTGAATGGACTTTATTCTCTCTATTCACACACACACACACACACACACACACACACACACACACACAGAGCTCTTTGATTATTGAGTATTCTTCATTAGAGGCCATCTTTCTCATATTTCTAGTACCAGACCATTCTAGGTCACTTGAATTTCAATATTCATTTTATGATCTTTTTAGAGATCTGTATTGTTTGATGACCTAGTTCCATTTAGTAACAAGGGAAAGAAAGAAAGAAAAATCTTTTGCCTTGTCTCCCACCTCCTTTTCAGTGGCACATAGCCTTTCTCTCACAGATGCTTTTATCTGTACCTCGAATTTATCTTTACACTTAAAATAATACTTTGATATGTAAATGGCGTGTTGATGCGTATGGTGCTGAAACTATATCCACTGGGGATAAACGTGTGGGAATGACGTCATCATCAGCCAATCCTCCATCTAATTTGACTGAGCGCTGGCAAAAGTCACATTACCATATTGAGCAAGGATTTCTATATTGCCTGTGATGTGGAAAGGAATGAGGGAGAGGTCTTCTGACAGTTCTTAACTCTCAATTAGCTGCCTGGTTGGAGAGTTTTGGGGATTTCTGTACTAAGAAGCTTAGCCTAATAAAATTCTCAGATTGCCATTTTACAAATCTCTTGAGAATTTGCATAAGTACATTTCCCCCTTTTCCTTTCTTGCTTTTGGGGTGATTTTCCCCCACCGTCTGTATTTCTTATTATATTTAAGCAGTTGTGCAAATAGGTTTCAATTCCACATGGCAGTTTATGAGTACAAGGCATCCTGAGCAATGTCACCCCTTCCAATCTTTCTCCCTCCCCTGTACTGCAGCCCCACCCGTCCCCTTAAGTTACCTGACTCCATTTTCACATAGGAACATGATGCTTGTATTTGCTCACCCTCCATCTCTCCATTCATATGCCTTTCTCCCTGTAAGCCCCCCTCCCTATGAACAAAATGTGTCTCAGCTTCCTGGCATTCATTTGGTTAACTATCACTTAATTGTTCAAAGGAATCACACCATTGGAATCCTCCCCTACACACATCAAATTTAGGCCAATTTGTTTGTGTATATTTGCACCCCTGCATATGTTTTCATATGTGTTTGTAATTTACACCTAACTTTCACATAGGAGAGAAAAATGCCCTTTGTTTCTCTGTGCCTCTATTGCTTTTCATAAGTGTGTGTGGATACATCATAGAAAATGAACTAGCCTTATGGTTTTTTTTGCCTCAAGATAGATGGACCAACTAGGTGATGGGCTAATTTGTTTGTGTATATGTGTTTGTTCATCAGATGTTAGCTATAAATCAGCCAGGATGAGCAAGATGACTTCAAGTCCTGAAGCCAGTCATAAATGATTGGGAGATCATGCAATGTAATTTATCCTCATTTCAGAAGATTCAGGATGGAGAGTGGGGGACAGGCAGACATGTCCACCAGGGGTCAGTGAAGTGACCTTGGTCACATTAATCACTTCATAATAATTTGTTTTGAAAATGTTATTTCAAAAAGCCAGTGTCAGGACCTTAAGCAGTTGTGACTTGAAGAGGGAAGTTTAAATTGCAGGATGTAGTGGCTCAGTCAGCTGGTAGCACTGACGTTCTCTTCCTCCTCCCCCACCCATTTAGTTTTGGTCTGAGATTGGGACTTGAATTCAGTACCTAATGCTTCTGCTCATTGGCCAGTGCTCTACCAACTGACCCATGCCTCCAACATATCCTCTCTCAAGACAAAGCTTTGTCTTTCCTAGTCACTTAACATTTATGAAAAATTAAAGCGACCAGTTATGTAACTGCCATTCAACCAATTATTCTCTGTAAAGCCAGGAAAAAACATGTTCCCTTAAAACAGCAAACGGATATAAACTTAATTACGCATTCTGGTTTAAGGTAAGACTCAAAGTAAGGCTGGAAGAATTTAAAATCTCAAAAGTACTTCCTTTGTAAACCTACTTAAAGATAATAGTAAGAGGTAGCTTTTATTTTGAAAAAGAAAAAGTACCTCAGAGCTCTGCTTTCTAGAAGACCAGAAGATAGGGCTGAAGGTCAGATTTTGTGACTTGACTCATCATGTACCATATGAAAGGGCTGGGGTTAAAAATCCAGGAGCCAGAAGGAATGTGGGGGTGTGGCTCAAGTGATAGAGCTTCAGCCTGGAGATAAAAGCTAAGCAAGAATGCAAGGCTCTGAGTTCAAGCTCCAGTACAGGATTTTTACACACACACACACACACACACACACACACACACACAATCCCTGTGTCCTCATTTTTTACCCCGTGCCATGCCAAAATAGACAAGGGGGTGATGTGGGGTGTCCTTGCAGAGGAGGACCACATGGATGACCAGGTGGACTTCAAGGTCAAGGTTCAGGTTGTTAGAACTCTATCTGTTAGAATCTAGCAGAGATGATAGCTACGTGTGCACCTGCTAACATGAGCTCCTTGCAGCTAGGAAGGGAATTCAGGCAGCTAGGAAGGGATGATTCAAACATCTAGTGGTGAGTGGAAGAAGATGGGGTATGATGCCTACTTTGGATCTACCTGAATATATAGAAAGGCCCAGATGTGAAAATGATCAGTGCAGCTGGTTTTGGCGATGGGTCAAGGGTTACTAATGAAAAGGAACCCAGAATGCTAATTTTTTGTGTGACATGGTCCTCCTTCCAACTGTCTTCCTTTACTTGCTGTCAAAACTAATTCCAACAATTTGGAATAAAACTCCATTTTTCTGGCAGGGTTGCAAATCGTGATAATTATTCAACATTTGTTGACCATTTAATGTGTTCCAGGTGTAGGGCGTTGCTGTTAATGGAACATTCTGGTGAATAGATGGTTTTCTCTGTACGGATGAACTACCAATTTTCAAAGAACCATGAATTAAAAATCACACCGAATCTTTTTTAGTCACTCTTTTTAATTCAAAAGATGTCAGGATCTTACAGTAGCAAGTTATTAGCATGAGCATAAATAATTTTAATTTCGAAGCATGGGAGCATCAGATATTGAGGAGTTCTTGTTAATAAAATGACAAATATAAAGCAGCTACTCCTTTTAAAAAGATAATAGAGACAGATAATTTGTTTTCCTTTATGATATTGTATTGTTAGTAAGAAGAATAAAATAGTTAGAAGATTTGGAAGATATCCTAGTATTTCTTAGGAAATAAGGACACTAGGCTTTTATGTTAAATAAAAATATGGTATTAGACATGATATAATATTGTTAGTCCTATTAGGTCATTTTAAACTAGAATAAATTGCACATCCTATGGCATTCAATGGCCTGAACTAAAGAGGGAGCTGTCAAAATCTAGAGTTATTATTTTTGTTATTAGTTTTGAGGTGACTGTTGTGTGTGCATAGAGTCTTACATCTGTGCCAAATGTCCTGAAAATTTCCATGAAAGTTCAGGGTCTTTTTTCTTCATTTTCTTCATTTCCATGTCATCCTTTGCCTAATGAGTCATGAAGATATTGATGAGCCCTCTGTAAACCACAGTTCCTCATCTGAGAATCATTAGACCTCAAACCTCAGACTTTAGATACAGCTTGTAAATGTAACCAGCTCTGGTTGGACTATCTAAGGCAGTGGTGCTGGCTCTGGGTAATTTTATTTTGGCAATATCGGCAGATGTTTTTGGTTGTTAAAGCCAGGCATGTTAATTAACATGCTGTGGTACACAGGACACCCTTACAACAGAATTATTTGGGTGAAAATGTTGTGTGTTGTGGTTGAGAAATACTTGCTGTAAGGCAACGTTTTAGAGCCAGAACATGGGTCTAATGTCTTACACAGTGCTCCAACTTCTAATGTTTATCAGGGAGCCCAAACCTGTTGCTGTCTAATCTAACATCCTTTCCTTCGACCTAGGCTTTTCTTTTCTTCTTATTATTTTAAAAGTAGATGTACAAAGGGGTTTCAGTTCCACAAGTCAGGTTATAAGCACAACACATCTTGACTGATGTCACCCCTTCCAACTGTTCTCCCGTCTGTCCCCCTCACCTCCCCATCCTCAAGTTACATCGTTCAATTCAAAATTGCTTTAAAGTATTATTATAAAGGTGATATACAGAGGAGTTACATAAGTCAGGTAAAAAGTACTTTTTATATGATGCCCCTCCCCTTTCCTTGCTCTCTTCCAGTCTAGATCAATTTTTAAAGAATGCACATTGAATATAATAACTGCATTTGCGCCTACCTACCTACCTTCCTTCCTTCCTTCCTTCCTTCCTTCCACCTTCCTCTTTGTCCTTCTCTCTGAGAAATCTTATTCTTTTCTTAATTAATAAAAATGACACATGCTTAGGGTAGAAAATTCAAATAGAACAAATATATAAACAAAAGTATAAAGCTCACCTCATTCTGTGACCTAGAGATGGTACCTTTTTGTATTTTGATACATTTATTTCTATTTCTTCTGTTTTTAGTCACAAGTGGCTATTTTGACCTCATATATACTATCATATAATCTGTTCTGCTTTCTGTCTTTACTCAGCAAAAGTCCACCGAAGGGACTTCGGTGAAGCCGTGGCTAGTGAAGGAGGCCAGTGGCCTTGGGCCAGCCCATGCCTCCTTACCCATGGAATCCTCCACAGCCAAGCATTCATATGAGTCTCAAATATGCCCCAGATCCATCTGGAGCAGGAAGCTGAAGCCATTCCCAGAGCGCTGGATCCCTCTGTTTCCTTGGCTGTATGCTATTCTCCTTCTGAATTCATCTTAATAGTAGTCACAAGCATCTGAAAGTTCAAAGGGATTTTGAGAGTTTTTTTCCCTTAATACATTTTTTTAACCAATGACATAAAGTTTTGTGAGTTCATATTGGCATAACTCTTTCAGTGTTTAAGATTTTAAATAGTCTAGAAATCATATTTTGTACACTTGGTGTTTAAAGGAATCCAAAGAGAAGATTGGTGGAGTGAATTCTTTTTTCCCACGTGTGTCAGCAGGGTTATCAAATTGCTGGGGCTACAATCTTGAGTACTATTCGAATCATTTGGCAGTTCTGGTAGCAGGCAGATGGTAATGTAAGCATCTGTTCACTTTTCTCTGCTTTCAGAATTGATTATACAATCCAGATCCACATCGTAGACACAGCTTTCTTCATTTGTATTTTACATTAATTCCTTGATCTCCTCCTCTCTGTCTCTTGTTTCTGCCTGACTCTCTTCTCTTCTCTCCTCTCCTCTTCCCTCTCTTCTCTCTCTCTCTCTCTCTCTCTCTCTCTCACACACACATATCCATGGACACACAAATCAAAAGAATCATTAAATTGATTACCATGGCCCACCCCTCCCAAGATAGAAGTGTCACATCATCTTGGTGTTCTGACCCACTCTTTGCAGGCTGTGGGTCTGTCAGGAGAGCCGAGCTGCATTAAGAGAGCTGGAGGATGGCGGTGAGTCTGCCCCTGGGCACCAATCTCATCTTCCTTATGTGCTGAATCTCCTCCCCTCCTCAAAACTTAGGAGCTGACCTGTAGATGAGGAGATTTAGACAACTCACAGATTACACAACATTTGAACTTTCCTTAGTAGGGCCCAAGAGTAACTATCACTAGGGGTGAGCAGAGCAGGCAAGTAAAGAAGCTTTAAGTCGTATTCGACCTTACATAGCAAATGCATCTTTTATGAGCATTTTCTGAGAGGACTTGCTATTTGTAGATTAGCAAGTATTTTTTTTATTTTAAAAATATTTGCCTTTGCTAGGCACTGGCTTACTCCTGTAATCCTAGCTACCCAGGAGGCTGAGATCTGAGGATCGTGGTTCAAAGGCAGAAAAGTCCTGTGAGACTCTTATCTCCAATTAACCACTTGAAACTTGGAAGTGAAGCTGTGGTTCAAAGTGGTAGAGCAGTATCCTTGAACAAAAGAGTTCAGGGACAGCATGTAGGCCCTAAGTTCAAACCCAGGACCACCACCAACAAATAGTCTTATTGAGCTTTCAGAAGAGAACTTTAATGTTTTGAGGCAATGCTATTTTGTTTCCATCATGGCTGCACCATTTCCCTGTATTATCCCATTCATCCCTCCCCTGAGGCTTCTATCTTAGATCCAGTCATCATCTCCCTTCTTTCCTGAGGAAATTGACGCTGCTGGGAGAAGCCATATTCCTCATCAGTAGCAGAACAGTGACTTGAACTCAGATTGTGTGGTCCGGACACAGAATGCTCAGGAGATCATTCATTCTTACACTTCTAAAACCATCCACCAAACTCTTCTCATGTGTCACCCAGGCCCAGTGAAGAGACGAGATCAATAACAAATGTATTTATCCCAGGAACCGGCTCCCAAATCTTCTGCCTGCAACATGGAGGCATTTGACGGTGCATCAAACGCATATTGTGAAACAGATATTTTATCCAATTCGTAAGGCCTGTAGATATACACCATGACTATTCAGGCTGCCTCAAATCAGGTAACCTGGTTTTATAAATGCCTTGGCAATGTTTGCTCCATGCACTGGGGGTGAGAGGGAATAGCTGACAGGGGGAGGAAAGAATCAAGAAGATAAGCTTTCTGTAGGCCCTGAGCTATGGTTGCATATTTGCGTTCGAGAAACATTGGGCAAAGGCCATGGGCCTCCTGCTCACCCAGGTCACAGTGTGATGGAGTCACAGCAAAGGAAGGCCCCTCTCATCCCTCCCTAGAATTCACAATTGATCAGTTTGGTGGTGCCTGAGCCCTTTGTTAGCATCCCATGTTTATTCATTATCGTGATTACACAGTGGAAGCGGCTCTCCTTGATGTGATGAAGCAAAGCAAGAGGCGAAGGCATTTAAATACACTTGAAATTAACGTTTGCACAAATAGGTGTCTGGCAGTGACTCTAATTTGATTCTAAAGACCCAGGAATAACTGAATCTGAGAAGAAGGGTCAGCTGGAATCCAAACTCAAGGATGTATGGTTCATCTGAAAGGTTTTAATGTGCTTGATCAGGGGAAGTCCTGCCCTCCCATTTTTGGTGGGGGAGCTGCCGGCTCAGGACTCACAAGCTGTGCCCTGGGTGCAGCGAGTTCTGGTGATTTCGATGGTAGAGTTACCGTCAGCTGTCCTGATGTGTACAGGAACAAAAGCACACTAATCATCCAGCCATGTATTAATCAGGAAAGGAAAATATTCCTCAAGTCTGAAAGTTAAGGTCACCCTGAGGAAAACAAGACAGGCAAGAGTCCTCTGTTCCTTTAAGACATTCTGATTCTGAATTTACTCTCTTCACATTTACAAAAAGACTCCAGGACCCCCCAAGTGTAAACTTGGGCTCTGGTTTGATATGCAAAATTTCTGAACCAAAGCATAAATAGACATGAACTTACAAGGAATTGACTACATTCATCTATGAGTTTCACAGTCTTCATTTACTTAGAAGCAAGGAGAGAGAGAGAGAGAGAGACAGAGAGAGAGGGGGAAAAGGGGGAAGAGCAAGAGAGGAGATGAATAAAGGGTTTAGGCAGATAGTATTTTTTAAAAATCCTTTGCAAATTCTAGAATTTTGTTGAATTTTAAAAATCTATATTAGCAGCCTTGTTGAGTATTTAGTACTATTGCTATTCTTTATTTAGGGTTTTTAATTTGTTTATTTGAGACAGAATCTTGCTAGTTAATCCAGGCTGGCCTTGAACTTGAAATCCTATGTCAGCCACTAGAGAGCTGAGACTTCAGGCATATGCTGTCACTCTTGGCTGCTATTCTTGATATTTAGACCAATGCACTAGAATCACGGGAAGGGTTGTGGAGCCAGATTCCCTGACCTCACCCCCAGAGTTTGTGGGGGATGAGGGGATTAAGAACATCTGGGCTTCCTTAAGGTTTGATTTGTGTTTCCTTTAGGTTCCACAGGGGTCTGATGCTCTCTAGTCTTGGACCTCACTTCGCATAAAATCTTTTTTTTTTATTGTGAAAATACTGACTTCGCATAAAATCTTGTAAGACAGTTTATTTTTCTCAGAGGTGAAAATGTTTAATATGGAGATTTTCATAAAACAAGGTTATTTTGATTAGACCAGGAGCTTCTCATTTTGCATCACACTGATAAGCTTGTCTAAATAGTATGATTCTGAAGATTGAAGGTTGATTCAAATTACTGGACCCAGAGTACAAATTAGGCGTTCGTTAGGTCTGTGTTAATGTATGTGAAGCCAATTTTGGCAATGTCTGCCGCCAGTTACTCTTCGATCACAAGATGGCATTTTCTGTCGTTGAAGGCATTCAAAATTAAGTATGTTTTTATATTGTATAGCTGGATATAGCAGCTTTACTATTGGCAGCAGTAACCCGCTGACTTCTGACATCTTGTTGATGTCTATATTGACCAGGGGAAAAAACATAGCTTTGATTCCCATATACTTTGGAGAGTGATTTAAATTATAATCCTATTGGCAGGTGATGAACAGGAATTTTGCTTTTGTTCCTGTGTAGTTAAGACTCAGCAGATGTTAAAAGCTGATATGGATTTGAGATTTCATCCATCCTGGGACTAATTGGAGACGGGGGGAAGGCGCAGTAGAGAGAGTTATAGGACTTGAGGGGATGTGGGAAGTCTTTGCACAGATGCCTGGCATGTTGCTTTCTCTTTCTATTTGGAGGAATAAATTATCTTCTGCATTTGCCTACATGAAAAGCTTTCAGTGGGCTTTATTTAGTCTTGCACTATTTGGGAAAGTTAGAAGTTTACAAACCGAAGGTTCCCCTTGATTGAAAATAAAAAGATGTAAAGAGCTTGATTTTTCCAACTCCTTGCTCATTTTTTTTTAAAAAATGGAGTTTGTCTAGATTTTTTTTTTAATAGAGAGGATTGAAGCCATAGAGATGTGCGCATATTGGCAGGCAGGTTGAAATTAATGATCACTGAGCATCTTAGTCTGAGGGCAGTCATTGAAACGCCTCTGTCTGCAACTCGGCTGGGGCAGGCCCATGGTTCTCTTCCGTAGGCAGTGATATGTGCTGTTATCAGTCGGTGCTGTACTGACATTTCCCAAGGTCCCATCAGTCACTGTTGCCCCTTCTGCAGGGTGTCACTTTGGTCCACCTGCTCCTTTCTCCTCCCTGGCTGTCTGCCCTTTGGCCCTGCACGTCCCTTCAGCCCTCAGCCCCAGACAGGAAGAAGATGAGGGCTCCCAAGTGGAGTGGCAGGAAGGGCATTGCAGGAGAGATAGCTTCCGTGGTAGACTGAGCAGAAGCATTCACATGACAAAATTGTCTAGGTTTTTTTTTGTGTCATTTTTTTTTTTTAAGAGCAAATAGTCACTCATGCTTGGGGACAGCCGATCAGTGTTAGTACAGATGTTCAAGCTACATCATCGGTCAGCAGCCATGCCACCCAGACATCCTGAAGGCACATAGTGACTTTGGAACCCACGAGTTGTATCACAGGAAAAAAAGGATCATGGTCTCTTCTAGCACATTTCTAGCCCTTGTTCTCTGAATGTGGGACTCGTTTGGTTAACATCCTTCCACACATCCTTCCACATATGCAGGCAGGTAACATACATTCTGTGTCAAAGAAAGCTGCACACATGGAAGAAGAGTAGGTGGATGATGACTGCTAGACTTTCTCTAACCACTTCTGATCAACAGAAGTCAGAGCTTAATTGGCATTTCACATCAACATATGTCAATCTTTTCAAGATCTGTGCATTCTTGTTAAAGACAGTCTTGTGTGTGATTTTCTCCCCCTTAAATTTAGTATCCTACTGTATATCTGGTTCTGTAAGATGTATTTTTCACCTACTGAATTTTTCTTTTTTGGTGGTGGGGCTTAAACTCTGGGCCTGAGCACTGTCCCTGAATTCTTCAGCTCAAAGCTAGCGCTCTACACTTGAGCCACAGAGCCACTTCTGGTTTCCTGAGTGGTTTATTGGAGATAAGAGTCTTAACGGGCTTTCCAGCCTGGGCTGGCAGCATTGAACTGTGATCCTCAGATCTTAGCCTCCTGAGTAGCTATGAGCTACTGATGCCTGGCATACTACTGAATTTTTTTGGGGGGGGTTATTTATTTATTTTTGCTGGTCTGGAGGCTTGAACTCAAGACCTGGGTGTGGTCTCTGAGCCCTTACACTCAGTGCTGGTGCACTACCACTTGAGCCATACCTCTACTTTTAGCTTTTTGCTGGCCATAAGACTCTCACAGGCTTTCCTTCTCAGGCTGCCTTTGCACTATGATCCTTAGATCTCAACCTACTGAGTTGTTAAGATTACAAGTATGTTTCATCAGTGCCTGGCCTTTTGCCTTTCTCCCGATCAATTATCTGCATTGATACATACATAATTTTCTTTCATTGCTTTAAGTATCATAGAATATTCCACTATGACTATTTAATAATTCATTTAGCTGTTTTTTTTTTTTTTACAGGCATGCATTCGGATTTTGGGCCTTTTTTGTTCGTCGGGTCATGAGACTTGAACTCAGGGCCTGGGTGTTGTCACTGAGTTCTTTTGCTCAAGGGATACTGCTCTACCACTTTGAGCCACAGCTTGACGTCCTGTTTTCTGGTGGTTAATTGGAGATCAGAGTCTCACAGGAATTTTTCTGCCCGGGCTGACTTTGAACTGTGATCCTCAGATCTCAGCCTCCTGAGTAGTTAGGATTACAGATGTGAGCTACCTGTGGCCTGGCCTGTGCATCCAGATCTTTTTCCCCATTTTTTTTTTCCTGTTAGGCAGTGTGGTGAGAGCATTTGTGAACAAAATCACACACGACAGTGACTGAGATACAGCAATAGTCCTCTCTGCTTCAAACCCTCCCACAGTTGCACATCTCTGTCAAGGTATACACCAGTGCTTTTGTAGAGCAGAAGGGACATTGCCTGTGCTTCAGGGGAACAATGCCCTTGGGAAAATATCTGGAACACTGGGGACTGTCTCAAATCTCTTGCATCCTAGGTTCTCTAGGGACTAATATATAATTCTAGAACCTGCCAAGCTCTGGATGTGAAAGGTAGGATCTGTCACAACCGTCTTACATATCCTTAGATGTTCTGGTAGCACTCCAGCGCTACAAATGCTCTGAAACTCCTCCCAGCCAAGCCACTCGGATCTCCCCAAGCCACACCCCTGAGCTCGGGAAAATGTGGCTCGTGGGCTTCAAGACTGAGTTTTAAATTTTATTCAGTTTTAGTTTAAGTTGAAATAGGCAAGGAGTCAGGGCTGCCTTAACAGACGGTCCAGGTAAAAGGCAGGCGGCAGGCGAGAGGTGCAGCCATTAGCTCTTATTAGTCCCAACATATGTTAGAAAGTGTCTTCAGGACCAATAGGATTAGCATCTGTTTTGTTCTGCAAGAGGTTGCCTTTAATGAAAAAAAGAAAACAACAACCCACAAACCTTCAAAAAACAAGGAGATAAATAAGCCAGTGAGAAACAAGATGGTGTCATTAAGATTTATCAGGCATTGCCCCTCCTTGTTTAGAGACTCAGCCTGGGGCAGCCTGGGGGAGCAGCCCTAAATTGATGGCTATGTAAACACAGCCATTAACCTTAAGCACCTCATACAGCTCCTTGGGCACCGGCAGTTTTCTTGCCCTTGAAAAGGCTGGTTGATGGATGCCAAGATAGGTTAGAAACCAGTTCCTTTCCCTAACTGGTTGAAACAGGGGACTTCTGACTTAGTGTCTATTTGGTAGCAGAGATGGGATTCTATTCTCCTGCAGGGGTACCTTCAAGGTTTACTTCTGCTGTGCAGTAAATAAGACCCTGTGTATTTCTTTACACATACCGCTTTTTAAAAAAAATTACACAAATTGAATTGTCATTTGAAAGTACTCTAAGGAAGTTTGTGGAGGACATGGTTTGAAAGCAAATGGAATTTTATTGTTCTAGAAGTTGGTATGGATTTTAAATTAGGAGTACATCGTAAACACAACAACAGCCTCTATTTTCTGGAAAGCTATATTTTATTTTGTGCTGGTAGCACAGGGTCTGAATGCTGGGGTTTAAGGCTGGGGTTCTACCATGTGAGTCACACACCTCCACTTTTGGATTTTGCTGGTTAATTGGAGATAAGAGTCTCAAGGATTTTCCTGCTCTGGCTGGCTTTCTGAATAGCTAGGGTTTCAGGTGTAAGCTGCTGGTGCTTGGCAAAAGACACTCTGAAGCCCAGCACTGGTGGCTCATGCCTGTAATCCTAGCTACTCAGGAGGCTGAGATTTGAGAATCACAGTTCAAAGCCAGCTCAGGCAGGAAAGTCCGTGAGACTCTTATCTCCAAATAACCACCAGAAAACTAGAAGTGGCTTTCTGGCTCAAGTGATAGAGTACGAGTCTTGAGCTGAAGAGCTCAGGGACAGTGCCCAGGCCCAGAGTTCAAGCCCTACAACCGATAAAAAAAAAAAAAAAAGGGATGCTCTGAGAATTACATTTGGGCTCATGGAGATAGAAGGTAAAGAAGATGATCATGTTGAAGACCCATTTGGTTGTAGGAAAAACAGAAACTGTATGAAAGTAAAAAGCTGACCACCCCACTAGTGCCCTCCTTTTCTCTGTGGTTCTGTATCCTCTTTCCCTGGGGATGGCTGTCTATACAAAAAGTGCATGGACATTAGAGAGGATGGCAGGAACATGCACGAGCTGGCCATTTCCCTTCCTTACTAATGGAACTTTGATTTCTAATCAGGCGCAGAATCAGGATTCTACCTCTACCAATAGTCAGGAGATTTCTATGTCCAAATGCTGGCAATTATTTCAAGAGTCTTCTAAATCTGAGTATGGGGCCCTTTCTGGATCTTTCTTCTTCCCAGTCCTGAGGTTGATGTAATAGTTGGTATAGTAACAGCCATTTGGGATTACAGTGTGACTTCGAGGATGAAGGCAGGTGGGAAGAAGACAGAATAGAAAGAAGCAGCAGAGAGAGATCCTATGCATCTTGGGTGCTGTGGTACTCACTGTAGCCTGCTTGCCACTGGTCTTAATTTTGGATGAATTACTTTGAGTAGAAGCCTTTATGGGTCATGATTACTTGGAGTGAACTGCAATGGTATAAGTAGAATGAAGTGCTAAGCTTCCACGCCCTTAATAAGATAGCAAGCTGGCAACCTGTAAATTCAGACTATTCAGTGCTTACTTGCATCATGTATACTTGCATTGTGTAAGGCCTGAGTTGTGGTGGGCGAAGAGACTGTATGGCAGATTTGGAATAGTAGGCCTGGCTACCAAGCAGAAAATACTAGGGAAGCACTTCTGGGGAGGGTCAGATGGAGATATTCAGGGAGTTGAGACAAGAGGTGGAGAAAATTGGGGACTGGGGGTGTGGCTGAATGGTAAAGCACATACCTCAGCATGCATGAGGGCCTGGGTTCAATCCCCAGCATCGCAATACAGAAAAGGAAAGAAAAGAAGAATTAAAAAAAAAGAAAGGGCAGAAAACTGCCAAGGGTATTAAAAGCCATCAGAGAATTCTCCAAATTGGCAATATTGAAGTTAGTTACAACTCATTCTCAAGAAAATTGAAGTCTTATCCATTTGATGGGCTTTGACAGGAAATGTATATTTACTGCCTGAAATAACTCCAATTGCTTGAGTGCTGAGCCACTGTATTCCATAAATGATTAACATTAGATGGAGTGAGGAGAAACCTCGCACCTTTTCTTAAACAGCCTTCCACAGGAAAGAATTTCTCACCACTGCAAAGTATTTACCTTATTTCCCAAAGTACACATTTGCCCTGGTTACTTCTGAACTTGTCTGTCAAAAGATAGTTATTGCTTTTGCAGATAAAGAAATAGTCACTTACAATCTAAAAAGATGAGCAGATAAATGCAGCTTCTCTTGGTTGATTCAATATTTATTGAATGGGGATAGAAATTTCTCTTAAGCATTTTTCCCCCTTCCTTCATATATGTATCTCAAGTGCTTGTTCTGCACAAAGTAGTGGGATAGGTACTATTCTTAATTCTAAGGTGGATTTCATATGTCATGAACTTTCAGTCTAGCAAGAGAAATTTTAGCTACAATGTAGGTAGAATGTGAGGCATTCCAGATGGAGGAAACAAGCCAGTTCAAAGTTCAGAGGTTGGAAAATTCCCCAATTATGGTCTGTGAGTGTGTTTCCAACAAAAGCCCTCAATGTTACGTCTTAAACATACAATAATAGCTTAAAAACATGGAAGTTGATCAACCGAGTTGACCTGAAGGTACAGTAAAAATTCTAGAAAGAAGTGGACAATTTTAGGAGATATTCATTCAGCAGAGACTTAGCGTGTTTATTTGGGATGCGTGGTGGTTTTCGTATCTTTTGTAGCAAAGTCTTACTGATAGTCTTCTAGTAGCTTCTGAGAGAGAAGGTATCTTAGAGTTCTCAGAGCCCAGACATAATGCTTAAGGCTTTACAAAGGCAGAATTTTCAGCACGAGGAAATCATGATGGGTGTTTGAGAACCCCCTTGGAGAGAAAGGATTGGAACTGTGAAGTACTTTACAGAGGTGCCACTAGCTATGATGTCACTGCAGGGGTTGGCAAGCTTTTCCAGTGAACAGCTCTGTAGTAAACAGTTTAGGCATCGGGGGCCATGTGGTCTCTGCCACTGTTCTACTCTCACACTGAAGTGGGAAAAGAAGCTAAAGACAATCTGAAAATGAGTGTGCCCGGCTATCTTCCTATGGAGTTTTATTTATGGATAGTTAAATTTGGGTTTCATGTTATTTTCATCCACCAATAAATACTCTTCTTTAAATTTTTTTTCCTCCCCAATCATTTGAAAATGAAAAATGATTCTTTTGTTGTTGTTGTTGTTGATTGTGGGGTTTGAACTCAGGGCCTGGGTACTGCCCTTAAGAACTTCCGCTCAAAGCTAATACTGTATCACTTTGAGCCACAGTGCCACATCTGGTCTTCTGGTGGTTAACTGGAGATGAGTCTCATGGGGACATTTCTGCCCAGGCTGGCTTTGAACCACGATCCTCAGATCTCCTCATCCTGAATAACTAGGATTACAGGCATGAGCCACCAGCACCCACCTAAAATGATTCTTAGTGTGCAGGCTGTTTAAAAACAATCTGTGGGCTGGGTTTGATTCTTGAATAAAGTTTGTTTGCTCCTTAGTTAAAATAAGCATCCATTGGCCAGGCGTGGTTGTTGGTATTGTACTCTCAGCCCTTAGGAGGTGGAGAATCACAAGTTCAAGGTTAGCCTTGGTCACATAGCAAGAGCCTAGCTCAAAAAAGAAGAAAAAGAAATAAATAAAAATAAAGTCTGTATTTGCCTTTGCCTCCTTCTAGAGGTTAGGCATGACAGACTTCATTTTTGTTCCTATTGGCTTTGTGGAATTTTTTAAATTGTATTTTTATTACCTATTTTTATTGAAATAGGTTTTGGTTTGGTTTCAACTTAAACAGTAATTATCAATGAGATAATGAATTCGATACTCTGGATTTGTTCAATACTGATGAAATGATCATTCTTTAAATTGCATTTAGAAAACCATGAATTGTTTCTTTGAGTTTTTAAAAAATGTGATTATAAAGGTGATGTCTAGAGGAGCTACAGTTACATAAGTCAGATAACGAGTACAGTTCTTTTTGGACAATGGCCCCCCTTCCCTCACTCTCTCCCAGTTTTTCCTTTCTGTCCCCACCCACAAGTCGTATAGTTCATCTTCAACACAGTATCTAGTGATTACCACTGCTGCACTAAAACCATGAATTATTAACATGGAAAACATTAACTTTGCACCTACAGTCATGACATCTATACCAAGAGAGTAATTTTATTATTAATTTAATAAATTAATAAATTTATTATTAATTTTAAGAAGTAGAAGTATAACATATACTAAAATACCCACAACTTAAACTTTAGGACTTCAGAAGTTCCAATACCTCTGGGGTCCTTTGTTCCCATGTGAGTCAGATAACCACTTCTTTTAGGTAATGAGTCTACTTTTGCCAGTAGAGCTTTGTTTTAAGTCTTCTCCAGCTCAACACTTGTCTACTATTGCCTATAGCAGCTATCTTGATTGCTGTGTAGTATTCCATGGTGTGAATCAGCCTCTCTTTGCCTATCTAGAATACTGTTTGGGTTGCTATGGATAGAGCTATTGAGGTTTTTTTGGTAGTACTTGGAATCAAACCAGGGCCTCCAGAAGCTTGTCAAACATCCTACTGTTTGCTCCAGCCCTTTTCTTTGTAATTTGTTTTGGAGAACTGACCTCAAACTTGTGATCTATTTGCCTCATCCTCCAGAGTGCAGGTGTACACTACCAGGCTCACCTATTTTTGTATACATTTTTTGCAGATATAGGCCTGCATTTGTTTCTGTTGCATTTTTTTATTTTCTTTAACTGTTTGAGGCAGGGCCATGTCTGGCCAGAAATGATACATCATAATAAGAAAGCATAGTTACCATTTATACAGTACTCCTACGCACCGAATACTGCTCTCAGTCCTTTAGAAATACTAATTCTATTGGTGCTTTGTGGATTACTATTTCCATTTGACAGGTAGAGGAAACCAGGAACCGAGTGAAGTCTCTTACCAAGGATACACAGGAAGTCACAGAGATTGAATTTCTCTCCCTCTCTCTCCCTCTCCTACTCTAAGTAAGAATACCTTTAACATTGATCAGATTAGTAACAAATACTTTCCCCATGTGGTTACCATTTGGTAGGATGGTAGACCAGTGAGAGGTCAAATAAGAAATGAACCATAAACTGAACAACCAGGATCTCACCAATTCGAGCTAGAATTGAAACACAGGAGGCTGGCCTTCAAAAGCACAGCATCCAGTAAAGAAAAGAAGTCTTGACAGGTACACCCTGCCCCTAAGCACACCCCTGCCCTTCTTGGGCCCTTTGCTGCTCCAGTTGCTGGGGTTGCCTCTGGCCATCACTGCTTGGCCAGTTCCATTTTCCCACTCTACCTGCATACCAAAGACAGATGGCCTTTAGGAAACTGCCACGGGAGCTGCCTGCCTGGATTTACATCTTGGCTTCAGTCCTAGGCCATGTGCAATCCTGGCAAATGAGCTAGCTCTTTCGGGGACTCTTCATCTTTAAGAGGAAGAAAATCATCAGGTGAGAACAGGTAAGGGATAAAAGATCACTGCATTTAGTATGGAAACCCTTCATTCTGTATAAGCAGTTCTGGTCTATATTCTTCCTCTTGATTTTAGTTGTTGCTAGTTTAAATAAGTAGATTAGTGCAAATGAAAGGAATGAGTTTTATGTAACTGGAGGGGAGGGATGAGAAGAGGAAATGGGAAGAGAATGAAATCAGGGTGACATGGACCAAGAAGCCTCATACTCATACCCTGGCTTATGGAATTGTAACCCCTTTGTTCAACTTCTTAATAATAAAAATAATAAATAAACAAATAGAATGCGTCACTGAAGGTCTTGTTAATTCCCCTGAGAGTGACAGTTCTCACACAATCCTGCAGAGTAGGGCTGCCTGGGCAATAGTTTGGGACAGGTTCCTACCCAGTTCCAAATCTCCCAGCATTCAGAGCCTGAGAAAACACCTGGTTGAACCCCTGGAACATGTCAGAGAACTGTCACTGGCCATTGTTATTCTCCAGGGTGTCTCTGAGCCTCATGGGGTGGAGTGGTGGGGGGTAGGGGGTAATTCTTAGGGGCTTCAGATTCCTCTTTTCAGGCTATCATGGAAGGGAAACCAGATTTCATCTCTTGGGGGTTTAAAAAAGCAGCCACAAATCCCAGAGCACTTTTGCAGGAGCTAGTAGCACTTTGGGCCTGTCTGCTTGCAGCTGTAGCTTTTATTAATTCCCTTTGAATGCAAGAGCCCACAGAGATGAGGAAGAGGTGATTAACTGCATGCTGCTAACTGTCTCATCTGCTACCAAACTCTTCAGGAAAATTCCAGCAGCTGGGGGGGGGCGTTGGGGAGCCCCCCCTTACAAAAAAACCCCCAAAACAAACACCGAAGAAAATCCCAGATCTCCTGGTGATCAGCTTGTGCAGTGCATTTCACATTTATGCTTCTTAATGTTTTTCATTTAATTAGTATCCAGTAGTTAAGTCAAGCAGCTAACATTTTGGCTGTGTCCTTGAGCTGTGGCAGCCTTTTTAATCACAGCTTTCCCTCCTCCTCCCCCTTCCCTCCCCCTTTTCTTTTGATGTACTATTCTTCCAACAAATAATAATAATAAAAAAAGAGCCAGATGAGATGGGGCTGGTAGATGTGAAAGAGGAGTTAGGTTTTCAGGGTTTTCCCGTTTGATGATTACAGGGGTCCTAGCAGGTGGAGAAAAAAAAAGCAAAAAATTTGGCTTGCATATCCTTTCCTTCAGTGTTCTCAAAAAGTAGAAAACAGAAAGAATGGAAGGTGGTAGCTGCTCACGATGGTGATTGGTTTCCGGTGGAAGAATGCAGTAAAGGCTTGGGAAATATTTAGTAAGTTTAGACCCAAAGAATAAATGAGAAAGATCAGTTGTTCTCTTAAATGTGGTCAGTGAAACATTGATCCAAGAGGGCTTAGTAGAGGGGAGGGAAATCTCACAGGTGAGGCGTGGAGAATTGAAATCATTTTATAGCATTTGGGATGGGGACCTGGGCGCTACCGTCTTGCTGCTCCCGTAAGAAACATGTTATTTCTAATAAGGGCTTTGAGCCAAGGCAGCTGCACCTGCTGCCCGGCGTACCTCAGTCCCCCTGCTTCCTTCCCAGGAAGGATTGTGGCATCTTACTTTCTTGTTTATTTCTTCTGAAGCACTAGATACAATGGAACAATCATTCTTCTCTGTAATGCAATCCTGTATTGTAGCATCTCCTCTGTTTACTGGTTGTCTGGTTTATTTCAATGGCCAGGCAGAAGTGACTGGTATGTAGCAAAAAAAAAAGTGTAAATGTTTGTTGAGATAGTGATTGATTTTGAGGATTCTGCAATGCAGAATTAGAGGATCATCTCATAAGGATCTGGTTTTGAATTCTAGCCTGGTGTGTGTGTGTGTGTGTGTGTGTGTATGTGTGTGTGTGTGTGTGTGTGTGTGTGTCTCCTTGGGCAAACTACTTTTTCCACTTCTATTTTTCCATCTTGGGACACAAAGTAGCTCAGTGACCTTGTTGAGCTCAGCCCTGGACACAGACTGTCTTTGATTGTGTTCCTTGTTCTTTACCCTAGCAATGAAAAATCCACAAGAAAATGTAAATCTCTCAGGAGGCACTTGATTCTGATTGGACTGCTCTTCCTTCTTTTTGGTGCTTCATCTTATAAGAAGATGATGGTGACCCAAGAGAAGGCTGTCCCATGTTTGAATGCAGCCTTCTATGGGAAAGAAATGGATTATGGAGGATTAATCGTTACAGCTCGTTGTATCGATTACCTCAGCATAATTGCTTTTCTCTCAAACATCAGTGGTGTCTGCTGTCTGCAGCAAGCTGTACAGAATGTGAGCAGCACCCTTAACGTGTTTGAGGGCTCTTGTTACTGAAGTAATAGAAATTCAGCAGAAGAGGAAGATGAAGTTTGACCATCTTTCAGGGAAATGAGACACTAAAATGGGTTAATATTTCAGGCAAAAAGCTATCACCACATCTTTTATTTTTGCATGCTTGGTAGTTTAATAGGAGGTGAGAGTTGGTATTTACCAGGCAATTCAGCAAACATTGTGTCAGACTTTTAATGATGTTTTAATGTGACAAATCTACAGGGTTGGCACAGAGGGTGTGTGGAGTGAAGGTTGGTGCTCAATTAGGTGTGCAAAAGAAATGTTTGGCCATGTGCAGGTGGCTCACACCTGTCATGCTAGCTACTCAGGAGACAGATCTGAGGACCTCTGTTTGAAGTCAGCCTGGCCAGTGAAGTTTGTGAGACTTCTATCTCCAATTAACCAGCAAAACCTCCCTCCCTCCCTCCCTCCCTCCCTCCCTCCCTTCCTTCCTTCCTTCCTTCC